>NC_136261.1:338595478-338598107 GCF_964187855.1 Myxine glutinosa
ATATATCTACACATCTCGGCAGTGTCTGTGTTGTCACTTAACGACTCCCTGAAACTTTTGTTTCCGTGGTTGTGAAGTGTTTTTAATAACGTTGTGAGGTATTTTGAATTATGTGGTGGTGAGGTGTTTTTAAATGACGTGGTGGTGAGGTGTTTATAATTACGTGGTGGTGAGGTGTTTTGAATTATGTGGTGGTGAGGTGTTTTGAATTAGTTGGTGATGAGGTGTTTTGAATTACTTGGTGGTGAGGTGTTTTGAATTACTTGGTGGTGAGGTGTTTTGAATTACGTGGTGGTGAGGTGTTTTGAATTACTTGGTGAGGAGGTGTTTTGAATTACTTGGTGGTGAGGTGTTTTGAATTACGTGGTGGTGAGGTGTTTTGAATTACTTGGTGATGAGGTGTTTTAAATTACTTGGTGGTGCGGTGTTTTAAATTACGTGGTGGTGAGGTGTTTTAAATTAGGTGGGGTGAGGTGTTTTAAATTACGTGGGCGTGAGGTATTTTAAATTACATGGGGGTGAGCTGTTTTGAATTACGTGGTGGTGAGGTGTAATCGTCCCAAACTTCCAGTCTGCACCTACCCCTCCCGTATGTATGTGCTGAGGTGTTCTTTTTTGAATTTTATATGTTTTTTCAACCTAAATCTTCAACCTAAATTGCTTATAAAAATGTAATATCACAAACACTATAAATAAATTTGTGCAAAATAATTGTTTGTATTATGATTGGTGTCAATCATGACAAAACAGCAACTCAGGTACAGTCATTATCCTCAGATAAAATAAGCCCGTTCCTCAGTAACGACGCGTGGTGAGGCGAACGCAGCGAGCCAAGCCAAGCTAGTACATATATATACACAAAGAATTAAGTTAAGCACCCCTACACAACGAATTAAGGTAAGCACCCCCTAATATATATTCTTTGTGTATATGTATACATTGGCATATATTCTAAGGTATGTGAGATCAAATAATGATTGGTATGACATTAGCAATTATCCATTGATGAAATTGAGTGATCAAAGTGAACAAAAGTGATTGGTTGAGTCAGTGATCCGATCACGTGGGTCCTACACACGTTATTGACGCAAAGATCGCTAGAGGTCTTCTCAGAACAATGACTGTACGTTAGAAAACATAAACGTCATCCACACTGTCCGTGATGGACCTATAGCTCCATACTTAAATTGAGGTGAAAATATGCCTAAAATTCCCAAAAAATTTCACCTTAAATTATTCAGAATAAAATATTGAAAACGGCATGATTGTTATGTTTTTATGTGACCATAATATCACTTCTCCAGAAAATATAGCAATATCATGGGTATATTACACTGTTTTGACGACAACAAACTTGTAATGTGCGAGGTTGTAAAAAAACGGGGGGGGTGCTTAACTTAATTCTTTGTGTATATATATATAGTCTTGATAAAGTTTTCACACATGATTCACCAGAATGTCTCATGTTTCGCTCACCTGGAACAAATTGTTCAGGTGATATATTAGCATAGTGTGGTGTCAGTCATTAATTAATTCATTCATTCATTCAGGCAGTATGTAAACACTCGGATCTTCTTCTCTGAAACTTAACACACAAGTTTGATGATACTTGACCACAACCTTCATCACCGATGATGTACCAAAATTTGTTCACATCAGTAAAAACAATCAGGGTCTCAGGGGTTCGACAGGTGGTGGGGGTGGGGGTGGGGGTCTTGGCCCCCAAAATAAAAATTTGCTTTCTTCTCTGAAACTGCATGCATGATTTTGATAATTTGACCACAACCATCATCACCCATGATGTACCAAAATTTGTTCATGGAATTTCAAAAAATAGGGGCTATACGCCTGGGCACTCACCTGGTAGAATAAAGCAGAAAACTACACTCACAAAAGACATTATAAACAGCATCACGTTATTGTTCCTGGACTCCTGGCTCCTGGATTCTGTGTCCTTCTCTCCTGACAAGGTGGAGAAGTTTTTGTCAAACCTCGACTCTGATTCTACAACTGGACCAGACGGCATCAGCCCACGGGTCCTAAAATCCTGCTCTGCCGCTCTATCTCACCCTTTCTCTGTTCTTTTCACCCTCTCTTTTGCTCAAGGTCATCTGCCAGCATCTTTTAAATCAGCAAACATTACCGCTTTACACAAAAAAGGTGCAAAAACAGATCCTTGCAACTACAGACCAATCAGCCTGCTCCCAATTATCAGCAAAGTCATGGAATCCATCATTGCTTCGGATATCAAATCCTTCCTCTTCTCCAATGGCTTGATCTCCGATCATCAATTTCGATTCAGACCAGGTCATTCTACTCTGGACATGTTGCTTCTGCTGTATCAACAATGGATGGAGGTCCAATGCCAAACAGGAAATCATAGCTGTCTCACTTGACGTATCACGTGCCTTCGATACGGTCTGGCACCCCGCTCTGCTCACCAAACTCCCCTCCGATGGTATCCATGGAAATCTCCACTCATGGCTTGCGGACTTCCTCTCTGGTCATAGGCAACATGTGGCCCTGAATGGATTTCTCTCATCTCCCCTTCCTGTTCTGGCTGGAGTTCCCCAAGGTAGTGTTCTGGGCCCTGTGCTATTTCTGGTCTTCATCAATGATCTCTCCGACT
>NC_136261.1:339198307-339568307 GCF_964187855.1 Myxine glutinosa
AAACTTTTTCTTGAAGGGCTGAACCGTGCGCTCAAAAGGATAGTAATGGCGACCGGGAAATGTTTTGTTTTGCGCCGCAAAGGCGTCTTGTGTGACGTGAGGACCATGTCGTGCTGCATAAATTATCATATCATTACCGCCGGCGCGATCCGTGACGTCACGGCTCACTTAATTGCAATTATCTGTGCTATTCCTTGGCCGAATCGAACCGAAAAAGAGTTATGTTGTATAATATTCGGATGCGCACGTTTCAAGCCCGGTTTGAGCTTCCGCAGTTACGTGGTTCTCGAGATAGCCGTTTCCGTGCACAAACTCTATAGTGTTTTCCTCTGTAAGTTCTATGAGCGGTTTCGGGCCTGGACTATGTTGGTGAAGATGCGAGGGGGCGGGCTTTTGCTTCTGGGTGACGCCCAGGAAAGGGCCTGAAATCACTCCTGGGGGGAGTCCTAATGGGGGCGACAGGCCCCGGGGGTGGGTGGCACAAAACACACTCGACGCGTGCCCACGTGTGCCCGTGCGTGTGGAAAATATCGGGTGGGTGCCCACCGCACCGACGCGCGTGACAAATAATCGAACGCATGGCAAGGTCCTTTTGAGGGACGCTAAAGACGATTGTGCTTGGCTTGTGCTTGTGCTGTGTGTGTGCTGAAAATGGAAACGTTAAAAAACGTAGTTAGATTTAGTGAACCCGAAATGCTGTTTTGTTATTTAAAAATAATAAATTATCCACTCCACACGAAAGGCTAATGTGCTTTTTAAAAGACCTATGGTATATGGTGTGGTATCGTGCGATACACCGTGGATGGAACGTCGTTACGTGTGCGTATACGTGCTTCCATTCCACAAAACGAACTTGCGACGGGTACGTATTTATGGATGCGGCGTATGATGCGATAAACAATAAAATGCCCCTGCCGGGGTTACGTGGTGTGGCGCGGTGTGTGTTGGTCCCTTCCTCGTTATACGTTATTTATGGCATCACGTACGAGCTGGTTTTCGTGCGGGATCACAAAAATCGATGTGCTTCCGTATGGATGCGTCGCTGAAAAACATTTCTTTTTTTTAAACTTGGAATCTCAAAAACATTCATTTCGACCATCAATGATAGTAGTCGTTTAAAAAGTAGTTATATTTAGTTACCCGAAATGCTGTTTTGTTCTTTTAAAAAAAAGTATCCCCACTGAACTAAAGGATAAAGAGGGGTGTATTCTGATAATGCCTAAGGTTTGTCTGGTGTAGTTGGCACACTAGGCAAAAATTGCAAATAACATGATGCATGGAGTGGGGTGGCATAGTTTTGTATGACATATGACGTATGACGTTGTTGTGTTTGACAAATCCTGGAATACAAAAACCATGAAATCCTGAAAACTAAACTACACTTACTTGTAGTGACGATCGTGTAATTCAAGTTAAGTGAACAAAAACAAAATTTACCAAGCTGCTCTTTCTTTCTTGAAAAAGGGGTTGTGTTGTGTTGTGTGCGACATTACATTGTGTGTTTATTCACATTCACAGCAAAAAATGGGTTGCTCTGTTGTCAGGCATGCATGGGTCATGGATGTGCACGTACCTCGTTGTCGTGGTTGGCCTTGGGGGGGGGGGAAATCAAGGTGATTGGGATGGCTCCAAAATGACGTTGTCACCTCGTCCAACAACAACAGGTGGCACAACATGCATCGCTAATTATTATGATTGTGCAAATTAATAGTATTGTGATGGCACAAAATAATATTATTGTGATTAAAGCAATGTTTAAAATATACATATCTATGTCAACGGCCATAGACAAGCAAACTCCAAATGGACCAAAACGTGTTTATTAAACAAAAAAAACAACATCATGTACGTATGCATGTATACAGGCAAAAAACAAACGAACACCATGTACGTATGCATGGAAAGGTATATGTAACAAAATGTGTATATTTATTAAGGAAAAACTTGCAAAATTGCAATAAAGGAAATGTCTTTCAATTGACATTCTTTTCAATGGGAAAGAAAAACCAGAAATGTCTTCAATGATCCACACGCTTGCTCCACTTGGACGGCAACCTCAACTTCACATGTTGCCCATGCATTTGCAAAGGCTGCAAAAAAAATGTTTGTAGTACCAGAAAATCAGTGAAGTATACAAAAGTTTTGTATGACATATGACGTATGACATTGTTGTGTTTGACAAATCCTGGAGTACAAAAACCATGAAATCCTGAAAACTAAACTACACTTACTTGTAGTGACGATCGTGTAATTCAAGTTAAGTGAACAAAAACAAAATTTACCAAGCTGCTCTTTCTTTCTTGAAAAAGGGGTTGTGTTGTGTTGTGTGCGACATTACATTGTGTGTTTATTCACATTCACAGCAAAAAATGGGTTGCTCTGTTGTCAGGCATGCATGAGTCATGGATGTGCACGTACCTCGTTGTCGTGGTTGGCCTTGGGGGGGGGGGAAATCAAGGTGATTGGGATGGCTCCAAAATGACGTTGTCACCTCGTCCAACAAGAGCAGGTGGCACAACATGGATCGATTCCCCGATGTCTTCTTGACTTTGACAAGGGTCCTCTGTGTCATCGATTGCATCAACTGTAGGATTTGGCAAGGCCTTTTTGGGGGGAAGCATTATCGGCGCGTCGGCCAATCGACGCTCCGGCTTGACCAGGGACAAGTGGAAAAGTCTGGAAACCGCAACCGTCTGTTCACTTTTTTGGGAAGGTTTGCTCCAGCCAGCAATAATCCATTTTATGCCAGCACTTGCATAATGATGCAGGACTAAACGCACGTGTTTGCGAATGTCGTCTTCGTCCCAGACTGTCACATTTTCTCCACTCTGCAAAAGGAGAACACGATTTGTTTGACATGCATGTTGCGCGTCGCAACGATCACTACTTTCATTGTCGTCTTTATCAATATCAAGGACCATATCACAGTAGTAGTGTAGTGTAGTGTTAAACTTTAGTGAGTTTACTTACACAACTATTACATTACATTGCATTACTTACTGCACATGTTGCTGGCCCCTCATTACAATCATAATTTCAATTACAATATTACACTGACATGAAAGAAAAAATAAATTCTAAAGGGCCAATGTTGTTGAACGTTGATGTAAACAAAGTCTTACCATGAGGTAAGCTGGGTGCAAAAAGTAAGTCCCCAGATCTCGCGATGAATACTTCACGGCGACTATGTTCATCTCCCGAGACGAGATCCTGCAACTAAAAACAGACATAGCAGTCGACATTCCTCCATCCAGCGAAAAGCAAGGTTTTGTGTTGGAATGGACACCATCACATGCTGCATTGCCACATCCGAACTCGATGCTTTCATGACCCAGCATCATGTCATCGACAACTGAGTACAGCGCACTCATTTTGCCATCCACGACACGAGCCGCAGAATGGGTAACAATTTCTATGCCTTGCCAATCGGGTGTGATGGGGAGAAATGGACAATCCGTTTCTACCAATGGAATGCCGAACAACTCCGTGTCAAAGTAAACAGGTTCATTCACCAGGACAAATGTCCCGATCCATCGTTGGTTTTGCTTCAGGAAAAGCTTATTGCTGTCCTTGGCCGTTTTACACTTGATGTAAAACAGAGTGCCGTCACGGATTTCTCTGCAACAACAATGAAAATGCGAATGTATAGTCGGCTTTACGACAGGCTGGCTTTACGACAGGCTTTACGACAGGCTTTACGACAGGCTTTACGACAGGCACTACAGAAAATTGCTACCAATGTGCACAGCACAGCACAGCACATACGTTTCACATGAAACGATGTCAAATCAATCAATCAATCAATGGAGGTTTTCATTTCCTAAAGATCACAGACATGACAAGGTGCAAGCAATACAATACAATAGGTTACAACACCATTTATGTAAACATTCTGTAAAATACACAACACACACTCTACATATTTGTTAAACACCATACATACACAAACAAATGATACACACCTGAGTAGTATCAGATGCATGAATAGCATCTCCACTTTTCTGATTTTGCCGACAGTAGATGTCGGCATTCTGGTTGGTGAGCCAACCTTGATGTGAAGAAGCTGCAAGTCATAAACATTGGATAAATATAATTAGTTAGTTCGTTAGTGAGTTGATCAACATTATATATTATATTATATTATTTGGATAGATAGATATAGAATCATACATGGGGTGTTAATTTGTTGTGAACATTAAAACTTCATTACTAATGAACGTAGCTTTCAAAAATGCATAATAATTATTGATTTCCTTGAAAGTTGGAAAAAAAACAGCAAAACCGTTTGCTTTGCAATTGCAATGACAAATGGCGTGACGACGACGTCAAATAATGCATTATTTATCACTTACTATATAATGTTGACATGCCAACTAATATGGCACTGTTAATTGTAATCCCGTTTGAAATAAAAAACGGAAAAGTAAGTGTATAATTATGTAGTGTAAATAGTACACTTCACTTCACCTCACTTCACTTCACTTCACCTACCTGGGCCATCATATATGTCAAATTTTGACACTTAACGTTCCGCAATCGGGTGAACGAAATCATGCTGGTGCCTGGACGCATGGCACGCTGCACAGCCATCTCCAAGTCGTTGTCTTTCAAGTATTTCATTAGGATGTGTGACATCTGTAAAATCATTCATTAATTATTAGGTCAATTTGCACAGTCATTACAAATGCCATACGGAACAAAAGAACAAAGGACAGCGTACACGTACACACAGTCAGAGTCACATGTTGCATGTTACATATTACATATTACATGGAAGGGAAAATAATATTTACATTATGACGTTGAAAGGACACCATGTGTACATTTGTAATTCACACAATGTATTGTAATTGTAATTGTAGTGCCTATTTATTGAGCACACAAAATGATATAATTTAATACAGCTCCAGCATTGTTGATTATATTTATATTGACATACGAATTACATTCAATCTTTATGTTGCATCCAATTTTCATTTAGATCCACAACACAATTTTTTTTTATACAACTTTGATATTCTTTATCAGCAGATTAGAGGACCAACCAAACAACCAAACATTTCCTATACACACGCACACAAACACAAACACACACAAAATTATGGTATTCTCATGGACCAACCGAGCAACCAAACAAACAACCAAACACACACACACACACACCTCGTTTTTTCATTTCTGTTCCTCACAATTCTGTCTCTTATTCACACACACACACACACACACACACACACACACACACACACACACACACACACACACACACACACACACACACACACACACACACACACACACACACACACACACACACACACACACACACACACACACACACACACACACGGTATTCTCATTCGACTGTTCCTTGTAATTATAGTGACGTTTTCAGCTAAACATTCTCATTTTCATTAATTTCTGAGCATTGTGTTCCTTTAAAATTACAGGCCAAATGAAATGAAAGTCTGATTGTTATATGTAATGTAAATGTGGCTATAAAATTGACGATATCAAGTGACTATAAGTATAAAACGTTTTGAGATATATCTCACCTTCACAAAAATGCTTCCTTTACTCCGACTTCCTGATGACAAAGATCCGAGATGTGATGGCACCGAGAATACAAATATTCTATGAACCTGCTCTCCGATAATGTCCATCGTCAGGGGGGAAAAAAGGAATAACCAACTTCGATCGTCAACGCAATAACGAAACCAAAGCTTAAAACACAATTACTGTATTACTCATAACTGTATTGTAATGTAATTGCTTACTTGTAAAGCAAGACACATGTTGTAAAAAAAAAAAAACGCGTTATGTACGCTCCGCCGCCGCTATGTACGGCGCCCCCGCTGTGTACGCCTCGCTATGTACGCTTCCGGACATTTCCGGACTGCATTTACCTATCCACAATAGCGGATAGGTAAATGCAGTGTCGTGTTTGAGTCGAAGAACATGCCAAATCATATTATATTTAATGATACATTTGTATAAAATGGCTGAAAGTGAAACCGGAAAATTCGGAAAATTCTTATTTATGAAAGACACAGTTATAGGTACCCACACCGGTAAAGATGAGAAAACGTACGTAACCTCGGAAGTGTGTCGAGATCACAACGTACTGGAACAAGTGTGGAGATCACAAACGTACTGCAACAAGTCTGGAAATCACAAACGTACTGGAGTCTGGAACAAGAAAATCGAGAGCCTTAAATAGACATGACCTCCAAGACGTCATGTGACGTGTAAACGTCGGCGTCGGCGTGGAAAATTACAGAACCGCGTCATCAACGTGGATTTTGGATGATGCAACCTGTTGCAATATATTTTTTCGCGCCAAGAACGAATAAACGGTTTTTTTTTTTCAGTTGAGATTTTATTCGAATTCGAATTGTATTCGTTGGATACTGTTGGAAACAATAATTATTTCAACTGTTGGAAATATTTTTCTGGTTAACCAACGACGGTCGATTTAATCTCGATCTTCCCCTAGGAAACCACGCCCACTTTTCCAACAGCATTACGGTATATACCGCGACCCATCGCTCCTGAACTGAACTTCTCTTTGGCGTTTGTCTGCTGATCGACGTTCATATTCGAGCTGTTTCGTTCTGCCTGTGGTGATTTTCCATCAAAAGTAGATCGTGGCCTGCAGCAAGGATCGTCTGCTGAAACGTAAATATTGTGATTGTATGATAACGTGGTAATGGCGGCTCGAGCTTTACTCGTCATCGGCTCGAGATGATTATTTAATGCTGTGATCATAACCATGTAAACGAAGGCTCATTATACCCTCATAGTCATAAGAAAGAAGAGGAAACTGGTGTGTTTTAATGCTGAGTGTGTGTGTGTGTGGGGGGGAATGGATGTGTGTGTATGTGTGTGTGTGTGGGGGGGAATGGATGTGTGTGTATGTGTGTGGGGGGGAATGGATGTGTGTGTATGTGTGTGGGGGGGGGGGGGCGGTTGTGGTGTGCGTATGGAAGGGGGGGCGAATGTGTGTGTGTGTGTGGAGGGGGGGGGTGTGGGGGATGGATGTGTGTGTGTGTGTGTGGGGGGGGGGGGGGAGGTTGTGGTGTGCGTATGGAGGTGGGGGGTGTGGGTGGGGGGGGGGGGATATTACCCCACCAAAAACACGTGTGCCTTTGCTTTTCCCTGTGCCTGCCTTTACGCCCTACGGTGGAACCTCCGGGCTGTAAAGGCAGGAGCGTGGCTTCGGACGGAGACCCAAAAGTGGAAAAGTCTTCTTTTTTTTTTTTCCGAAGGGTTTGCCATGATATGATATTTCGCTCACGAGGTTCAGACGTACATGGTGGCGGCCATCTTTGATTTTGACGTGGCGACCCAATTTTCAATAGCGTTCTTCCTTATGCTTAGATACACCCACACACCAGATTAGAAGTTGGTACTTTGCTTATTTTTCAAGATATTCCGCTCACAAGGATGTGTGTGTGTGTATGTGTGGAGGTGGGGGGTGTGTATGTGGGTGGGGGGAGGGGTGAGGGGGTGTGTGTGTGGGGAGGGTGGATATGTGTGTATGTGGGGGGGAGGTAGGGGGAATGTGTGTGTGTGTGGGGGGAGGGGTGTGTGGAGGTGGGGGGTGTGTGTATGTGTGGAGGTGGGGGGTGTGTGTATGTGTGGTGGGGGGAGGGGTGTGGGGGTGTTTGTGTGTGGGGAGGGTGGATATGTGTGTATGTGGGGGGGGGGGGGAGGTAGGGGGAATGTGTGTGTGTGGGGGGGAGGGGTGTGTGTATGTGTGGAGGTGGGGGGTGTGTGTATGTGTGGTGGGGGGAGGGGTGTAGGGGTGTTTGTGTGTGGATGTGCATGTGTGTAGAGGTCTGTGTGTGGGGGTGGGGATATGTGTGCGTATGGAGGGGGTTCGGTTGTGTGTGTGTGTATGTTTGTGGGGGGTAGGGGGAATGTCTGTGTGTGGGGGTGGGGGTGTGTGTGTGGGGATGTGTGTTAGGGGTGGGGGGGATGTGTGCGTGTTTTCCCTGAGTGTGTGTATCTCTGTGAGTGTGTGTGTATTTCTGTGAGTGTGTGTCTCTGTGAGTGTGTGTGTCTCTGTGTCTATCTCTGTGTCTCTCTTTGTGTATCTATGTGTCTCTGTCTCTATGTGTGTATGTATTACTGTGTGTCTGTGTGAACGAACATGTTTATAATGTCATGTGTTGAGGTCTTCCTGAATTCCTGTTGAGGTGTTAAATCCTTACTTTTATACCCGTGCGTGGTGTTGTAAACAGGGATTCTGGACGTATCCACAATAGCGAAGGAGTCTTTTTAAAAAACATGTGTGTGTGTGTTTGTCAGTGTGTTTCTCTGTCTGTGGTTTTCTGTGTATGTGTGTGTGTTTCTCTGTATGTGTGTGTGTTTCTCTGTATGTGTGTGTGTTTCTCTGTATGTGTGTGTGTTTCTCTGTATGTGTGCACGTTTTTCTGTGTATGTGTGTGTGTTTCTCTGTATGTGTGTGTTTCTCTGTATATATATGTGTGTGTGTTTCTCTGTATATGTGTGTGTTTCTCTGTATATGTGTGTGTTTCTCTGTATATGTGTGTGTTTCTCTATATATGTGTGTGTGTTTCTCTGTATATGTGTGTGTGTTTCTCTGTATATATGTGTGTGTGTTTCTCTGTATATATGTGTGTGTTTCTCTGTATGTGTGTGTGTTTCTCTGTATGTGTGCACGTTTTTCTGTGTATGTGTGTGTGTTTCTCTGTATGTGTGTGTTTCTCTGTATATATGTGTGTGTGTGTTTCTCTGTATATGTGTGTGTTTGTCTGTATATGTGTGTGTGTTTCTCTGTATATGTGTGTGTTCCTCTGTGTATGTGTGTGTTTCTCTGTGTATGTGTGTGTGTTTCTCTGTATATGTGTGTGTGTTTCTCTGTATATGTGTGTGTTTCTCTGTATGTGTGTGTGTGTGTTTCTCTGTATATGTGTGTGTTTCTCTGTATATGTGTGTGTGTTTCTCTGTATATGTGTGTGTGTTTCTCTGTGTATGTGTGTGTGTTTCTCTGTATATGTGTGTGTGTTTCTCTGTATATGTGTGTGTGTGTTTCTCTGTATATGTGTGTGTGTGTTTCTCTGTATATGTGTGTGTGTGTTTCTCTGTATATGTGTGTGTGTGTTTCTCTGTATATGTGTGTGTGTGTTTCTCTGTATATGTGTGTGTTTCTCTGTATATGTGTGTGTTTCTCTGTATATGTGTGTGTTTCTCTGTATATGTGTGTGTTTCTCTGTGTATGTGTGTGTGTTTCTCTGTGTATGTGTGTGTGTTTCTCTGTATATGTGTGTGTGTTTCTCTGTATATGTGTGTGTTTCTCTGTATGTGTGTGTGTGTGTTTCTCTGTATATGTGTGTGTTTCTCTGTATATGTGTGTGTTTCTCTGTATATGTGTGTGTTTCTCTGTATATGTGTGTGTTTCTCTGTATATGTGTGTGTGTTTCTCTGTATATGTGTGTGTGTTTCTCTGTATATGTGTGTGTGTTTCTCTGTATATGTGTGTGTGTTTCTCTGTATATGTGTGTGTGTTTCTCTGTATATGTGTGTGTGTGTGTGTGTGTGTGTGTGTGTGTGTGTTTCTCTGCGTATGTGTGTGTTTCTCTGTATATGTGTGTGTTTCTCTGTATATATGTGTGTGTGTGTGTGTTTCTCTGTATATGTGTGTGTTTCTCTGTATATGTGTGTGTTTCTCTGTATATGTGTGTGTTTCTCTGTGTATGTGTGTGTGTTTCTCTGTATATGTGTGTGTGTTTCTCTGTATATATGTGTGTGTTTCTCTGTATATGTGTGTGTGTTTCTCTGTATATGTGTGTGTGTGTTTCTCTGTATATGTGTGTGTTTCTCTGTATATGTGTGTGTTTCTCTGTATATGTGTGTGTTTCTCTGTGTATGTGTGTGTGTTTCTCTGTATATGTGTGTGTGTTTCTCTGTATATGTGTGTGTGTGTTTCTCTGTATATGTGTGTGTTTCTCTGTATATGTGTGTGTTTCTCTGTATATGTGTGTGTTTCTCTGTATATGTGTGTGTTTCTCTGTATATGTGTGTGTTTCTCTATATATGTGTGTGTTTCTCTATATATGTGTGTGTGTTTCTCTGTATATGTGTGTGTGTTTCTCTGTATATGTGTGTGTGTTTCTCTGTATATATGTGTGTGTTTCTCTGTATATATGTGTGTGTTTCTCTGTATATGTGTGTGTGTTTCTCTGTATATGTGTGTGTGTTTCTCTGTATATGTGTGTGTGTGTTTCTCTGTATATGTGTGTGTTTCTCTGTATATATGTGTGTGTGTGTGTTTCTCTGTATATGTGTGTGTTTCTCTGTATATGTGTGTGTTTCTCTGTATATGTGTGTGTTTCTCTGTGTATGTGTGTGTGTTTCTCTGTATATGTGTGTGTGTTTCTCTGTATATGTGTGTGTTTCTCTGTATGTGTGTGTGTGTGTTTCTCTGTATATGTGTGTGTTTCTCTGTATATGTGTGTGTGTGTTTCTCTGTGTATGTGTGTGTGTTTCTCTGTGTATGTGTGTGTGTTTCTCTGTATATATGTGTGTGTTTCTCTGTATATGTGTGTGTGTTTCTCTGTATATGTGTGTGTGTTTGTCTGTATATGTGTGTGTGTTTCTCTGTATATGTGTGTGTGTTTGTCTGTATATGTGTGTGTTTCTCTGTATATGTGTGTGTGTTTCTGTGTATGTGTGTGTGTGTTTCTGTGTATGTGTG
Organism: Myxine glutinosa; assembly: GCF_964187855.1. Taxonomy (NCBI): domain Eukaryota; kingdom Metazoa; phylum Chordata; class Myxini; order Myxiniformes; family Myxinidae; genus Myxine; species Myxine glutinosa. The sequence continues at coordinate 339,209,028 of NC_136261.1, forward strand.
TGTGTGTTTCTCTGTATATGTGTGTGTGTTTCTCTGTATATGTGTGTGTGTTTCACTGTATATGTGTGTGTGTTTCTCTGTATATGTGTGTGTGTTTCTCTGTGTATGTGTGTGTGTTTCTCTGTATATATGTGTGTGTTTCTCTGTATATGTGTGTGTGTTTCTCTGTATATGTGTGTGTGTTTGTCTGTATATGTGTGTGTGTTTGTCTGTATATGTGTGTGTGTTTCTCTGTATATGTGTGTGTGTTTGTCTGTATATGTGTGTGTTTCTCTGTATATGTGTGTGTTTCTCTATATATGTGTGTGTGTTTCTCTGTATGTGTGTGTGTGTGTTTCTCTGTATATGTGTGTGTTTCTCTGTATATGTGTGTGTGTGTTTCTCTGTATATGTGTGTGTGTTTCTGTGTATGTGTGTGTGTGTTTCTGTGTATGTGTGTGTGTGTTTCTCTGTATATGTGTGTGTGTTTCTCTGTATATGTGTGTGTGTTTCACTGTATATGTGTGTGTGTTTCTCTGTATATGTGTGTGTGTTTCTCTGTGTATGTGTGTGTGTTTCTCTGTATATATGTGTGTGTTTCTCTGTATATGTGTGTGTGTTTCTCTGTATATGTGTGTGTGTTTGTCTGTATATGTGTGTGTGTTTGTCTGTATATGTGTGTGTGTTTCTCTGTATATGTGTGTGTGTTTGTCTGTATATGTGTGTGTTTCTCTGTATGTGTGTGTGTGTTTCTGTGTATGTGTGTGTGTGTTTCTCTGTATATGTGTGTGTGTTTCTCTGTATATGTGTGTGTGTTTCTCTGTATATGTGTGTGTGTTTGTCTGTATATGTGTGTGTTTCTCTGTATATGTGTGTGTGTTTCTCTGTATATGTGTGTGTTTCTCTGTATATGTGTGTGTTTTTCTGTATATGTGTGTGTTTCTCTGTATATGTGTGTGTTTCTCTGTATATGTGTGTGTTTCTCTGTATGTGTGTGTGTTTCTCTGTATATGTGTGTGTGTTTCTCTGTATATGTGTGTGTTTCTCTGTATATGTGTGTGTTTCTCTGTATGTGTGTGTGTTTCTCTGTATATGTGTGTGTTTCTCTGTATATGTGTGTGTGTTTCTCTGTATATGTGTGTGTGTTTCTCTGTATATGTGTGTGTTTCTCTGTGTGTGTGTGTGTTTCTCTGTGTATGTGTGTGTTTCTCAGTGTATGTGTGTGTGTGTGTGTGTGTGTGTGTGTGTTTCTCTGTGTGTGTGTGTGTATGTGTGTGTTTCTCTGTGTGTGTGTGTGTGTGTGTGTTTCTCTGTGTATGTGTGTTTCTCTGTGTATGTGTGTTTCTCTGTGTATGTGTGTTTCTCTGTGTATGTGTGTTTCTCTCTGTGTGTGTGTGTGTTTCTCTGTGTGTGTGTGTGTGTGTGTGTTTCTCTGTGTGTGTGTGTGTGTGTGTTTCTCTGTGTGTGTGTGTTTCTCTGTGTGTGTGTGTTTCTCTCTGTGTGTGTTTCTGTGTGTTTCTGTGTGTGTGTGTGTGTGTGTTTCTCTGTGTGTGTGTGTGTGTGTGTGTGTGTGTGTGTGTGTGTGTGTGTTTCTCTGTGTGTGTGTGTGTGTGTTTCTGTGTGTGTGTGTGTGTGTGTGTTTCTCTGTGTATGTGTGTTTCTCTGTGTGTGTGTGTGTGTTTCTCTGTGTGTGTGTGTGTGTGTGTGTGTGTGTGTGTGTGTGTGTGTGTGTGTGTGTTTCTCTGTGTGTGTGTGTGTGTGTATGTGTGTTTCTCTGTGTGTGTGTGTTTCTCTGTGTGTGTGTGTGTGTGTGTGTGTGTGTTACTCTCTATGTGTGTGTGTGTGTGTGTGTGTGTGTGTGTGTGTGTGTGTGTGTGTGTGTGTGTGTGTGTGTGTGTGTGTGTGTTTCTCTGCGTATGTGTGTGTTTCTCTCTGTGTGTGTGTGTTTCTCTGTGTGTGTGTGTGTATGTGTTTCTCTGTGTGTGTGTGTTTCTCTGTGTGTGTGTGAACGAACATGTTTATAATGTCGTGTTGAGGTCTTCCATCAGACTCCCAGTTGGCTTATTGTGAGATGTGTTGGTGTCATTAGGATATTAAGGCGAGTTTTCGCTGATATCAATTAAATTCACCTCTCACACCGAATTAATTATGTCAATGTTCCTTTGTTAACGTTGTCATGTTACATGCCAGAACATATGGTTTAGAATTATTTTGATAACGACTCATGAACCTGCTTGGCTCCAAAATGATCATGAAAGATGGAATGAAAGATGTAATGTCACACAAAATCAGAATCATTTTTACCTGCTTAGCTTTTCTTTAGAGCCTGTGGTGAATACCTGCATTGTGTCCACACTTTGCAGGGTTCTGTTGTGTCCCCAATAACATTTCTTCTTTTTATCAATGAATTTTTCTTCAACAAATAACCAAATACACACGTATGCTTATGATTTGACATGACATTCGTCCATGTATTGACCAACAAAATTGACCAACGGACACAATAGTTTAGTTAGTTTCTTAAAGTGTGATTACAAAGTTAGAAAGTGTGGTCCCTCGCAGGTTATAAATCCTTACTTTTCTACCCGTGCGTGGTGTCTTTGTTGTAAACAGGCATTCTGGACGTATCCACAATAGCCAAGGAGTCTTTTTTTAAAATACAACGAAATCCAAGGTAAGTATTGTTTTTGTGTGTGAAGTGTGTGAAGTGTGTGAAGTGTGTGTGTTAGTCCCCTAAAACAGGTCCTGGTTTTGGTGCAACGAGACGTGCCACAGGGTACGAGGACGGTGAAGACTGTCGGCAATCACTGGTGCGATCAAGCATAGGTGGCTGTTGAAGGTGAGAGGTCACAGGTTCACACTAATTGCAAATTCATCTTTGCGAGCAACTCGAAAGGAACTTGCTTTGCTTGTTGAATAACTTTTGCATAGTTAACTTTGGCCTATAGTTATGTTATATGTTTGTTTACGCATACATGTATGTGGCCGATATCCATATCCTTCCATTACTAAACAGGAATATGGGGAAAGCCAAGCGAAGCATAACCTGTTCCATATGTCATCAACGAGGCCATAACAGATTAACCTGCGCAAGGAGACAACATGTAAGTTCATCAGCTCACGCTCCTTACCTTACGCGACTGTAACATGAACGATGGCTGGTAATACAAATATATAGGAATTGACATTCCACGTAAACAATGGTATTGTATGGTATCTGTCCTTTTTTTGTGGCTAACAAAACAAATGCGTCTTTTGATGAAACACAATTTCGCATAATAATTATGTGACTATCTCTGGTATTATTTACATTTATTGCAGGGTATCCCTCACGTGGATCCAACACATCAAGAACCGCAAGCTGTGGACATCGAGGCATCAACATCAATACCTCACGTGCATCCAACACATGATGAACCACAAGCTATGGACATCGAGGCAACAACATCTATACCTAACGTGGATCCAGCATATGGAATGCAAATAAATACATTGCAGGTGACACGTCGTTGGCCTATGTAAATGCAGAGCAGGGTCGGTCGGTCGATGATACAACCTGCAAATTATGTTATAAAAGTCAACATTTTCTTCTATCTGTTATTTCACCTACCTGAATGCTGCAGCCCCTATTAATTTATTTATTTATTTATTTATTCACTATAAAGGTAAAACAACTAGCTCTGATTGCATTTCAGCAACATTTCATTCCCGTTACACGTTACATGTTACACATGCATGATATGATGGCTGTGTCAACCAAACATTGCTGCAAACGACATGAAACAAAGTACGTTCTATAATGGCGTTGTTTCACTTTGCTTTGCAGGTGCCGACAAATGGTGACCCGACGCACATACTTACACATGTGCGTGAAGTTGAGCAGCATATTGCTCAGGTATTTATTATTGACGTATAATTATGTTGTTTCTATTGATATTTTTATATCACTGTTACGACTGTTGATTACACGACCTGACTACCTTGCCCGTGTGTTAGTGTTACTTATCATGGCGTTGTTTCACTTTGCTTTGCAGGTGCCGACACATGGTGACCCGACGCACGTACTTACACATGTGCGTGAAGTTGAGCAGCATATTGCTCAGGTATTTAATATTGACGTATACTTATGTTGTTTCTATTGATATTTTTATATCACTGTTACGACTATTGATTACACGACCTGACTAATTTGCCCGTGTGTTAGTGTAACCTATCATGGCGTTGTTTCTCTTTGCTTTGTAGGTACCGACACATGATGACCCGACGCACGTACTTACTCATGTGCATGAGGCTCAGCAGCATATTGCTCAGGTATTTAATATTGACGTATAATTATGTTGTTTCTATTGATATTTTTATATCACTGTTACAACTATTGATTGCACGACCTGACTAACTTGCCCGTGTGTTACTTATCATTATCATGGTGTTGTTTCACTTTGCTTTCCAGGTGCCTACACAACATAGTGGTGACCCGACGCACTTACTTACTCATGTGCGTGAAGCTGAGCAGCAAGTTTCTCAGGTAATGAGTTTACGTCGTCATTATGTCTACTAAATGTCATAATGAAAAATAAAGATACTTTGAAAGAACACACAACACAAACACAACACAGATGTTGAATAAATAAATATATGTCCTATCAATGGCAATGGTAGTTAGTAATGCTTTGCTTTGTTTGATGTTGCCTATATATTAAACTAGGTTGCTCTTCCTTTCATTTGTTCCAGGTCAATGATGGAGGACATTCCAGCATTGCTGCTCGACCTGTACATCGTCCAACATGTGCATTGTGTCACAGAAATGGAACAGAGCTGTTTGACTTTGTGGAACATCCAATTCCAGACAACATTGTTCGACGAAAGCACGGGGATATGCCGAACATCAATGCTGACGCTGTTGTATGCTGGCACTGTCATCAATATATCAACAGGGACACCAACATTCATGCGAAAAACGCCTGGCTTTTTGCATGGCCAGCTGTTCTGTGGACATACCTGTCGGGAAAGAAGCCAGTGGATCCATCAAAATTCTCTGCACTGCTATCGGACGAGCTACGTGAGATGTGGAAACAAATGCTGCTTGACAACGATGTGTCGCGGCCTGTTAAGCAAGCGTTAGCCGCCAAGAAACCCATCTTCACTGATATCACGAAGCAACTGCGTGAATTTGATCACATGCTGCATGTCGATGGACCACGTCTTCTCCAGATGCAGACTCTGCTCAACAAAACGGCCTTTCCAACGGTCGTGTGCCCCATGGGGTGTAACCTGTTCGTGGACGACTTGTTGTGGGAGCGTGCCGAACTGTTGCCCTTGCACCACTACTTGAAAACCTTCATCCCATCGTTCAACGGCTTCAAAGCGGATGCCACCTACCTCACAGGTGCGAGACCCAACTGGCCATACAAGACCAAGGACCTAAAGTGGTACGTTTCACCCGCTTTGGTCATGGATACGACACGTGGCCTGTGTCTTGTGACGTGCTCAAAAAGTGTGCACGCAGGAGGTGACCATCAATACCTCCACGTTCCGACACATCCAATCCTCGGGCACATACCAACAACATATCCTGACCACATGGCACCGGCGGTGGTGACTCCAAACTTTGTGAGAGTTGGACATACGAGGCAGTACAACACATCGTACAACGTGGTGAAACAACAAGGCGATGGACGAGGACTGTCAACATTCTCGCTGAGAACAAAATCGCCACGAGGTACAATGCAGCAACACGAGTCGCAAGCTTGCTCTCTGACACTACACGAGCGATCCGATGTCCGACACTTCATGTGTCAATCGCAGACATACGGGCGCAAGTACGTGAGGAACGTGATGCAGCGATTCCCACCACCGGTGCAGCAACACGTCGCAAAGCATTCGAGATCCGGAACGTACATCCATGTCGGTGATGCTTATGAAATGGCAAAAGCGTTCCACTCCCGGCAAACTGTCATTGGGGAGGAGGCGGAGGACAACGATGCACGGCAGCAGCAAGTTGCCGCTGACGACGATGTCCGGAGCAAGACGGATGGAACCGCTGCCTGTCTCGTTGTGGTTCACAGCGTGCAACACAAAGGGCACCCCCCGTTCAATGTACCGTACGTGCAGCGGCGAAGGCCTCAATGCGATTACTCAGCTGGACGGGCCCTTGTGTGTGCATTGCATTGCATAGTCCACTGTCGGCCACTACACAGACTACTGGTCCGAGCGACGTTGCAACTTCGAGCGGATCCAATCATCATCACGCTACAATCGCTGTGCGTTCGCTTGTGCAACTACATGCAAGGGACCTTCATAAATCAGTACCCTTCTCCAAAGTTGCTGGCAATAGATGCATCTGTTGAAAATGCATACCTTCAGCCGCACCATACACTGGTTGAAAGGAAGATTGCAACCCTGCTTTGTCACCATTGCTCAAGGGTTTCCCATCACCATTTGCATCGGAATGAAGATATCGATGTGTCCACCATCCTATCAGCTGCTGACAACGATGTGGTGATACTGACGAGGCACGTGTACACAACAGAGGCTGAACACACGGGAGCAGCACGCCGCATAAGGGTCGCCGAACTACCATTACAATCTGCGGATACGAAATGGTCGTTGCTTCTGGCCCTTACTGTTCATTCTCCTGTTGTAACACCCTACACCGTGGACGTTGCATTCAGATGGACCAGTACCCATGGCTGGCAGAATCTGACAACAGCACAAACTGAAGCACCAGCACCAGTGCACGATGTCGGGAAAATGGCTCTCATGATATATGCCAGAGACAACAGTGACAACTCCCTAGCTCGGAATGAAGCTATCAATTGGTGCGGTGGACAAACAAAACTGCGCTGTGCGAACCATCCCGACATACTCCTGATCAGAGAGCATGGAAAAACGGGTTATCGCTGCTGCTACGGACACTGCAAAACTCCTCTGCGTTGGCGCTGTCCTCACGGAATACCCAAATACCAATGTGACACTGGACTCTGCCTAAAACATGCGAAACAACTTTTGCGTGACGACGCTGCATGTGGTTTGATCCGACAGCGTGACGACGCCAACACCGATGATCTCCCCGTCCAGGGCGAGGGTGGTGCCTCCATCAACGACGACAGGAACGTCCCCGGTGCCGCTGCTGATGACCTCAGAAACCCGGTGATGATGCCCGGTGATGTCATTGATCCTGAAGACGAGCCTCAAGATGCTGTTGAAGCAGCAGACATGTACGTCATTGCTGGAGACGACTTCCCGGATGACGCGCCAACATTGACCACATCATCTACACTCGTGCCGCTGTACATGTCGGAAACGTCACATGCCACACTCTCGACTCTGGGTCACTTCGTACTCAACGACTACCTGAGAGTGATGACACGAGCAAGCTACGCCAGAAAACCGGCTGTGGCAACGCAGCAAGTCATTCAACACATCTGTGCGGTGACACCAGGAGACACGATCCCACTGCTGTATCCGGAGGGTGTGTTATTCCCAACAATTTTCTGGTCGTCGGTGGGACAGTCGATCATCGGAGCACTGCCCTCTGCTCTGTATACAAAACTGGAGAGACGTCATGGAGGACAAACGGCCACGTTGCAAGATCACATGTACGTTCGTTTACGCGACAACTCTCTGCTTACGTCGCACGACTGTGAATACTTGCAATGGACTTTTGACGTTTTGCTGAACCATCAGCTCAACTACAACTCTGCTGTCGTCGCTGTGAAAAAAGGCCTGGAACACCTACGTCCTCCAAACATCGGATTCAGCAGCAACACAGAAACCTGCATGAAGTTTGATGAACTCGACGGCAGACAACAAGTCAACCGACTTGCTGCATTGATGAAAGACATGGGCGGATTTGATTACTTCATCACCGCGACCTGCAATGACAGCAAAACCTTTGGAGTGGCACCCATCACACGAGCTATCGAGGAGCTGTATCGTCGCAATTTCAAGAACCCACATCACGTGAACGTCGAGCACATCCATCAGTCCTACTGCGTCATCATGTGCAGAGCGTGGGAGAGAACCAGCCGCTACTTTCTACATTGGCTGGAGCACAGCCCAGAACAACCGTGTGGAGAGGTGCAGACGCTGTGGGCCCGCTACGAGTTTCAGTCGACCGGCAGTCCTGGTAATCGGCCCCATATCCATGGCTTTCTCAAGGTCAAGAACGAGGACGAAAAGACAAAACTCAACCGGATACGATGTCAGATCTCGCACATCTTCAGCAAAAGTGCTCGTATGACCATGAGGTGTTTACTGGAAGACGGCTTCGTCGAAACCTTTGACGACTACTGTGACATGTACGCTCTGTGCATGAAAGTACAGGTGCATGACTGCAGCCACGCACAAAACCGGTGTCAGAGGAAAATGGCCAACGGTACCTGGAAGTGTCGTGTTCAACAACACCCACCTTCGTTCGAGTACGACTTTGATGAACGACCAAACCTGTACGATCCAGATGTCCTGAAATTGTTGGAAGAGCTCGGACTGGCAAAACGAGATGTTTTTGGGAGGTTGAAAGTGCCCAGAACGCTGGCTGGAGGAAAATACACTTACCCGGCTCAACCCAAGGAAACCTTCGTCCCCACGATACCACGATTCTGGCTCGCTCTGCAATCCTGCACCAACGTTCAGCTGTGTGACACACGATTCCAAGTGGCCTATGTGTGCAAGTATGCTGCCGGTGTGGATGAGAAGAGACAAGCTGATTTCAAAAGCACCAGCGGCAGCAGCAGCAGCAGCGAGGACACGCCACACGACACGGTTGACGTGCGGCTCGGTGACCTCAGCAATACAAAAACCTCTGGACAAACGATGAAGACCACCAAGCCTGGAGGAGAACATATGGCGAAGGAAATTGGTTTGCCCGAGATGATGTGGCACAGTCTCCGGCTGCCTTTCATCACGACCAATGTGGAATACACACACGTGTCGACACAAGCACCAGAGTATCGTTCGGCTGTGACAAAACGACGTGGGGGACAGCATGTGGACGACATAGGTATGCAGAATTGACGTGTGATGTACATAATTAATGATGTGCATGGAATAGGTGAACGTTTTTTGATGAAATGGTTTTTTTGTAACATTTTCAAATAAAAACTATTTCATTTTATAAAGGACATTGATTTGTCATGAGTGCAGAAAAGTATTTTGTATTGAAATTATATTTAACTTGATGCAATGAGAGTTAAACAAACCATGCCGTTCATTTTGAAACACCCTTTTCTTGCAGCAGGAGGAGCGGGAGCAGCAGGAGGGACACCGGAAGCAGTGCAAGCACGACGAGGACTCCCAGCATGGCGACAGTTTACATACAACCAGACCATCGTCATTCAGCAACTGCTCGACGGGTACTACTACCTCGACAGCACCTGGAAGTTCTCCGTTCGCCCACCAGAGTTGATGCTGTTTAATGATCTGCACTCCTACAGCCGGTGGTTCTGCATGAAAACGTGCAAGCGGTACGACATCGACGCCGACCTCGCCTCATGTCCCTGGATCAGCGGGAACACGCAACGAATACGCCTGCGCCAAGCACATGTAAAGGACGCTGTGGCATTCGTGGAACAACAAAGGCAAAGTGACATCCCTTCACGTGCTGAACAGGCTGCTCAAATGTACCGGGCCATATTCGCTCCCCTACAAGCTGAACACGACGGCGCTGCTGGTGGTGAAAAGTCCAACTTTTACCACAAATTCGTCGACGTCACCAAAGTGCAGAACAACATCGTGGTCTTCACAGCCGTGACACCGTTTGTGTTGCCAAGTTTCCTCGTCCATCTCCTGCTCAGCATGGGCAAATTCAACACAGAGGTTGATCTGTACTCCTGCCCTGAACTGAAAAGTGCTTTTGTAAAAGCTGGCCTGATTCCTGACGGAGTAACTGACGTTGCGAGTATTCACCAACTGGCACGCAGATACATCGAAGAACAACTCATGTGGCTCCCAATCGGAACGAGACAGTTCCAAAGGATTTTGCGTGTGGTGGTGGCCGGATTGAAGCGTTTCTTCCTGGACGGCGACTTCATCTATGAAGCAATGCCTCTGGCAACAGACGCAGCCATCAGCGAAACGGCCAATGCACAACTACAGCAGCTGGAAACGAGTCGACGACACGCAGCGGTGGATGCCCTGAGTCTTCAGAACCTGCCCAACTTTCCTGACCCTGCAGCACTGAAGTCTGGCATACCTGTGCATTACTCACCTGTTCTCCAGCAAGCAGAAAACCAATCGGACGAGTCGTTGGAGGAGCAGCGAATCGCCCTCGGCAACGCAGTGGCAGCGATTGACGCGCTCCAACACACAGGCGATGCGTCCGTTCGGTTCCCTCTGTTCGTCGGTGGTCCTGGAGCAGGCAAAACCTTTCTGCTCCTGGTGTCGCAAGTGTACGCCATGTCGCTGGGATTCAACACACTTCTCGTGGCATATACATCTGAACGTGCTCGATGTCTCGGTGGTGAACACCTCCATCTAATTACTGGCATGCCGGTGGTGGATCTTGGAACACGCACGGTACGACGAATTGCAGAACAATGCCTGCACAACCTGGCCAGGTCCCCACTGAAAATGCAGGCTCTGCGACGCATCAAGATCATGTTCGTCGAAGAGATTGGCTTGATTCCCGGCGAATTGTTCGCCGTTCTGGACATGGTCATGCGGAAGCTCAACGCAAGCCCCGTGCCGTTCGGTGGAACTCTAATTGTGGCCACGGGTGACCACCATCAGCTGGCACCGATCAAAGGACAGGCCATATGGACCAGTTGCTACATGCTGACCACTTTTCGCATCCTCATCCTACAACATTACGTGCGCTGCAGCCGTGACCATCAGCTACGCCGTCTGATTGAAATGATGCGACGTAACAACCTGGGCGATGCAGACATCGACGAATTCTGCAACATCATGCGACGGCGTTGTGTTCCTCGGCAATTTGTTCAAACATGGACGGAAGTGCCGGCGGACGTATTGCGAGTGTTCGGGAAGAAGCAAGCCGTGGATGTGGCGGTGGAACAATTCCTGAAAAACAAACGCAGCGACAGAACACTACACTCTGCAACGTATGCTGCTGTCGATGAGGTCGAAACCACAAATGGGAACTGGCAACCAGCAAACCTCAACATCAGTCGGAAGCTGAACTACTCCTGCTCCGAACAGCATCAGCTACTCCTGTATGAAGGTGCAATTATGCGGCTGACATACAACAACACAGCAAACACTCAACATGTCCCACGGTTTTCACAAGGACAATTGTGCCTGGTGCGGCAGATACCCCTCATGGACAAGGGTGTCGTGCCAGCCGCGCAGCCCCAGCTGCAGCAACAACGTGTCAGGATCACCCTCATCCCGGTGGGACAGACACCTGCGAACCTTGCAAACATTCCTGCAGAATGGAGAACATTCAGCATTGCTCGGAGATACTCGGTGCCAAGCATCGTCGGCCGCAGAATGACGAAGGGTCGAAGATACCAGTGGCCACTGTGTTATTTTGTGGCCACGACCATCCACAAAGTCATCGGCCAAACGTGCGTTCGCATGGCCACACAGATCAGCCAGCGAGAAAGCATGTATCGACTGTGGTCTCCCGAAATGCTGTTGGTGGTTCTCAGTCGTGTGCGCAGCCTGGCGGACATTATCTTTGTCGGAGACGTGGAGGACACGATGACAGCCATACGAACGCTTCTGAGGCAACCCTCCGACCTCAGGGCACTCATAGATGGATTGCTGCAAAGCCTCAACGTTCTCCACAATCCCATCCGTGTGGTCAACAGGGTGTTCAAACAACAACTCGTGAACTTGAACACAGACGACGGATTCGTGTACCTACTTGTGAGCACCAAGGACACCGAAGTCTTCTTTATCGGTGAAACGTGTCGTCTGAGGAGACAGCTCACTGACCACAATACAGGACAAGGATTCAAGTTCACAATGGACATGCACTACCGACCCTGGGGACTCTACGTCCTTGTCACCGGTTTCACCGCGGCTGGCAGCGACCAACAAAACCAGCAACAACGGCAAATCTTTGAGCGCAAATGGCGCAAAGCCATTGCACGACTTCGCCACAAGAACACCACGGCGATTCGACGTGTCGGCTACCAGCTCTTCATCAAATGCCAACGCACAAACAGCGAGTTGATGTGGATCAATTGTGGGACTGTAACGACACACCAAGAGGTGCAAGATCTTCACGAACATCTCATGGTAGCAGAACCTACAAGACCAAGTCTATTCCCCATCACGTCTGTGCTGCGAGTGAACGACCCACCCCCATTGCCTCAGTGACTGAGTAATGGCCTCCGCAAATGACATTGTAAGGGTGAGCCATGAGGGATTTGGTGTGATACTATGCATGTGTTACTGAACCCTCTTGGCAAGCTCACAGCGGAGATGTCTTACCTTACTTATTTGAGCACATATAACGAACTGCCATAATCCACCAAAGGCTTTTATTTTTTTTCCCTTGTTACAATACACCAAGGTTGTTGTTTTTTTTTTTCCTTGGTACAAAAGAGAAAGGTTTTTTTTTTTTTTTTCCTTGCTACAATACACCAAGGTTTTTATTTTTTGTTTTCCCTTGGTACAAGAGAGAGAAAGGTTATTTGTTTTTTTTTCCTTGGTACAATACACCAAGGTTTTTTTTTTTTTTTCCTTGGTACAAGAGAGAGAGTAATGGCCTCCGCAAATGACATTGTAAGGGTGAGCCTTGAGGGATTTGGTGTGATACTATGCATGTGTGACTGAACCCTCTTGGCAAGCTCACAGCGGAGATGTCTTACCTTACTTATTTGAGAACATATAACGAACTGCCATAATCCACCAAAGGTTTTTTGATTTTTTTTCCTTGGTACAATACACCAAGGTTGTTTTTTATTTTTTCCTTTGGTACAAGAGGTTTTTCTTTTTTTTCCCTTGGTACAATACACCAAGGTTTTTATTTTTTCCCCTTGATACAAGAGAGAGAGTAATGGCCTCCGCAAATGACATTGTAAGGGTGAGCCTTGAGGGATTTGGTGTGATACTATGCGTGTGTGACTGAACCCTCTTGGCAAGCTCACAGCGGAGATGTCTTACCTTACTTATTTGAGAACATATAACGAACTGCCATAATCCACCAAAGGTTTTTTTATTTTTTTTCCTTGGTACAATACACCAAGGTTGTTTTTTATTTTTTCCTTTGGTACAAGAGGTTTTTCTTTTTTTTCCCTTGGTACAATACACCAAGGTTTTTATTTTTTCCCCTTGATACAAGAGAGAGAGTAATGGCCTCCGCAAATGACATTGTAAGGGTGAGCCTTGAGGGATTTGGTGTGATACTATGCGTGTGTGACTGAACCCTCTTGGCAAGCTCACAGCGGAGATGTCTTACCTTACTTATTTGAGAACATATAACGAACTGCCATAATCCACCAAAGGTTTTTTTATTTTTTTTCCTTGGTACAATACACCAAGGTTGTTTTTTATTTTTTCCTTTGGTACAAGAGGTTTTTCTTTTTTTTCCCTTGGTACAATACACCAAGGTTTTTATTTTTTTCCCTTGATACAAGAGAGAGAGTAATGGCCTCCGCAAATGACATTGTAAGGGTGAGCCTTGAGGGAGTTGGGGTGATGCGACGCGTATGTGACTGAACCCCTCTGGGCAAGCTCACACCGGAATGTCTTTCTTGTATGTGCACAAACAACGAACTTTGTGTTATCACAAAATCACTTTTATTGCATGTGTTTAGAATGCCAATGTCATGATCAGCAATGTCATTCTGATTCGTTCTGTTGTGCTCTGGAAATAAAACCATCTTTGAAAAATATTTGCATTGTCACTTCTATATCTTTCAATAAATAGTGTGTACAAAATCACTTTTATTGCATGTGTTTAAAATGCTAATGTCATGATCAACGTTTTGAACAACTCTCCCGAAAATTCTGCGCACCTTTTAATTCTCGCGATGTCGTCGACATGCCGTGAGACTTTGTTTTCAATGGTAGATAGGTACGCCGCTTGGTTTCAGTTGTTTCTTGAAAGAAACTTCTCTTTTCGAGAAGAGGAAGAAGTTGTTTCTTGGGTTTATTGATCTGGAGAAAGCATTCGATAGGGTTCCACGTGAAGTCGTGACATGGGCATTGAGGAGGTTAGGTGTGGAGGAAAGTGCACCTTGCTGTATGAGACGGTTATACTGGACAAGGTGAGTATATTGTCGTGCGACTCCGGTTAATACCAGAAGGTCACGGATAGGCCTAAACGGTTTTATTGGAGGCGCCGACTGTAATGACATTGTGTCTAAGTTGAACCCAGGTGTTATGCTGTCTCCAACCACTGAGAGGCTTCTATAAGAACGTGGACGAACATCGCTCCGAGGACATTCCTGTGACAATTTGAGATGGTTTGTTCATGTGTGGAGGAAGAATGAAAGTAACTGGTTGAGAAGAGTGGTGGAAATGAATGTAGAGGGTGGGGAATGTTCTGTGTGTGTTCTGATGTGGTCCTTCAGAGGGACGGGTGTGGTCCAATCACGGTTGTGCTCTGACGGATGGTACTTTGCTTATTTTTCAAGATATTCCGCTCACGAGGTTCAGACATATATATGGTGGCGGCCATCTTGGATTTTGACGTGGCGACCCAATTTTCGAAGGCTTTCTTCCTTGTGCCTAGATACACGCACACACCAAGTTAGAAGTTTCTACTTCGCTTATTTTTCAAGATATGCAGGTTGCAAGGTTCAGACATACATGTTGGCGGCCATCTTGGATTTTGCCGTGGCGACCCAATTTTCAATAGCTGGCGCATGCGCAGATGGGCTGCACTGCGATGCCACTGAAAAGCGGCTGAGAAAACCGCGCATGCGCAGATCGCGGACATGATTCATTTCGAATTTCCATCTTTATTTAATTTCCGAAAAGACGTCTGCATTCGACAATCGCGCGATGACGTCACGACGTAAATGAATTTCTTCATATAACTTCAGATCCGCTGGATGGATTTTGACGAAATAAAGGGCATCGTGTAGGGCATTTAAATGCGCAAATTTCGAGACCACTTGTGACCATGACAGCCATTTCCTTCTCGCACAGCACCAAACGTTCTAATGCGTCAATCCCGTCAACCCTGCGCATGCGCAGGTGGTGCGACAGTCGTTTGCCGAAGCACTTGACCATTTAACGCTGAAAATATCGCGCATGCGCAAATGGTAGCGCTGGAGCGCAAGGTCACGTGTGCACGCGTACGTAATATGTGGATGGATATTTGCGCATGCGCAAATGGTCGCGCTGGAGCGCAAGGTCACGTGTGCACGCTTACGTAACTTACGTACGCGCTTTGATGGGCGGGGCGAACGGTGTTCACGAATGGTAAAATGCGGAAGCGCTGGAAGCGTATGCGAAGCTGTCGCACGATCTCCTGTCATGGTCCACAAGATTATCACAGAGAGGTGCAGCTTCCAGCGTTTCGAGATATGATCCAGACCTAACTTTTGAGACCGGTCCCAGCGTTCTAGGCCCCGTGGTTGTCTCAGACGGACCCGACGAAGGACGTGTTGGATTTTACCGCGAGCCGATTCGAGCACCGACGTGCCGGCGAACAAAACCGGTCATATCTTTTGAACGCGTGGCTCGATTTTTACAAAATAAACTTTTTCTTGAAGGGCTGAACCGTGCGCTCAAAAGGATAGTAATGGCGACCGGGAAATGTTTTGTTTTGCGCCGCAAAGGCGTCTTGTGTGACGTGAGGACCATGTCGTGCTGCATAAATTATCATATCATTACCGCCGGCGCGATCCGTGACGTCACGGCTCACTTAATTGCAATTATCTGTGCTATTCCTTGGCCGAATCGAACCGAAAAAGAGTTATGTTGTATAATATTCGGATGCGCACGTTTCAAGCCCGGTTTGAGCTTCCGCAGTTACGTGGTTCTCGAGATAGCCGTTTGGGCGCCCAAACCCTTAGTGTTTTCCTCTGTGAGTTCTATGAGCGGTTTCGGGCCTGGACTATGTTGGTGAAGATGCGAGGGGGCGGGCTTTTGCTTCTGGGTGACTTCGTCACGTTTCGTGATTATTTCTCCGCCCTTTACAACCAGAAAAAAACACGACCAACAGGAATATTGTGCTGTGTTTCGGCCCAGGAAAGGGCCTGAAATCACTCCTGGGGGGAGTCCTAATGGGGGCGACAGGCCCCGGGGGTGGGTGGCACAAAAGACACTCGACGCGTGCCCACGTGTGCCCGTGCGTGTGGAAAACCGGGTGGGTGCCCGCCGCGCCGACGCGCGTCACAAAAAATCGAACGCATGGCAAGGTCCTTTTGAGGGACGCTAAAGACGATTGTGCTTGGCTTGTGCTTGTGCTGTGTGTGTGCTGAAAATGGAAACGTTAAAAAACGTAGTTAGATTTAGTGAACCCGAAATGCTGTTTTGTTATTTAAAAAATAATAATTATCCACTCCACACGAAAGGCTAAAGTGCTTTTTAAAAGACCTATGGTATACGGTGTGGTATCGTGCGATAGACCGTGGATGGAACGTCGTTACGTGTGCGTATACGTGCTTCCATTCCACAAAACGAACTTGCGACGGGTACGTATTTATGGATGCGGCGTACGATGCGATAAACAATAAAATGCCCCTGCCGGTGTTACGTGGTGTGGCACGGTGTGTGTTGGTCCCTTCCTCGTTATACGTTATTTATGGCATGACGTACGTGCTGGTTTTCGTGCGGGATCACAAAAATCGATGTGCTTCCGTCGCGTACGTATGGATGCGTCGCTGAAAAACATTTCTTTTTTTTAAACTTGGAATCTCAAAAACGTTCGTTTCGACCGTCGATGATGGTAGGGACTCGACCTCGTGGTCACCGAGGGTGTCGTCAGCTTATCGTATTAGGGGACGAAAACACGTGGGGGCTCGAGGCCGCGCGTTCGCCGACGCCCGGACCGACGGTCCGTGCTCTTCTGCGCCGAGCCGGGGCGAGCGCGGGTCTCGTGGGGCGCGGAGCCGGAGAGGTCCGCCGGTGCGTGCTCGTGGTGCGAGGCGTGGTGCGGCGCGTGGTCGCCCCGCCGAAAACACGCGCGCCTTTGCTTTTCCCTGTGCCTGCCTTTACGCCCTCCGGTGAAACCTCCGGGCCGTAAAGGCAGGAGCGTGGCTTCGGACGGAGACCCGAAAGTGGAAAAGTCGGTTTTTTTTTCGAAGGGTTCGCCACGATATGATGTTTCGCTCACGAGGTTCGGACGTACGTGGCGCCGGCCGTCTTGGGTTTTGACGTGGCGACCCGATTTACGACGGCGTTCTTCCTTATGCCGAGATACACCCACGCACCGAATTAGAAGTCGGTACCTTGCTTATTTTTCGAGATATTCCGCTCACGAGGTTCAGACGTATATATGGTGGCGGCCATCTTGGAGTTGACGTGGCGACCCGATTTTCAACTGCGTTCTTCCTTATGCCTAGATACACCCACGCACCGGATTAGAAGTTGGTTCGTTGCTTATTTTTCGAGATATTCCGCTCACGAGGTTCAGACGTAGATATGGTGGCGGCCATCTTGGATTTTGACGTGGCGACCCAATTTACGACAACCTTCTTCCTTATGCCTCGGTACACCCACGCACCGAATTAGAAGTTGGTGCTTTGCCTATTTTTCAAGATATTCCACTCACAATGTTCAGACGTATATATGGTGGCGGCCATCTTGGATTTGACGTGGCGACCCAATTTTCAATAGCATTCTTCCTTGTGCCTAGATACACGCACACACCAAATTAGAAGTTTCTACTTCGCTTATTTCTCAAGATATGCAGGTTGCAAGGTCAGACATATATATGGTGGCGGCCATCTTGGATTTTGACGTGGCGACCCAATTTTCAATAGCATTCTTCCTTATGCCTCGGTACACCCACGCACCAAATTAGAAGTTTCTACTTCGCTTATTTCTCAAGATATGCAGGTTGCAAGGTCAGACATATATATGGTGTCGGCCATCTTGGATTTTGACGTGGCGACCCAATTTTCGACAGCTTTATTCCGTGTCCCTAGATACACCCACACACCAAGTTAGAAGTTTCTACTTCGCTTATTTCTCAAGATATGCAGGTTGCAAGGTCAGACATATATATGGTGGCGGCCATCTTGGATTTTGACGTGGCGACCCAATTTTCGAAGGCTTTCTTCCTTGTGCCTAGATACACGCACACACCAAGTTAGAAGTTTCTACTTCGCTTATTTTTCAAGATATGCAGGTTGCAAGGTTCAGACATACATGTTGGCGGCCATCTTTGATTTTGCCGTGGCGACCCAATTTTCAATAGCTGGCGCATGCGCAGATGGGCTGCACTGCGATGCCACTGAAAAGCGGCTGAGAAAACCGCGCATGCGCAGATCGCGGACATGATTCATTTCGAATTTCCATCTTTATTTAATTTCCGAAAAGACGTCTGCATTCGACAATCGCGCGATGACGTCACGACGTAAATGAATTTCTTCATATAACTTCAGATCCGCTGGATGGATTTTGACGAAATAAAGGGCATCGTGTAGGGCATTTAAATGCGCAAATTTCGAGACCACTTGTGACCATGACAGCCATTTCCTTCTCGCACAGCACCAAACGTTCTAATGCGTCAATCCCGTCAACCCTGCGCATGCGCAGGTGGTGCGACAGTCGTTTGCCGAAGCACTTGACCATTTAACGCTGAAAATATCGCGCATGCGCAAATGGTAGCGCTGGAGCGCAAGGTCACGTGTGCACGCGTACGTAATATGTGGATGGATATTTGCGCATGCGCAAATGGTCGCGCTGGAGCGCAAGGTCACGTGTGCACGCTTACGTAACTTACGTACGCGCTTTGATGGGCGGGGCGAACGGTGTTCACGAATGGTAAAATGCGGAAGCGCTGGAAGCGTATGCGAAGCTGTCGCACGATCTCCTGTCATGGTCCACAAGATTATCACAGAGAGGTGCAGCTTCCAGCGTTTCGAGATATGATCCAGACCTAACTTTTGAGACCGGTCCCAGCGTTCTAGGCCCCGTGGTTGGTTCAGACGGACCCGACGAAGGACGTGTTGGATTTTACCGCGAGCCGATTCGAGCACCGACGTGCCGGCGAACAAAACCGGTCATATCTTTTGAACGCGTGGCTCGATTTTTACAAAATAAACTTTTTCTTGAAGGGCTGAACCGTGCGCTCAAAAGGATAGTAATGGCGACCGGGAAATGTTTTGTTTTGCGCCGCAAAGGCGTCTTGTGTGACGTGAGGACCATGTCGTGCTGCATAAATTATCATATCATTACCGCCGGCGCGATCCGTGACGTCACGGCTCACTTAATTGCAATTATCTGTGCTATTCCTTGGCCGAATCGAACCGAAAAAGAGTTATGTTGTATAATATTCGGATGCGCACGTTTCAAGCCCGGTTTGAGCTTCCGCAGTTACGTGGTTCTCGAGATAGCCGTTTGGGCGCCCAAACCCTTAGTGTTTTCCTCTGTGAGTTCTATGAGCGGTTTCGGGCCTGGACTATGTTGGTGAAGATGCGAGGGGGCGGGCTTTTGCTTCTGGGTGACTTCGTCACGTTTCGTGATTATTTCTCCGCCCTTTACAACCAGAAAAAAACACGACCAACAGGAATATTGTGCTGTGTTTCGGCCCAGGAAAGGGCCTGAAATCACTCCTGGGGGGAGTCCTAATGGGGGCGACAGGCCCCGGGGGTGGGTGGCACAAAAGACACTCGACGCGTGCCCACGTGTGCCCGTGCGTGTGGAAAACCGGGTGGGTGCCCGCCGCGCCGACGCGCGTCACAAAAAATCGAACGCATGGCAAGGTCCTTTTGAGGGACGCTAAAGACGATTGTGCTTGGCTTGTGCTTGTGCTGTGTGTGTGCTGAAAATGGAAACGTTAAAAAACGTAGTTAGATTTAGTGAACCCGAAATGCTGTTTTGTTATTTAAAAAATAATAATTATCCACTCCACACGAAAGGCTAAAGTGCTTTTTAAAAGACCTATGGTATACGGTGTGGTATCGTGCGATAGACCGTGGATGGAACGTCGTTACGTGTGCGTATACGTGCTTCCATTCCACAAAACGAACTTGCGACGGGTACGTATTTATGGATGCGGCGTACGATGCGATAAACAATAAAATGCCCCTGCCGGTGTTACGTGGTGTGGCACGGTGTGTGTTGGTCCCTTCCTCGTTATACGTTATTTATGGCATGACGTACGTGCTGGTTTTCGTGCGGGATCACAAAAATCGATGTGCTTCCGTCGCGTACGTATGGATGCGTCGCTGAAAAACATTTCTTTTTTTTAAACTTGGAATCTCAAAAACGTTCGTTTCGACCGTCGATGATGGTAGGGACTCGACCTCGTGGTCACCGAGGGTGTCGTCAGCTTATCGTATTAGGGGACGAAAACACGTGGGGGCTCGAGGCCGCGCGTTCGCCGACGCCCGGACCGACGGTCCGTGCTCTTCTGCGCCGAGCCGGGGCGAGCGCGGGTCTCGTGGGGCGCGGAGCCGGAGAGGTCCGCCGGTGCGTGCTCGTGGTGCGAGGCGTGGTGCGGCGCGTGGTCGCCCCGCCGAAAACACGCGCGCCTTTGCTTTTCCCTGTGCCTGCCTTTACGCCCTCCGGTGAAACCTCCGGGCCGTAAAGGCAGGAGCGTGGCTTCGGACGGAGACCCGAAAGTGGAAAAGTCGGTTTTTTTTTCGAAGGGTTCGCCACGATATGATGTTTCGCTCACGAGGTTCGGACGTACGTGGCGCCGGCCGTCTTGGGTTTTGACGTGGCGACCCGATTTACGACGGCGTTCTTCCTTATGCCGAGATACACCCACGCACCGAATTAGAAGTCGGTACCTTGCTTATTTTTCGAGATATTCCGCTCACGAGGTTCAGACGTATATATGGTGGCGGCCATCTTGGAGTTGACGTGGCGACCCGATTTTCAACTGCGTTCTTCCTTATGCCTAGATACACCCACGCACCGGATTAGAAGTTGGTTCGTTGCTTATTTTTCGAGATATTCCGCTCACGAGGTTCAGACGTAGATATGGTGGCGGCCATCTTGGATTTTGACGTGGCGACCCAATTTACGACAACCTTCTTCCTTATGCCTCGGTACACCCACGCACCGAATTAGAAGTTGGTGCTTTGCCTATTTTTCAAGATATTCCACTCACAATGTTCAGACGTATATATGGTGGCGGCCATCTTGGATTTGACGTGGCGACCCAATTTTCAATAGCATTCTTCCTTGTGCCTAGATACACGCACACACCAAATTAGAAGTTTCTACTTCGCTTATTTCTCAAGATATGCAGGTTGCAAGGTCAGACATATATATGGTGGCGGCCATCTTGGATTTTGACGTGGCGACCCAATTTTCAATAGCATTCTTCCTTATGCCTCGGTACACCCACGCACCAAATTAGAAGTTTCTACTTCGCTTATTTCTCAAGATATGCAGGTTGCAAGGTCAGACATATATATGGTGTCGGCCATCTTGGATTTTGACGTGGCGACCCAATTTTCGACAGCTTTATTCCGTGTCCCTAGATACACCCACACACCAAGTTAGAAGTTTCTACTTCGCTTATTTCTCAAGATATGCAGGTTGCAAGGTCAGACATATATATGGTGGCGGCCATCTTGGATTTTGACGTGGCGACCCAATTTTCGAAGGCTTTCTTCCTTGTGCCTAGATACACGCACACACCAAGTTAGAAGTTTCTACTTCGCTTATTTTTCAAGATATGCAGGTTGCAAGGTTCAGACATACATGTTGGCGGCCATCTTTGATTTTGCCGTGGCGACCCAATTTTCAATAGCTGGCGCATGCGCAGATGGGCTGCACTGCGATGCCACTGAAAAGCGGCTGAGAAAACCGCGCATGCGCAGATCGCGGACATGATTCATTTCGAATTTCCATCTTTATTTAATTTCCGAAAAGACGTCTGCATTCGACAATCGCGCGATGACGTCACGACGTAAATGAATTTCTTCATATAACTTCAGATCCGCTGGATGGATTTTGACGAAATAAAGGGCATCGTGTAGGGCATTTAAATGCGCAAATTTCGAGACCACTTGTGACCATGACAGCCATTTCCTTCTCGCACAGCACCAAACGTTCTAATGCGTCAATCCCGTCAACCCTGCGCATGCGCAGGTGGTGCGACAGTCGTTTGCCGAAGCACTTGACCATTTAACGCTGAAAATATCGCGCATGCGCAAATGGTAGCGCTGGAGCGCAAGGTCACGTGTGCACGCGTACGTAATATGTGGATGGATATTTGCGCATGCGCAAATGGTCGCGCTGGAGCGCAAGGTCACGTGTGCACGCTTACGTAACTTACGTACGCGCTTTGATGGGCGGGGCGAACGGTGTTCACGAATGGTAAAATGCGGAAGCGCTGGAAGCGTATGCGAAGCTGTCGCACGATCTCCTGTCATGGTCCACAAGATTATCACAGAGAGGTGCAGCTTCCAGCGTTTCGAGATATGATCCAGACCTAACTTTTGAGACCGGTCCCAGCGTTCTAGGCCCCGTGGTTGGTTCAGACGGACCCGACGAAGGACGTGTTGGATTTTACCGCGAGCCGATTCGAGCACCGACGTGCCGGCGAACAAAACCGGTCATATCTTTTGAACGCGTGGCTCGATTTTTACAAAATAAACTTTTTCTTGAAGGGCTGAACCGTGCGCTCAAAAGGATAGTAATGGCGACCGGGAAATGTTTTGTTTTGCGCCGCAAAGGCGTCTTGTGTGACGTGAGGACCATGTCGTGCTGCATAAATTATCATATCATTACCGCCGGCGCGATCCGTGACGTCACGGCTCACTTAATTGCAATTATCTGTGCTATTCCTTGGCCGAATCGAACCGAAAAAGAGTTATGTTGTATAATATTCGGATGCGCACGTTTCAAGCCCGGTTTGAGCTTCCGCAGTTACGTGGTTCTCGAGATAGCCGTTTGGGCGCCCAAACCCTTAGTGTTTTCCTCTGTGAGTTCTATGAGCGGTTTCGGGCCTGGACTATGTTGGTGAAGATGCGAGGGGGCGGGCTTTTGCTTCTGGGTGACTTCGTCACGTTTCGTGATTATTTCTCCGCCCTTTACAACCAGAAGACACGACACGAGTAACATACGGAATGTTGTGGTGTGTGTGGGCCCAGGAAAGGGCCTGAAATCACTCCTGGGGGGAGTCCTAATGGGGGCGACAGGCCCCGGGGGTGGGTGGCACAAAACACACTCGACGCGTGCCCACGTGTGCCCGTGCGTGTGGAAAACCGGGTGGGTGCCCACCGCGCCGACGCGCGTCACAAAAAACCGAACGCATGGCACGGTCCTTTTGAGGGACGCTAAAGACGATTGTGCTTGGCTTGTGCTTGTGCTGTGGGTGTGCTGAAAATGGAAACGTTAAAAAACGTAGTTAGATTTAGTGAACCCGAAATGCTGTTTTGTTATTTAAAAAAAATAAATTATCCACTCCACACGAAAGGCTAATGTGCTTTTTAAAAGACCTATGGTATACGGTGTGGTATCGTGCGATACACCGTGGATGGAACGTCGTTACGTGTGCGTATACGTGCTTCCATTCCACAAAACGAACTTGCGACGGGTACGTATTTATGGATGCGGCGTACGATGCGATAAACAATAAAATGCCCCTGCCGGTGTTACGTGGTGTGGCACGGTGTGTGTTGGTCCCTTCCTCGTTACACGTTATTTATGGCATGACGTACTTGCTGGTTTTCGTGCGGGATCACAAAAATCGATGTGCTTCCGTCGCGTACGTATGGACGCGTCGCTGAAAAACATTTCTTTTTTTTAAACTTGGAATCTCAAAAACATTCCTTTCGACCGTCGATGATGGTAGGGACTCGACCTCGTGGTCACCGAGGGTGTCGTCAGCTTATCGTATTAGGGGACGAAAACACGGGGGGGCTCGAGGCCGCGCGTTCGCCGACGCCCGGACCGACGGTCCATGCTCTTCTGCGCCGAGCCGGGGCGAGCGCGGGTCTCGTGGGGCGCGGCGCCAAAGAGGTCCGCCGGTGCGTGCTCGTGGTGCGAGGCGTGGTGCGGCGCGTGGTCGCCCCGCCGAAAACACGCGCGCCTTTGCTTTTCCCTGTGCCTGCCTTTACGCCCTCCGGTGAAACCTCCGGGCCGTAAAGGCAGGAGCGTGGCTTCGGACGGAGACCCGAAAGTGGAAAAGTCGGTTTTTTTTTCGAAGGGTTCGCCACGATATGATGTTTCGCTCACGAGGTTCAGACGTACGTGGCGGCGGCCGTCTTGGGTTTTGACGTGGCGACCCGATTTACGACGGCGTTCTTCCTTATGCCGAGATACACCCACGCACCGAATTAGAAGTCGGTACTTTGCTTATTTTTCCAGATATTCCGCTCACGAGGTTCAGACGTATATATGGTGGCGGCCATCTTGGAGTTGACGTGGCGACCCGATTTTCAACTGCGTTCTTCCTTATGCCTAGATACACCCACGCACCGGATTAGAAGTCGGTTCTTTGCTTATCTTTCGAGATATTCCGCTCACGAGGTTCAGACGTAGATAATGTGGCGGCCATCTTGGATTTTGACGTGGCGACCCAATTTACGATAACCTTCTTCCTTATGCCTCGGTACACCCACGCACCGAATTAGAAGTTGGTGCTTTGCCTATTTTTCAAGATATTCCGCTCACAATGTTCAGACGTATATATGGTGGCGGCCATCTTGGATTTGACGTGGCGACCCAATTTTCGACAGCGTTCTTCCTTATGCCTAGGTACACCCACGCACCTAATTAGAAGTTGGTGCTTTGCCTATTTTTCAAGATATTCCACTCACAATGTTCAGACATATATATGGTGGCGGCCATCTTGGATTTTGACGTGGCGACCCAATTTTCAATAGCATTCTTCCTTGTGCCTAGATACACGCACACACCAAATTAGAAGTTTCTACTTCGCTTATTTCTCAAGATATGCAGGTTGCAAGGTCAGACATATATATGGTGGCAGCCATCTTGGATTTTGACGTGGCGACCCAATTTTCAATAGCGTTCTTCCTTGTGCCTAGATACACGCACATACCAAATTAGAAGTTTCTACTTCGCTTATTTCTCAAGATATGCAGGTTGCAAGGTCAGACATATATATGGTGGCGGCCATCTTGGATTTTGACGTGGCGACCCAATTTTCGACAGCTTTCTTCCTTGTGCCTCGATACACGCACACACCAAATTAGAAGTTTCTACTTCGCTTATTTTTCAAGATATGCAGGTTGCAAGGTTCAGACATACATGTTGGCGGCCATCTTGGATTTTGACGTGGCGACCCAATTTTCAATAGCTGGCGCATGCGCAGATGGGCTGCACTGCGATGCCACTGAAAAGCGGCTGAGAAAACCGCGCATGCGCAGATCGCGGACATGATTCATTTCGAATTTCCATCTTTATTTAATTTCCGAAAAGACGTCTGCATTCGACAATCGCGCGATGACGTCACGACGTAAATGAATTTCTTCATATAACTTCAGATCCGCTGGATGGATTTTGACGAAATAAACGGCATCGTGTAGGGCATTTAAATGCGCAAATTTCGAGACCACTTGTGACCATGACAGCCATTTCCTTCTCGCACAGCACCAAACATTCTAATACGTCAATCCCGTCAACCCTGCGCATGCGCAGGTGGTGCGACAGTCGTTTGCCGAAGCACTTGAACATTTAACGCTGAAAAATCGCGCATGCGCAAATGGTAGCGCTGGAGCGCAAGGTCACGTGTGCACGCGTACGTAATATGTGGATGGATATTTGCGCATGCGCAAATGGTCGCGCTGGAGCGCAAGGTCACGTGTGCACGCTTACGTAACTTACGTACGCGCTTTGATGGGCGGGGCGAACGGTGTTCACGAATGGTAAAATGCGGAAGCGCTGGAAGCGTATGCGAAGCTGTCGCACGATCTCCTGTCATGGTCCACAAGATTATCACAGAGAGGTGCAGCTTCCAGCGTTTCGAGATATGATCCAGACCTAACTTTTGAGACCGGTCCCAGCGTTCTAGGCCCCGTGGTTGGTTCAGACGGACCCGACAATGGACGTGTTGGATTTTACCGCGAGCCGATTCGAACGCCGACGTGCCGGCGAACAAAACCGGTCATATCTTTTGAACGCGTGGCTCGATTTTTACAAAATAAACTTTTTCTTGAAGGGCTGAACCGTGCGCTCAAAACGATACCGAGTTTGGCCCTGAGAGAGCCGTTTTGCGCCGGCAAAGGCGCCTTGTGTGACGTGAGGACCATGTCGTGCTGCATAGATTATCATAAATTATCATATCATTACCGCCGGCGCGATCCGTGACGTCACGGCTCACTTAATTGCAATTATCTGTGCTATTCCTTGGCCGAATCGAACCGAAAAAGAGTTATGTTGTATAATATTCGGATGCGCACGTTTCAAGCCCGGTTTGAGCTTCCGCAGTTACGTGGTTCTCGAGATAGCCGTTTCCGAGCCCAAACTCTATAGTGTTTTCCTCTGTAAGTTCTATGAGCGGTTTCGGGCCTGGACTATGTTGGTGAAGATGCGAGGGGGCGGGCTTTTGCTTCTGGGTGACTTCGTCACGATAACGTGATTATTTCTCCGCCCTTTACAACCAGAAGACACGACATTGACAACGTAGTATGAAATGTGTGTGTGTGGGCCCAGGAAAGGGCCTGAAATCACTCCTGGGGGGAGTCCTAATGGGGGCGACAGGCCCCGGGGGTGGGTGGCACAAAACACACTCGACGCGTGCCCACGTGTGCCCGTGCGTGTGGAAAACAGGGTGGGTGCCCACCGCACCGACGCGCGTCACAAAAAATCGAACCTAGGGCTTGGTCCTTGTGAGGGACGCTAAAGACGATTGTGCTTGGCTTGTGCTTGTGCTGTGTGTGTGCTGAAAATGGAAACGTTAAAAACGTAGTTAGATTTAGTGAACCCGAAATGCTGTTTTGTTATTTAAAAAAAATAAATTATCCACTCCACACGAAAGGCTAAAGTGCTTTTTAAAAGACCTATGGTATACGGTGTGGTATCGTGCGATACACCGTGGATGGAACGTCGTTACGTGTGCGTATACGTGCTTCCATTCCACAAAACGAACTTGCGACGGGTACGTATTTATGGATGCGGCGTACGATGCGATAAACAATAAAATGCCCCTGCCGGTGTTACGTGGTGTGGCGCGGTGTGTGTTGGTCCCTTCCTCGTTACACGTTATTTATGGCATGACGTACTTGCTGGTTTTTGTGCGGGATCACAAAAATCGATGTGCTTCCGTCGCGTACGTATGGACGTGTCGCTGAAAAACATTTCTTTTTTTTAAACTTGGAATCTCAAAAACGTTCGTTTCGACCGTCGATGATGGTAGGGACTCGACCTCGTGGTCACCGAGGGTGTCGTCAGCTTATCGTATTAGGGGACGAAAACACGTGGGGGCTCGAGGCCGCGCGTTCGCCGACGCCCGGACCGACGGTCCGTGCTCTTCTGCGCCGAGCCGGGGCGAGCGCGGGTCTCGTGGGGTGCGGCGCCGGAGAGGTCCGCCGGTGCGTGCTCGTGGTGCGAGGCGTGGTGCGGCGCGTGGTCGCCCCGCCGAAAACACGCGCGCCTTTGCTTTTCCCTGTGCCTGCCTTTACGCCCTCCGGTGAAACCTCCGGGCCGTAAAGGCAGGAGCGTGGCTTCGGACGGAGACCCGAAAGTGGAAAAGTCGGTTTTTTTTTCGAAGGGTTCGCTACGATATGATGTTTCGCTCACGAGGTTCAGACGTACGTGGCGGCGGCCGTCTTGGGTTTTGACGTGGCGACCCGATTTACGACGGCGTTCTTCCTTATGCCGAGATACACCCACGCACCGAATTAGAAGTCGGTACTTTGCTTATTTTTCCAGATATTCCGCTCACGAGGTTCAGACGTATATATGGTGGCGGCCATCTTGGAGTTGACGTGGCGACCCGATTTTCAACTGCGTTCTTCCTTATGCCTAGATACACCCACGCACCGGATTAGAAGTTGGTTCTTTGCTTATCTTTCGAGATATTCCGCTCACGAGGTTCAGACGTAGATAATGTGGCGGCCATCTTGGATTTTGACGTGGCGACCCAATTTACGATAACCTTCTTCCTTATGCCTCGGTACACCCACGCACCGAATTAGAAGTTGGTGCTTTGCCTATTTTTCAAGATATTCCGCTCACAATGTTCAGACGTATATATGGTGGCGGCCATCTTGGATTTGACGTGGCGACCCAATTTTCGACAGCGTTCTTCCTTATGCCTAGGTACACCCACGCACGTAATTAGAAGTTGGTGCTTTGCCTATTTTTCTAGATATTCCACTCACAATGTTCAGACATATATATGGTGGCGGCCATCTTGAATTTTGACGTGGCGACCCAATTTTCAATAGCATTCTTCCTTGTGCCTAGATACACGCACACACCAAATTAGAAGTTTCTACTTCGCTTATTTCTCAAGATATGCAGGTTGCAAGGTCAGACATATATATGGTGGCGGCCATCTTGGATTTTGACGTGGCGACCCAATTTTCGACAGCTTTCTTCCGTGTGCCTAGATACACCCACACACCAAGTTAGAAGTTTCTACTTCGCTTATTTCTCAAGATATGCAGGTTGCAAGGTCAGACATATATATGGTGGCGGCCATCTTGGATTTTGACGTGGCGACCCAATTTTCGAAGGCTTTCTTCCTTGTGCCTAGATACACGCACACACCAAGTTAGAAGATTCTACTTCGCTTATTTTTCAAGATATGCAGGTTGCAAGGTTCAGACATACATGTTGGCGGCCATCTTGGATTTTGCCGTGGCGACCCAATTTTCAATAGCTGGCGCATGCGCAGATGGGCTGCACTGCGATGCCACTGAAAAGCGGCTGAGAAAACCGCGCATGCGCAGATCGCGGACATGATTCATTTCGAATTTCCATCTTTATTTAATTTCCGAAAAGACGTCTGCATTCGACAATCGCGCGATGACGTCACGACGTAAATGAATTTCTTCATATAACTTCAGATCCGCTGGATGGATTTTGACGAAATAAACGGCATCGTGTAGGGCATTTAAATGCGCAAATTTCGAGACCACTTGTGACCATGACAGCCATTTCCTTCTCGCACAGCACCAAACATTCTTGTGCGTCAATCCCGTCAACCCTGCGCATGCGCAGGTGGTGCGACAGTCGTTTGCCGAAGCACTTGAACATTTAACGCTGAAAAATCGCGCATGCGCAAATGGTAGCGCTGGAGCGCAAGGTCACGTGTGCACGCGTACGTAATATGTGGATGGATATTTGCGCATGCGCAAATGGTCGCGCTGGAGCGCAAGGTCACGTGTGCACGCTTACGTAACTTACGTACGCGCTTTGATGGGCGGGGCGAACGGTGTTCACGAATGGTAAAATGCGGAAGCGCTGGAAGCGTATGCGAAGCTGTCGCACGATCTCCTGTCATGGTCCACAAGATTATCACAGAGAGGTGCAGCTTCCAGCGTTTCGAGATATGATCCAGACCTAACTTTTGAGACCGGTCCCAGCGTTCTAGGCCCCGTGGTTGGTTCAGACGGACCCGACAATGGACGTGTTGGATTTTACCGCGAGCCGATTCGAACGCCGACGTGCCGGCGAACAAAACCGGTCATATCTTTTGAACGCGTGGCTCGATTTTTACAAAATAAACTTTTTCTTGAAGGGCTGAACCGTGCGCTCAAAACGATACCGAGTTTGACCCTGAGAGAGCCGTTTTGCGCCGGCAAAGGCGCCTTGTGTGACGTGAGGACCATGTCGTGCTGCATAGATTATCATAAATGATCATATCATTACCGCCGGCGCGATCCGTGACGTCACGGCTCACTTAATTGCAATTATCTCCGCTATTCCTTGGCCGAATCGAACCGACAAACAAGTATGTTGTATAATATTCGGATGCGCACGTTTCAAGCCCGGTTTGAGCTTCCGCAGTTACGTGGTTCTCGAGATAGCCGTTTGGGCGCCCAAACCCTTAGTGTTTTCCTCTGTGAGTTCTATGAGCGGTTTCGGGCCTGGACTATGTTGGTGAAGATGCGAGGGGGCGGGCTTTTGCTTCTGGGTGACTTCGTCACGTTTCGTGATTATTTCTCCGCCCTTTACAACCAGAAAAAAACACGACCAACATTGACATGGAATATTGTGCTGTGTTTCGGCCCAGGAAAGGGCCTGAAATCACTCCTGGGGGGAGTCCTAATGGGGGCGACAGGCCCCGGGGGTGGGTGGCACAAAACACACTCGACGCGTGCCCACGTGTGCCCGTGCGTGTGGAAAACAGGGTGGGTGCCCACCGCACCGACGCGCGTCACAAATAATCGAACCTAGGGCTTGGTCCTTGTGAGGGACGCTAAAGACGATTGTGCTTGGCTTGTGCTTGTGCTGTGGGTGTGCTGAAAATGGAAACGTTAAAAAACGTAGTTAGATTTAGTGAACCCGAAATGCTGTTTTGTTATTTAAAAAAAAAAATTATCCACTCCACACGAAAGGCTAAAGTGCTTTTAAAAAGACCTATGGTATACGGTGTGGTATCGTGCGATACACCGTGGATGGAACGTCGTTACGTGTGCGTATACGTGCTTCCATTCCACAAAACGAACTTGCGACGGGTACGTATTTATGGATGCGGC
The DNA here is from genome assembly GCF_964187855.1 of Myxine glutinosa. Classification (NCBI taxonomy): domain Eukaryota; kingdom Metazoa; phylum Chordata; class Myxini; order Myxiniformes; family Myxinidae; genus Myxine; species Myxine glutinosa. The sequence continues at coordinate 339,239,675 of NC_136261.1, forward strand.
GTACGATGCGATAAACAATAAAATGCCCCTGCCGGTGTTACGTGGTGTGGCACGGTGTGTGTTGGTCCCTTCCTCGTTATACGTTATTTATGGCATGACGTACGTGCTGGTTTTTGTGCGGGATCACAAAAATCGATGTGCTTCCGTCGCGTACGTATGGACGTGTCGCTGAAAAACATTTCTTTTTTTTAAACTTGGAATCTCAAAAACGTTCCTTTCGACCGTCGATGATGGTAGGGACTCGACCTCGTGGTCACCGAGGGTGTCGTCAGCTTATCGTCTTAGGGGACGAAAACACGTGGGGGCTCGAGGCCGCGCGTTCGCCGACGCCCGGACCGACGGTCCGTGCTCTTCTGCGCCGAGCCGGGGCGAGCGCGGGTCTCGTGGGGCGCGGCGCCGGAGAGGTCCGCCGGTGCGTGCTCGTGGTGCGAGGCGTGGTGCGGCGCGTGGTCGCCCCGCCGAAAACACGCGCGCCTTTGCTTTTCCCTGTGCCTGCCTTTACGCCCTCCGGTGAAACCTCCGGGCCGTAAAGGCAGGAGCGTGGCTTCGGACGGAGACCCGAAAGTGGAAAAGTCGGTTTTTTTTTCGAAGGGTTCGCTACGATATGATGTTTCGCTCACGAGGTTCAGACGTACGTGGCGGCGGCCGTCTTGGGTTTTGACGTGGCGACCCGATTTACGACGGCGTTCTTCCTTATGCCGAGATACACCCACGCACCGAATTAGAAGTCGGTACCTTGCTTATCTTTCGAGATATTCCGCTCACGAGGTTCAGACGTATATATGGTGGCGGCCATCTTGGAGTTGACGTGGCGACCCGATTTTCAACTGCGTTCTTCCTTATGCCTAGATACACCCACGCACCGGATTAGAAGTTGGTTCTTTGCTTATTTTTCCAGATATTCCGCTCACGAGGTTCAGACGTAGATATGGTGGCGGCCATCTTGGATTTTGACGTGGCGACCCAATTTACGACAACCTTCTTCCTTATGCCTCGGTACACCCACGCACCGAATTAGAAGTTGGTGCTTTGCCTATTTTTCAAGATATTCCGCTCACAATGTTCAGACGTATATATGGTGGCGGCCATCTTGGATTTGACGTGGCGACCCAATTTTCAACAGCGTTCTTCCTTATGCCTAGATACACCCACGCACCAAATTAGAAGTTGGTTCTTTGCTTATTTTTCAAGATATTCTGCTCATGAGGTTCAGACATATATATGGTGGCGGCCATCTTGGATTTTGACGTGGCGACCCAATTTACGATAGCCTTCTTCCTTATGCCTCGGTACACCCACGCACCAAATTAGAAGTTGGTGCTTTGCCTATTTTTCAAGATATTCCACTCACAATGTTCAGACATATATATGGTGGCGGCCATCTTGGATTTCGACGTGTAGACCCAATTTTCGACAGCGTTCTTCCTTGTGCCTCGATACACGGACACACCAAATTAGAAGTTTCTACTTCGCTTATTTTTCAAGATATGCAGGTTGCAAGGTTCAGACATACATGTTGGCGGCCATCTTGGATTTTGACGTGGCGACCCAATTTTCAATAGCTGGCGCATGCGCAGATGGGCTGCACTGCGATGCCACTGAAAAGCGGCTGAGAAAACCGCGCATGCGCAGATCGCGGACATGATTCATTTCGAATTTCCATCTTTATTTAATTTCCGAAAAGACGTCTGCATTCGACAATCGCGCGATGACGTCACGACGTAAATGAATTTCTTCATATAACTTCAGATCCGCTGGATAGATTTTGACGAAATAAACGGCATCGTGTAGGGCATTTAAATGCGCAAATTTCGAGACCACTTGTGACCATGACAGCCATTTCCTTCTCGCACAGCACCAAACATTCTACTACGTCAATCCCGTCAGCCCTGCGCATGCGCAGGTGGTGCGACAGTCGTTTGCCGAAGCACTTGAACATTTAACGCTGAAAAAATCGCGCATGCGCAAATGGTAGCGCTGGAGCGCAAGGTCACGTGTGCACGCGTACGTAATATGTGGATGGATATTTGCGCATGCGCAAATGGTCGCGCTGGAGCGCAAGGTCACGTGTGCACGCTTACGTAACTTACGTACGCGCTTTGATGGGCGGGGCGAACGGTGTTCACGAATGGTAAAATGCGGAAGCGCTGGTAGCGTATGCGAAGCTGTCGCACGATCTCCTGTCATGGTCCACAAGATTATCACAGAGAGGTGCAGCTTCCAGCGTTTCGAGATATGATCCAGACCTAACTTTTGAGACCGGTCCCAGCTTTCTAGGCCCCGTGGTTGGTTCAGACGGACCCGACGAAGGACGTGTTGGATTTTACCGCGAGCCGATTCGAGCACCGACGTGCCGGCGAACAAAACCGGTCATATCTTTTGAACGCGTGGCTCGATTTTTACAAAATAAACTTTTTCTTGAAGGGCTGAACCGTGCGCTCAAAACGATACCGAGTTTGACCCTGAGAGAGCCGTTTTGCGCCGGCAAAGGCGCCTTGCGTGACGTGAGGACCATGTCGTGCTGCATAGATTACCATATCATTACCGCCGGCGCGATCCGTGACGTCACGGCTCACTTAATTGCAATTATCTCTGCTATTCCTTGGCCGAATCGAACCGGGAAACAAGTATGTTGTATAATATTCGGATGCGCACGTTTCAAGCCCGGTTTGAGCTTCCGCAGTTACGTGGTTCTCGAGATAGCCGTTTGGGCGCCCAAACCCTTAGTGTTTTCCTCTGTGAGTTCTATGAGCGGTTTCGGGCCTGGACTATGTTGGTGAAGATGCGAGGGGGCGGGATTTTGCTTCTGGGTGACTTCGTCACGATTCGTGATTATTTCTCCGCCCTTTACAACCAGAAGACACGACACGAGTAACATACGGAATGTTGTGGTGTGTGTGGGCCCAGGAAAGGGCCTGAAATCACTCCTGGGGGGAGTCCTAATGGGGGCGACAGGCCCCGGGGGTGGGTGGCACAAACAAAAGACACTCGACGCGTGCCCACGTGTGCCCGTGGGTGTGGAAAACTGGGTGGGTGCCCACCGCACCGACGCGCGTCACAAAAAATCGAACGTAGGGCTTGGTCCTTGTGAGGGACGCTAAAGACGATTGTGCTTGGCTTGTGCTTGTGCTGTGGGTGTGCTGAAAATGGAAACGTTAAAATACGTAGTTAGATTTAGTGAACCCGAAATGCTGTTTTGTTATTTAAAAAAAATAAATTATCCACTCCACACGAAAGGCTAAAGTGCTTTTTAAAAGACCTATGGTATACGGTGTGGTATCGTGCGATACACCGTGGATGGAACGTCGTTACGTGTGCGTATACGTGCTTCGATTCCACAAAACGAACTTGCGACGGGTACGTATTTATGGATGCGGCGTACGATGCGATAAACAATAAAATGCCCCTGCCGGTGTTACGTGGTGTGGCGCGGTGTGTGTTGGTCCCTTCCTCGTTATACGTTATTTATGGCATGACGTATGTGCTGGTTTTTGTGCGGGATCACAAAAATCGATGTGCTTCCGTCGCGTACGTATGGACGCGTCGCTGAAAAACATTTCTTTTTTTTAAACTTGGAATCTCAAAAACATTCGTTTCGACCGTCGATGATGGTAGGGACTCGACCTCGTGGTCACTGAGGGTGTCGTCGGCTTATCGTGTTAGGGGACGAAAACACGTGGGGGCTCGAGGCCGCGCGTTCGCCGACGCCCGGACCGACGGTCCGTGCTCTTCTGCGCCGAGCCGGGGCGAGCGCGGGTCTCGTGGGGCGCGGCGCCGGAGAGGTCCGCCGGTGCGTGCTCGTGGTGCGAGGCGTAGTGCGGCGCGTGGTCGCCCCGCCGAAAACACGCGCGCCTTTGCTTTTCCCTGTGCCTGCCTTTACGCCCTCCGGTGAAACCTCCGGGCCGTAAAGGCAGGAGCCTGGCTTCGGACGGAGACCCGAAAGTGGAAAAGTCGGTTTTTTTTTCGAAGGGTTCGCTACGATATGATGTTTCGCTCACGAGGTTCAGACGTACGTGGCGGCGGCCGTCTTGGGTTTTGACGTGGCGACCCGATTTACGACGGCGTTCTTCCTTATGCCGAGATACACCCACGCACCGAATTAGAAGTCGGTACTTTGCTTATCTTTCGAGATATTCCGCTCACGAGGTTCAGACGTATATATGGTGGCGGCCATCTTGGAGTTGACGTGGCGACCCGATTTTCAACTGCGTTCTTCCTTATGCCTAGATACACCCACGCACCGGATTAGAAGTCGGTTCTTTGCTTATTTTTCGAGATATTCCGCTCACGAGGTTCAGACGTAGATAATGTGGCGGCCATCTTGGATTTTGACGTGGCGACCCAATTTACGATAACCTTCTTCCTTATGCCTCGGTACACCCACGCACCGAATTAGAAGTTGGTGCTTTGCCTATTTTTCAAGATATTCCGCTCACAATGTTCAGACGTATATATGGTGGCGGCCATCTTGGATTTGACGTGGCGACCCAATTTTCGACAGCGTTCTTCCTTATTCCTAGGTACACCCACGCACCTAATTAGAAGTTGGTGCTTTGCCTATTTTTCAAGATATTCCACTCACAATGTTCAGACATATATATGGTGGCGGCCATCTTGGATTTTGACGTGGCGACCCAATTTTCAATAGCATTCTTCCTTGTGCCTAGATACACGCACACACCAAATTAGAAGTTTCTACTTCGCTTATTTCTCAAGATATGCAGGTTGCAAGGTCAGACATATATATGGTGGCGGCCATCTTGGATTTTGACGTGGCGACCCAATTTTCGACAGCTTTCTTCCGTGTCCCTAGATACACCCACACACCAAGTTAGAAGTTTCTACTTCGCTTATATCTCAAGATATGCAGGTTGCAAGGTCAGACATTTCTATGGTGGCGGCCATCTTGGATTTTGACGTGGCGACCCAATTTTCGAAGGCTTTCTTCCTTGTGCCTAGATACACGCACACACCAAGTTAGAAGTTTCTACTTCGCTTATTTTTCAAGGTATGCAGGTTGCAAGGTTCAGACATACATGTTGGCGGCCATCTTGGATTTTGCCGTGGCGACCCAATTTTCAATAGCTGGCGCATGCGCAGATGGGCTGCACTGCGATGCCACTGAAAAGCGGCTGAGAAAACCGCGCATGCGCAGATCGCGGACATGATTCATTTCGAATTTCCATCTTTATTTAATTTCCGAAAAGACGTCTGCATTCGACAATCGCGCGATGACGTCACGACGTAAATGAATTTCTTCATATAACTTCAGATCCGCTGGATGGATTTTGACGAAATAAACGGCATCGTGTAGGGCATTTAAATGCGCAAATTTCGAGACCACTTGTGACCATGACAGCCATTTCCTTCTCGCACAGCACCAAACATTCTTGTGCGTCAATCCCGTCAACCCTGCGCATGCGCAGGTGGTGCGACAGTCGTTTGCCGAAGCACTTGAACATTTAACGCTGAAAAATCGCGCATGCGCAAATGGTAGCGCTGGAGCGCAAGGTCACGTGTGCACGCGTACGTAATATGTGGATGGATATTTGCGCATGCGCAAATGGTCGCGCTGGAGCGCAAGGTCACGTGTGCACGCTTACGTAACTTACGTACGCGCTTTGATGGGCGGGGCGAACGGTGTTCACGAATGGTAAAATGCGGAAGCGCTGGAAGCGTATGCGAAGCTGTCGCACGATCTCCTGTCATGGTCCACAAGATTATCACAGAGAGGTGCAGCTTCCAGCGTTTCGAGATATGATCCAGACCTAACTTTTGAGACCGGTCCCAGCGTTCTAGGCCCCGTGGTTGGTTCAGACGGACCCGACAATGGACGTGTTGGATTTTACCGCGAGCCGATTCGAACGCCGACGTGCCGGCGAACAAAACCGGTCATATCTTTTGAACGCGTGGCTCGATTTTTACAAAATAAACTTTTTCTTGAAGGGCTGAACCGTGCGCTCAAAACGATACCGAGTTTGACCCTGAGAGAGCCGTTTTGCGCCGGCAAAGGCGCCTTGTGTGACGTGAGGACCATGTCGTGCTGCATAGATTATCATAAATGATCATATCATTACCGCCGGCGCGATCCGTGACGTCACGGCTCACTTAATTGCAATTATCTCCGCTATTCCTTGGCCGAATCGAACCGACAAACAAGTATGTTGTATAATATTCGGATGCGCACGTTTCAAGCCCGGTTTGAGCTTCCGCAGTTACGTGGTTCTCGAGATAGCCGTTTGGGCGCCCAAACCCTTAGTGTTTTCCTCTGTGAGTTCTATGAGCGGTTTCGGGCCTGGACTATGTTGGTGAAGATGCGAGGGGGCGGGCTTTTGCTTCTGGGTGACTTCGTCACGTTTCGTGATTATTTCTCCGCCCTTTACAACCAGAAAAAAACACGACCAACATTGACATGGAATATTGTGCTGTGTTTCGGCCCAGGAAAGGGCCTGAAATCACTCCTGGGGGGAGTCCTAATGGGGGCGACAGGCCCCGGGGGTGGGTGGCACAAAACACACTCGACGCGTGCCCACGTGTGCCCGTGCGTGTGGAAAATATCGGGTGGGTGCCCACCGCACCGACGCGCGTCACAAAAAATCGAACGCATGGCAAGGTCCTTTTGAGGGACGCTAAAGACGATTGTGCTTGGCTTGTGCTTGTGCTGTGTGTGTGCTGAAAATGGAAACGTTAAAAAACGTAGTTAGATTTAGTGAACCCGAAATGCTGTTTTGTTATTTTTAAAAAAATAATTATCCACTCCACACGAAAGGCTAAAGTGCTTTTAAAAAGACCTATGGTATACGGTGTGGTATCGTGCGATAGACCGTGGATGGAACGTCGTTACGTGTGCGTATACGTGCTTCCATTCCACAAAACGAACTTGCGACGGGTACGTATTTATGGATGCGGCGTACGATGCGATAAACAATAAAATGCCCCTGCCGGTGTTACGTGGTGTGGCGCGGTGTGTGTTGGTCCCTTCCTCGTTATACGTTATTTGTGGCATGACGTACGTGCTGGTTTTTGTGCGGGATCACAAAAATCGATGTGCTTCCGTCGCGTATGTATGGATGTGTCGCTGAAAAACATTTCTTTTTTTTAAACTTGGAATCTCAAAAACATTCGTTTCGACCGTCGATGATGGTAGGGACTCGACCTCGTGGTCACCGACGGTGTCGTCAGCTTATCGTATTAGGGGACGAAAACACGTGGGGGCTCGAGGCCGCGCGTTCGCCGACGCCCGGACCGACGGTCCGTGCTCTTCTGCGCCGAGCCGGGGCGAGCGCGGGTCTCGTGGGGCGCGGCGCCGGAGAGGTCCGCCGGTGCGTGCTCGTGGTGCGAGGCGTGGTGCGGCGTGTGGTCGCCCCGCCGAAAACACGCGCGCCTTTGCTTTTCCCTGTGCCTGCCTTTACGCCCTCCGGTGAAACCTCCGGGCCGTAAAGGCAGGAGCGTGGCTTCGGACGGAGACCCGAAAGTGGAAAAGTCGGTTTTTTTTTCGAAGGGTTCGCCACGATATGATCTTCCGCTCACGAGGTTCTGACGTACGTGGCGGCGGCCGTCTTGGGTTTTGACGTGGCGACCCGATTTACGACGGCGTTCTTCCTTATGCCGAGATACACCCACGCTCCGAATTAGAAGTCGGTACTTTGCTTATTTTTCCAGATATTCCGCTCACGAGGTTCAGACGTATATATGGTGGCGGCCATCTTGGAGTTGACGTGGCGACCCGATTTTCAACGGCGTTCTTCCTTATGCCGAGATACACCCACGCACCGGATTAGAAGTCGGTACTTTGCTTATTTTTCGAGATATTCCGCTCACGAGGTTCAGACGTATATATGGTGGCGGCCATCTTGGATTTGACGTGGCGACCCAATTTACGATAACCTTCTTCCTTATGCCTCGGTACACCCACGCACCGAATTAGAAGTTGGTGCTTTGCCTATTTTTCAAGATATTCCGCTCACAATGTTCAGACGTATATATGGTGGCGGCCATCTTGGATTTGACGTGGCGACCCAATTTTCGACAGCGTTCTTCCTTATGCCTAGGTACACCCACGCACCTAATTAGAAGTTGGTGCTTTGCCTATTTTTCAAGATATTCCACTCACAATGTTCAGACATATATATGGTGGCGGCCATCTTGGATTTTGACGTGGCGACCCAATTTTCAATAGCGTTCTTCCTTGTGCCTAGATACACGCACACACCAAATTAGAAGTTTCTACTTCGCTTATTTCTCAAGATATGCAGGTTGCAAGGTCAGACATATATATGGTGGCGGCCATCTTGGATTTTGACGTGGCGACCCAATTTTCGACAGCTTTCTTCCGTGTGCCTAGGTACACCCACACACCAAGTTAGCAGTTTCTACTTCGCTTATTTCTCAAGATATGCAGGTTGCAAGGTCAGACATATATATGGTGGCGGCCATCTTGGATTTTGACGTGGCGACCCAATTTTCAATAGCGTTCTTCCTTGTGCCTAGATACACGCACACACCAAATTAGAAGTTTCTACTTCGCTTATTTCTCAAGATATGCAGGTTGCAAGGTCAGACATATATATGGTGGCGGCCATCTTGGATTTTGCCGTGGCGACCCAATTTTCAATAGCTGGCGCATGCGCAGATGGGCTGCACTGCGATGCCACTGAAAAGCGGCTGAGAAAACCGCGCATGCGCAGATCGCGGACATGATTCATTTCGAATTTCCATCTTTATTTAATTTCCGAAAAGACGTCTGCATTCGACAATCGCGCGATGACGTCACGACGTAAATGAATTTCTTCATCTAACTTCAGATCCGCTGGATGGATTTTGACGAAATAAACGGCATCGTGTAGGGCATTTAAATGCGCAAATTTCGAGACCACTTGTGACCATGACAGCCATTTCCTTCTCGCACAGCACCAAACATTCTAATACGTCAATCCCGTCAACCCTGCGCATGCGCAGGTGGTGCGACAGTCGTTTGCCGAAGCACTTGGACATTTAACGCTGAAAAAATCGCGCATGCGCAAATGGTAGCGCTGGAGCGCAAGGTCACTGTGCACGCGTACGTAATATGTGGATGGATATTTGCGCATGCGCAAATGGTCGCGCTGGAGCGCAAGGTCACGTGTGCACGCTTACGTAACTTACGTACGCGCTTTGATGGGCGGGGCGTACGGTGTTAACGAAATGCTAAAATGCGGAAGCGCTGGAAGCGTATGCGAAGCTGTCGCACGATCTCCTGTCATGGTCCACAAGATTATCACAGAGAGGTGCAGCTTCCAGCGTTTCGAGATATGATCCAGACCTAACTTTTGAGACCGGTCCCAGCGTTCTAGGCCCCGTGGTTGGTTCAGACGGACCCGACGAAGGACGTGTTGGATTTTACCGCGAGCCGATTCTAGCGCCGACGTGCCGGCGAACAAAACCGGTCATATCTTTTGAACGCGTGGCTCGATTTTTACAAAATAAACTTTTTCTTGAAGGGCTGAACCGTGCGCTCAAAACGATAGTAATGGCGACCGGGAAATGTTTTGTTTTGCGCCGCAAAGGCGTCTTGTGTGACGTGAGGACCATGTCGTGCTGCATAGATTATCATATCATTACCGCCGGCGCGATCCGTGACGTCACGGCTCACTTAATTGCAATTATCTGTGCTATTCCTTGGCCGAATCGAACCGACAAAGAGTTATGTTGTATAATATTCGGATGCGCACGTTTCAAGCCCGGTTTGAGCTTCCGCAGTTACGTGGTTCTCGAGATAGCCGTTTCACCGCCCAAACTCTATAGTGTTTTCCTCTGTAAGTTCTATGAGCGGTTTCGGGCCTGGACTATGTTGGTGAAGATGCGAGGGGGCGGGCTTTTGCTTCTGGGTGACTTCGTCACGATAACGTGATTATTTCTCCGCCCTTTACAACCAGAAGACACGACACGAGTAACATACGGAATGTTGTGGTGTGTGTGGGCCCAGGAAAGGGCCTGAAATCACTCCTGGGGGGAGTCCTAATGGGGGCGACAGGCCCCGGGGGTGGGTGGCACAAACAAAAGACACTCGACGCGTGCCCACGTGTGCCCGTGGGTGTGGAAAACTGGGTGGGTGCCCACCGCACCGACGCGCGTCACAAAAAATCGAACGTAGGGCTTGGTCCTTGTGAGGGACGCTAAAGACGATTGTGCTTGGCTTGTGCTTGTGCTGTGGGTGTGCTGAAAATGGAAACGTTAAAATACGTAGTTAGATTTAGTGAACCCGAAATGCTGTTTTGTTATTTAAAAAAAATAAATTATCCACTCCACACGAAAGGCTAAAGTGCTTTTTAAAAGACCTATGGTATACGGTGTGGTATCGTGCGATACACCGTGGATGGAACGTCGTTACGTGTGCGTATACGTGCTTCGATTCCACAAAACGAACTTGCGACGGGTACGTATTTATGGATGCGGCGTACGATGCGATAAACAATAAAATGCCCCTGCCGGTGTTACGTGGTGTGGCGCGGTGTGTGTTGGTCCCTTCCTCGTTATACGTTATTTATGGCATGACGTATGTGCTGGTTTTTGTGCGGGATCACAAAAATCGATGTGCTTCCGTCGCGTACGTATGGACGCGTCGCTGAAAAACATTTCTTTTTTTTAAACTTGGAATCTCAAAAACATTCGTTTCGACCGTCGATGATGGTAGGGACTCGACCTCGTGGTCACTGAGGGTGTCGTCGGCTTATCGTGTTAGGGGACGAAAACACGTGGGGGCTCGAGGCCGCGCGTTCGCCGACGCCCGGACCGACGGTCCGTGCTCTTCTGCGCCGAGCCGGGGCGAGCGCGGGTCTCGTGGGGCGCGGCGCCGGAGAGGTCCGCCGGTGCGTGCTCGTGGTGCGAGGCGTAGTGCGGCGCGTGGTCGCCCCGCCGAAAACACGCGCGCCTTTGCTTTTCCCTGTGCCTGCCTTTACGCCCTCCGGTGAAACCTCCGGGCCGTAAAGGCAGGAGCCTGGCTTCGGACGGAGACCCGAAAGTGGAAAAGTCGGTTTTTTTTTCGAAGGGTTCGCTACGATATGATGTTTCGCTCACGAGGTTCAGACGTACGTGGCGGCGGCCGTCTTGGGTTTTGACGTGGCGACCCGATTTACGACGGCGTTCTTCCTTATGCCGAGATACACCCACGCACCGAATTAGAAGTCGGTACTTTGCTTATCTTTCGAGATATTCCGCTCACGAGGTTCAGACGTATATATGGTGGCGGCCATCTTGGAGTTGACGTGGCGACCCGATTTTCAACTGCGTTCTTCCTTATGCCTAGATACACCCACGCACCGGATTAGAAGTCGGTTCTTTGCTTATTTTTCGAGATATTCCGCTCACGAGGTTCAGACGTAGATAATGTGGCGGCCATCTTGGATTTTGACGTGGCGACCCAATTTACGATAACCTTCTTCCTTATGCCTCGGTACACCCACGCACCGAATTAGAAGTTGGTGCTTTGCCTATTTTTCAAGATATTCCGCTCACAATGTTCAGACGTATATATGGTGGCGGCCATCTTGGATTTGACGTGGCGACCCAATTTTCGACAGCGTTCTTCCTTATTCCTAGGTACACCCACGCACCTAATTAGAAGTTGGTGCTTTGCCTATTTTTCAAGATATTCCACTCACAATGTTCAGACATATATATGGTGGCGGCCATCTTGGATTTTGACGTGGCGACCCAATTTTCAATAGCATTCTTCCTTGTGCCTAGATACACGCACACACCAAATTAGAAGTTTCTACTTCGCTTATTTCTCAAGATATGCAGGTTGCAAGGTCAGACATATATATGGTGGCGGCCATCTTGGATTTTGACGTGGCGACCCAATTTTCGACAGCTTTCTTCCGTGTCCCTAGATACACCCACACACCAAGTTAGAAGTTTCTACTTCGCTTATATCTCAAGATATGCAGGTTGCAAGGTCAGACATTTCTATGGTGGCGGCCATCTTGGATTTTGACGTGGCGACCCAATTTTCGAAGGCTTTCTTCCTTGTGCCTAGATACACGCACACACCAAGTTAGAAGTTTCTACTTCGCTTATTTTTCAAGGTATGCAGGTTGCAAGGTTCAGACATACATGTTGGCGGCCATCTTGGATTTTGCCGTGGCGACCCAATTTTCAATAGCTGGCGCATGCGCAGATGGGCTGCACTGCGATGCCACTGAAAAGCGGCTGAGAAAACCGCGCATGCGCAGATCGCGGACATGATTCATTTCGAATTTCCATCTTTATTTAATTTCCGAAAAGACGTCTGCATTCGACAATCGCGCGATGACGTCACGACGTAAATGAATTTCTTCATATAACTTCAGATCCGCTGGATGGATTTTGACGAAATAAACGGCATCGTGTAGGGCATTTAAATGCGCAAATTTCGAGACCACTTGTGACCATGACAGCCATTTCCTTCTCGCACAGCACCAAACATTCTTGTGCGTCAATCCCGTCAACCCTGCGCATGCGCAGGTGGTGCGACAGTCGTTTGCCGAAGCACTTGAACATTTAACGCTGAAAAATCGCGCATGCGCAAATGGTAGCGCTGGAGCGCAAGGTCACGTGTGCACGCGTACGTAATATGTGGATGGATATTTGCGCATGCGCAAATGGTCGCGCTGGAGCGCAAGGTCACGTGTGCACGCTTACGTAACTTACGTACGCGCTTTGATGGGCGGGGCGAACGGTGTTCACGAATGGTAAAATGCGGAAGCGCTGGAAGCGTATGCGAAGCTGTCGCACGATCTCCTGTCATGGTCCACAAGATTATCACAGAGAGGTGCAGCTTCCAGCGTTTCGAGATATGATCCAGACCTAACTTTTGAGACCGGTCCCAGCGTTCTAGGCCCCGTGGTTGGTTCAGACGGACCCGACAATGGACGTGTTGGATTTTACCGCGAGCCGATTCGAACGCCGACGTGCCGGCGAACAAAACCGGTCATATCTTTTGAACGCGTGGCTCGATTTTTACAAAATAAACTTTTTCTTGAAGGGCTGAACCGTGCGCTCAAAACGATACCGAGTTTGACCCTGAGAGAGCCGTTTTGCGCCGGCAAAGGCGCCTTGTGTGACGTGAGGACCATGTCGTGCTGCATAGATTATCATAAATGATCATATCATTACCGCCGGCGCGATCCGTGACGTCACGGCTCACTTAATTGCAATTATCTCCGCTATTCCTTGGCCGAATCGAACCGACAAACAAGTATGTTGTATAATATTCGGATGCGCACGTTTCAAGCCCGGTTTGAGCTTCCGCAGTTACGTGGTTCTCGAGATAGCCGTTTGGGCGCCCAAACCCTTAGTGTTTTCCTCTGTGAGTTCTATGAGCGGTTTCGGGCCTGGACTATGTTGGTGAAGATGCGAGGGGGCGGGCTTTTGCTTCTGGGTGACTTCGTCACGTTTCGTGATTATTTCTCCGCCCTTTACAACCAGAAGACACGACACGAGTAACATACGGAATGTTGTGGTGTGTGTGGGCCCAGGAAAGGGCCTGAAATCACTCCTGGGGGGAGTCCTAATGGGGGCGACAGGCCCCGGGGGTGGGTGGCACAAACAAAAGACACTCGACGCGTGCCCACGTGTGCCCGTGGGTGTGGAAAACTGGGTGGGTGCCCACCGCACCGACGCGCGTCACAAAAAATCGAACGTAGGGCTTGGTCCTTGTGAGGGACGCTAAAGACGATTGTGCTTGGCTTGTGCTTGTGCTGTGGGTGTGCTGAAAATGGAAACGTTAAAATACGTAGTTAGATTTAGTGAACCCGAAATGCTGTTTTGTTATTTAAAAAAAATAAATTATCCACTCCACACGAAAGGCTAAAGTGCTTTTTAAAAGACCTATGGTATACGGTGTGGTATCGTGCGATACACCGTGGATGGAACGTCGTTACGTGTGCGTATACGTGCTTCGATTCCACAAAACGAACTTGCGACGGGTACGTATTTATGGATGCGGCGTACGATGCGATAAACAATAAAATGCCCCTGCCGGTGTTACGTGGTGTGGCGCGGTGTGTGTTGGTCCCTTCCTCGTTATACGTTATTTATGGCATGACGTATGTGCTGGTTTTTGTGCGGGATCACAAAAATCGATGTGCTTCCGTCGCGTACGTATGGACGCGTCGCTGAAAAACATTTCTTTTTTTTAAACTTGGAATCTCAAAAACATTCGTTTCGACCGTCGATGATGGTAGGGACTCGACCTCGTGGTCACTGAGGGTGTCGTCGGCTTATCGTGTTAGGGGACGAAAACACGTGGGGGCTCGAGGCCGCGCGTTCGCCGACGCCCGGACCGACGGTCCGTGCTCTTCTGCGCCGAGCCGGGGCGAGCGCGGGTCTCGTGGGGCGCGGCGCCGGAGAGGTCCGCCGGTGCGTGCTCGTGGTGCGAGGCGTAGTGCGGCGCGTGGTCGCCCCGCCGAAAACACGCGCGCCTTTGCTTTTCCCTGTGCCTGCCTTTACGCCCTCCGGTGAAACCTCCGGGCCGTAAAGGCAGGAGCCTGGCTTCGGACGGAGACCCGAAAGTGGAAAAGTCGGTTTTTTTTTCGAAGGGTTCGCTACGATATGATGTTTCGCTCACGAGGTTCAGACGTACGTGGCGGCGGCCGTCTTGGGTTTTGACGTGGCGACCCGATTTACGACGGCGTTCTTCCTTATGCCGAGATACACCCACGCACCGAATTAGAAGTCGGTACTTTGCTTATCTTTCGAGATATTCCGCTCACGAGGTTCAGACGTATATATGGTGGCGGCCATCTTGGAGTTGACGTGGCGACCCGATTTTCAACTGCGTTCTTCCTTATGCCTAGATACACCCACGCACCGGATTAGAAGTCGGTTCTTTGCTTATTTTTCGAGATATTCCGCTCACGAGGTTCAGACGTAGATAATGTGGCGGCCATCTTGGATTTTGACGTGGCGACCCAATTTACGATAACCTTCTTCCTTATGCCTCGGTACACCCACGCACCGAATTAGAAGTTGGTGCTTTGCCTATTTTTCAAGATATTCCGCTCACAATGTTCAGACGTATATATGGTGGCGGCCATCTTGGATTTGACGTGGCGACCCAATTTTCGACAGCGTTCTTCCTTATTCCTAGGTACACCCACGCACCTAATTAGAAGTTGGTGCTTTGCCTATTTTTCAAGATATTCCACTCACAATGTTCAGACATATATATGGTGGCGGCCATCTTGGATTTTGACGTGGCGACCCAATTTTCAATAGCATTCTTCCTTGTGCCTAGATACACGCACACACCAAATTAGAAGTTTCTACTTCGCTTATTTCTCAAGATATGCAGGTTGCAAGGTCAGACATATATATGGTGGCGGCCATCTTGGATTTTGACGTGGCGACCCAATTTTCGACAGCTTTCTTCCGTGTCCCTAGATACACCCACACACCAAGTTAGAAGTTTCTACTTCGCTTATATCTCAAGATATGCAGGTTGCAAGGTCAGACATTTCTATGGTGGCGGCCATCTTGGATTTTGACGTGGCGACCCAATTTTCGAAGGCTTTCTTCCTTGTGCCTAGATACACGCACACACCAAGTTAGAAGTTTCTACTTCGCTTATTTTTCAAGGTATGCAGGTTGCAAGGTTCAGACATACATGTTGGCGGCCATCTTGGATTTTGCCGTGGCGACCCAATTTTCAATAGCTGGCGCATGCGCAGATGGGCTGCACTGCGATGCCACTGAAAAGCGGCTGAGAAAACCGCGCATGCGCAGATCGCGGACATGATTCATTTCGAATTTCCATCTTTATTTAATTTCCGAAAAGACGTCTGCATTCGACAATCGCGCGATGACGTCACGACGTAAATGAATTTCTTCATATAACTTCAGATCCGCTGGATGGATTTTGACGAAATAAACGGCATCGTGTAGGGCATTTAAATGCGCAAATTTCGAGACCACTTGTGACCATGACAGCCATTTCCTTCTCGCACAGCACCAAACATTCTTGTGCGTCAATCCCGTCAACCCTGCGCATGCGCAGGTGGTGCGACAGTCGTTTGCCGAAGCACTTGAACATTTAACGCTGAAAAATCGCGCATGCGCAAATGGTAGCGCTGGAGCGCAAGGTCACGTGTGCACGCGTACGTAATATGTGGATGGATATTTGCGCATGCGCAAATGGTCGCGCTGGAGCGCAAGGTCACGTGTGCACGCTTACGTAACTTACGTACGCGCTTTGATGGGCGGGGCGAACGGTGTTCACGAATGGTAAAATGCGGAAGCGCTGGAAGCGTATGCGAAGCTGTCGCACGATCTCCTGTCATGGTCCACAAGATTATCACAGAGAGGTGCAGCTTCCAGCGTTTCGAGATATGATCCAGACCTAACTTTTGAGACCGGTCCCAGCGTTCTAGGCCCCGTGGTTGGTTCAGACGGACCCGACAATGGACGTGTTGGATTTTACCGCGAGCCGATTCGAACGCCGACGTGCCGGCGAACAAAACCGGTCATATCTTTTGAACGCGTGGCTCGATTTTTACAAAATAAACTTTTTCTTGAAGGGCTGAACCGTGCGCTCAAAACGATACCGAGTTTGACCCTGAGAGAGCCGTTTTGCGCCGGCAAAGGCGCCTTGTGTGACGTGAGGACCATGTCGTGCTGCATAGATTATCATAAATGATCATATCATTACCGCCGGCGCGATCCGTGACGTCACGGCTCACTTAATTGCAATTATCTCCGCTATTCCTTGGCCGAATCGAACCGACAAACAAGTATGTTGTATAATATTCGGATGCGCACGTTTCAAGCCCGGTTTGAGCTTCCGCAGTTACGTGGTTCTCGAGATAGCCGTTTGGGCGCCCAAACCCTTAGTGTTTTCCTCTGTGAGTTCTATGAGCGGTTTCGGGCCTGGACTATGTTGGTGAAGATGCGAGGGGGCGGGCTTTTGCTTCTGGGTGACTTCGTCACGTTTCGTGATTATTTCTCCGCCCTTTACAACCAGAAGACACGACATTGACAACGTAGTATGAAATGTGTGTGTGTGGGCCCAGGAAAGGGCCTGAAATCACTCCTGGGGGGAGTCCTAATGGGGGCGACAGGCCCCGGGGGTGGGTGGCACAAAACACACTCGACGCGTGCCCACGTGTGCCCGTGCGTGTGGAAAACAGGGTGGGTGCCCACCGCACCGACGCGCGTCACAAAAAATCGAACCTAGGGCTTGGTCCTTGTGAGGGACGCTAAAGACGATTGTGCTTGGCTTGTGCTTGTGCTGTGTGTGTGCTGAAAATGGAAACGTTAAAAACGTAGTTAGATTTAGTGAACCCGAAATGCTGTTTTGTTATTTAAAAAAAATAAATTATCCACTCCACACGAAAGGCTAAAGTGCTTTTTAAAAGACCTATGGTATACGGTGTGGTATCGTGCGATACACCGTGGATGGAACGTCGTTACGTGTGCGTATACGTGCTTCCATTCCACAAAACGAACTTGCGACGGGTACGTATTTATGGATGCGGCGTACGATGCGATAAACAATAAAATGCCCCTGCCGGTGTTACGTGGTGTGGCGCGGTGTGTGTTGGTCCCTTCCTCGTTACACGTTATTTATGGCATGACGTACTTGCTGGTTTTTGTGCGGGATCACAAAAATCGATGTGCTTCCGTCGCGTACGTATGGACGTGTCGCTGAAAAACATTTCTTTTTTTTAAACTTGGAATCTCAAAAACGTTCGTTTCGACCGTCGATGATGGTAGGGACTCGACCTCGTGGTCACCGAGGGTGTCGTCAGCTTATCGTATTAGGGGACGAAAACACGTGGGGGCTCGAGGCCGCGCGTTCGCCGACGCCCGGACCGACGGTCCGTGCTCTTCTGCGCCGAGCCGGGGCGAGCGCGGGTCTCGTGGGGTGCGGCGCCGGAGAGGTCCGCCGGTGCGTGCTCGTGGTGCGAGGCGTGGTGCGGCGCGTGGTCGCCCCGCCGAAAACACGCGCGCCTTTGCTTTTCCCTGTGCCTGCCTTTACGCCCTCCGGTGAAACCTCCGGGCCGTAAAGGCAGGAGCGTGGCTTCGGACGGAGACCCGAAAGTGGAAAAGTCGGTTTTTTTTTCGAAGGGTTCGCTACGATATGATGTTTCGCTCACGAGGTTCAGACGTACGTGGCGGCGGCCGTCTTGGGTTTTGACGTGGCGACCCGATTTACGACGGCGTTCTTCCTTATGCCGAGATACACCCACGCACCGAATTAGAAGTCGGTACTTTGCTTATTTTTCCAGATATTCCGCTCACGAGGTTCAGACGTATATATGGTGGCGGCCATCTTGGAGTTGACGTGGCGACCCGATTTTCAACTGCGTTCTTCCTTATGCCTAGATACACCCACGCACCGGATTAGAAGTTGGTTCTTTGCTTATCTTTCGAGATATTCCGCTCACGAGGTTCAGACGTAGATAATGTGGCGGCCATCTTGGATTTTGACGTGGCGACCCAATTTACGATAACCTTCTTCCTTATGCCTCGGTACACCCACGCACCGAATTAGAAGTTGGTGCTTTGCCTATTTTTCAAGATATTCCGCTCACAATGTTCAGACGTATATATGGTGGCGGCCATCTTGGATTTGACGTGGCGACCCAATTTTCGACAGCGTTCTTCCTTATGCCTAGGTACACCCACGCACGTAATTAGAAGTTGGTGCTTTGCCTATTTTTCTAGATATTCCACTCACAATGTTCAGACATATATATGGTGGCGGCCATCTTGAATTTTGACGTGGCGACCCAATTTTCAATAGCATTCTTCCTTGTGCCTAGATACACGCACACACCAAATTAGAAGTTTCTACTTCGCTTATTTCTCAAGATATGCAGGTTGCAAGGTCAGACATATATATGGTGGCGGCCATCTTGGATTTTGACGTGGCGACCCAATTTTCGACAGCTTTCTTCCGTGTGCCTAGATACACCCACACACCAAGTTAGAAGTTTCTACTTCGCTTATTTCTCAAGATATGCAGGTTGCAAGGTCAGACATATATATGGTGGCGGCCATCTTGGATTTTGACGTGGCGACCCAATTTTCGAAGGCTTTCTTCCTTGTGCCTAGATACACGCACACACCAAGTTAGAAGATTCTACTTCGCTTATTTTTCAAGATATGCAGGTTGCAAGGTTCAGACATACATGTTGGCGGCCATCTTGGATTTTGCCGTGGCGACCCAATTTTCAATAGCTGGCGCATGCGCAGATGGGCTGCACTGCGATGCCACTGAAAAGCGGCTGAGAAAACCGCGCATGCGCAGATCGCGGACATGATTCATTTCGAATTTCCATCTTTATTTAATTTCCGAAAAGACGTCTGCATTCGACAATCGCGCGATGACGTCACGACGTAAATGAATTTCTTCATATAACTTCAGATCCGCTGGATGGATTTTGACGAAATAAACGGCATCGTGTAGGGCATTTAAATGCGCAAATTTCGAGACCACTTGTGACCATGACAGCCATTTCCTTCTCGCACAGCACCAAACATTCTTGTGCGTCAATCCCGTCAACCCTGCGCATGCGCAGGTGGTGCGACAGTCGTTTGCCGAAGCACTTGAACATTTAACGCTGAAAAATCGCGCATGCGCAAATGGTAGCGCTGGAGCGCAAGGTCACGTGTGCACGCGTACGTAATATGTGGATGGATATTTGCGCATGCGCAAATGGTCGCGCTGGAGCGCAAGGTCACGTGTGCACGCTTACGTAACTTACGTACGCGCTTTGATGGGCGGGGCGAACGGTGTTCACGAATGGTAAAATGCGGAAGCGCTGGAAGCGTATGCGAAGCTGTCGCACGATCTCCTGTCATGGTCCACAAGATTATCACAGAGAGGTGCAGCTTCCAGCGTTTCGAGATATGATCCAGACCTAACTTTTGAGACCGGTCCCAGCGTTCTAGGCCCCGTGGTTGGTTCAGACGGACCCGACAATGGACGTGTTGGATTTTACCGCGAGCCGATTCGAACGCCGACGTGCCGGCGAACAAAACCGGTCATATCTTTTGAACGCGTGGCTCGATTTTTACAAAATAAACTTTTTCTTGAAGGGCTGAACCGTGCGCTCAAAACGATACCGAGTTTGACCCTGAGAGAGCCGTTTTGCGCCGGCAAAGGCGCCTTGTGTGACGTGAGGACCATGTCGTGCTGCATAGATTATCATAAATGATCATATCATTACCGCCGGCGCGATCCGTGACGTCACGGCTCACTTAATTGCAATTATCTCCGCTATTCCTTGGCCGAATCGAACCGACAAACAAGTATGTTGTATAATATTCGGATGCGCACGTTTCAAGCCCGGTTTGAGCTTCCGCAGTTACGTGGTTCTCGAGATAGCCGTTTGGGCGCCCAAACCCTTAGTGTTTTCCTCTGTGAGTTCTATGAGCGGTTTCGGGCCTGGACTATGTTGGTGAAGATGCGAGGGGGCGGGCTTTTGCTTCTGGGTGACTTCGTCACGTTTCGTGATTATTTCTCCGCCCTTTACAACCAGAAGACACGACACGAGTAACATACGGAATGTTGTGGTGTGTGTGGGCCCAGGAAAGGGCCTGAAATCACTCCTGGGGGGAGTCCTAATGGGGGCGACAGGCCCCGGGGGTGGGTGGCACAAACAAAACACACTCGACGCGTGCCCACGTGTGCCCGTGCGTGTGGAAAACCGGGTGGGTGCCCACCGCACCGACGCGCGTCACAAAAAATCGAACGCATGGCAAGGTCCTTTTGAGGGACGTTAAAGACGATTGTGCTTGGCTTGTGCTTGTGCTGTGTGTGTGCTGAAAATGGAAACGTTAAAAAACGTAGTTAGATTTAGTGAACCCGAAATGCTGTTTTGTTATTTAAAAAAAATAAATTATCCACTCCACACGAAAGGCTAAAGTGCTTTTTAAAAGACCTATGGTATACGGTGTGGTATCGTGCGATAGACCGTGGATGGAACGTCGTTACGTGTGCGTATACGTGCTTCCATTCCACAAAACGAACTTGCGACGGGTACGTATTTATGGATGCGGCGTACGATGCGATAAACAATAAAATGCCCCTGCCGGTGTTACGTGGTGTGGCGCGGTGTGTGTTGGTCCCTTCCTCGTTATACGTTATTTATGGCATGACGTACGTGCTGGTTTTTGTGCGGGATCACAAAAATCGATGTGCTTCCGTCGCGTATGTATGGACGCGTCGCTGAAAAACATTTCTTTTTTTTAAACTTGGAATCTCAAAAACATTCGTTTCGACCGTCGATGATGGTAGGGACTCGACCTCGTGGTCACCGAGGGTGTCGTCAGCTTATCGTGTTAGGGGACTAAAACACGTGGGGGCTCGAGGCCGCGCGTTCGCCGACGCCCGGACCGACGGTCCGTGCTCTTCTGCGCCGAGCCGGGGCGGGCGCGGGTCTCGTGGGGCGCGGCGTCGGAGAGGTCCGCCGGTGCGTGCTCGTGGTGCGAGGCGTGGTGCGGCGCGTGGTCGCCCCGCCGAAAACACGCGCGCCTTTGCTTTTCCCTGTGCCTGCCTTTACGCCCTCCGGTGAAACCTCCGGGCCGTAAAGGCAGGAGCGTGGCTTCGGACGGAGACCCGAAAGTGGAAAAGTCGGTTTTTTTTTCGAAGGGTTCGCCACGATATGATCTTCCGCTCACGAGGTTCTGACGTACGTGGCGGCGGCCGTCTTGGGTTTTGACGTGGCGACCCGATTTACGACGGCGTTCTTCCTTATGCCGAGATACACCCACGCTCCGAATTAGAAGTCGGTACTTTGCTTATTTTTCCAGATATTCCGCTCACGAGGTTCAGACGTATATATGGTGGCGGCCATCTTGGAGTTGACGTGGCGACCCGATTTTCAACGGCGTTCTTCCTTATGCCGAGATACACCCACGCACCAGATTAGAAGTCGGTACTTTGCTTATTTTTCGAGATATTCCGCTCACGAGGTTCAGACGTATATATGGTGGCGGCCATCTTGGATTTGACGTGGCGACCCAATTTACGATAACCTTCTTCCTTATGCCGAGATACACCCACGCACCGAATTAGAAGTCGGTGCTTTGCCTATTTTTCAAGATATTCCGCTCACGAGGTTCAGACGTATATATGGTGGCGGCCATCTTGGATTTGACGTGGCGACCCAATTTTCGACAGCGTTCTTCCTTATGCCTAGGTACACCCACGCACCTAATTAGAAGTTGGTGCTTTGCCTATTTTTCAAGATATTCCACTCACAATGTTCAGACCTATATATGGTGGCGGCCATCTTGGATTTTGACGTGGCGACCCAATTTTCAATAGCTTTCTTCCTTGTGCCTAGATACACGCACACACCAAATTAGAAGTTTCTACTTCGCTTATTTCTCAAGATATGCAGGTTGCAAGGTCAGACATATATATGGTGGCGGCCATCTTGGATTTTGACGTGGCGACCCAATTTTCGACAGCTTTCTTCCGTGTGCCTAGATACACCCACACACCAAGTTAGAAGTTTCTACTTCGCTTATTTCTCAAGATATGCAGGTTGCAAGGTCAGACATATATATGGTGGCGGCCATCTTGGATTTTGACGTGGCGACCCAATTTTCGAAGGCTTTCTTCCTTGTGCCTAGATACACGCACACACCAAGTTAGAAGTTTCTACTTCGCTTATTTTTCAAGATATGCAGGTTGCAAGGTTCAGACATACATGTTGGCGGCCATCTTGGAGTTTGCCGTGGCGACCCAATTTTCAATAGCTGGCGCATGCGCAGATGGGCTGCACTGCGATGCCACTGAAAAGCGGCTGAGAAAACCGCGCATGCGCAGATCGCGGACATGATTCATTTCGAATTTCCATCTTTATTTAATTTCCGAAAAGACGTCTGCATTCGACAATCGCGTGATGACGTCACGACGTAAATGAATTTCTTCATATAACTTCAGATCCGCTGGATGGATTTTGACGAAATAAACGGCATCGTGTAGGGCATTTAAATGCGCAAATTTCGAGACCACTTGTGACCATGACAGCCATTTCCTTGTCGCACAGCACCAAACATTCTTGTGCGTCAATCCCGTCAACCCTGCGCATGCGCAGGTGGTGCGACAGTCGTTTGCCGAAGCACTTGAACATTTAACGCTGAAAAATCGCGCATGCGCAAATGGTAGCGCTGGAGCGCAAGGTCACGTGTGCACGCGTACGTAATATGTGGATGGATATTTGCGCATGCGCAAATGGTCGCGCTGGAGCGCAAGGTCACGTGTGCACGCTTACGTAACTTACGTACGCGCTTTGATGGGCGGGGCGAACGGTGTTCACGAATGGTAAAATGCGGAAGCGCTGGAAGCGTATGCGAAGCTGTCGCACGATCTCCTGTCATGGTCCACAAGATTATCACAGAGAGGTGCAGCTTCCAGCGTTTCGAGATATGACCCAGACCTAACTTTTGAGACCGGTCCCAGCGTTCTAGGCGCGGTGGTTGTCTCAGACGGACCCGACGAAGGACGTGTTGGATTTTACCGCGAGCCGATTCTAGCGCCGACGTGCCGGCGAACAAAACCGGTCATATCTTTTGAACGCGTGGCTCGATTTTTACAAAATAAACTTTTTCTTGAAGGGCTGAACCGTGCGCTCAAAACGATACCGAGTTTGACCCTGAGAGAGCCGTTTTGCGCCGGCAAAGGCGCCTTGCGTGACGTGAGGACCATGTCGTGCTGCATAAATTATCATATCATTACCGCCGGCGCGATCCGTGACGTCACGGCTCACTTAATTGCAATTATCTCCGCTATTCCTTGGCCGAATCGAACCGGGAAACAAGTATGTTGTATAATATTCGGATGCGCACGTTTCAAGCCCGGTTTGAGCTTCCGCAGTTACGTGGTTCTCGAGATAGCCGTTTCCGTGCACAAACTCTATAGTGTTTTCCTCTGTAAGTTCTATGAGCGGTTTCGGGCCTGGACTATGTTGGTGAAGATGCGAGGGGGCGGGCTTTTGCTTCTGGGTGACTTCGTCACGATAACGTGATTGTTTCTCCGCCCTTTACAACCAGAAGACACGACAACATTGACATGTGGATGAAATGTGTGTGTGTGTGGGCCCAGGAAAGGGCCTGAAATCACTCCTGGGGGGAGTCCTAATGGGGGCGACAGGCCCCGGGGGTGGGTGTCACAAAAGACACTCGACGCGTGCCCACGTGTGCCCGTGGGTGTGGAAAACAGGGTGGGTGCCCACCGCACCGACGCGCGTGACAAAAAATCGAACGCATGGCAAGGTCCTTTTGAGGGACGCTAAAGACGATTGTGCTTGGCTTGTGCTTGTGCTGTGGGTGTGCTGAAAATGGAAACGTTAAAAAACGTAGTTAGATTTAGTGAACCCGAAATGCTGTTTTGTTATTTAAAAAAAATAAATTATACACTCCACACGAAAGGCTAATGTGCTTTTTAAAAGACCTATGGTATACGGTGTGGTATCGTGCGATACACCGTGGATGGAACGTCGTTACGTGTGCGTATACGTGCTTCCATTCCACAAAACGAACTTGCGACGGGTACGTATTTATGGATGCGGCGTACGATGCGATAAACAATAAAATGCCCCTGCCGGTGTTACGTGGTGTGGCACGGTGTGTGTTGGTCCCTTCCTCGTTACACGTTATTTATGGCATGACGTACTTGCTGGTTTTCATGCGGGATCACAAAAATCGATGTGCTTCCGTCGCGTATGTATGGACGTGTCGCTGAAAAACATTTCTTTTTTTTAAACTTGGAATCTCAAAAACGTTCCTTTCGACCGTCGATGATGGTAGGGACTCGACCTCGTGGTCACCGAGGGTGTCGTCAGCTTATCGTATTAGGGGACGAAAACACGTGGGGGCTCGAGGCCGCGCGTTCGCCGACGCCCGGACCGACGGTCCGTGCTCTTCTGCGCCGAGCCGGGGCGAGCGCGGGTCTCGTGGGGTGCGGCGTCGGAGAGGTCCGCCGGTGCGTGCTCGTGGTGCGAGGCGTGGTGCGGCGCGTGGTCGCCCCGCCGAAAACACGCGCGCCTTTGCTTTTCCCTGTGCCTGCCTTTACGCCCTCCGGTGAAACCTCCGGGCCGTAAAGGCAGGAGCGTGGCTTCGGACGGAGACCCGAAAGTGGAAAAGTCGGTTTTTTTTCGAAGGGTTCGCCACGATATGATCTTCCGCTCACGAGGTTCTGACGTACGTGGCGGCGGCCGTCTTGGGTTTTGACGTGGCGACCCGATTTACGACGGCGTTCTTCCTTATGCCGAGATACACCCACGCTCCGAATTAGAAGTCGGTACTTTGCTTATTTTTCCAGATATTCCGCTCACGAGGTTCAGACGTATATATGGTGGCGGCCATCTTGGAGTTGACGTGGCGACCCGATTTTCAACGGCGTTCTTCCTTATGCCGAGATACACCCACGCACCGGATTAGAAGTCGGTACTTTGCTTATTTTTCGAGATATTCCGCTCACGAGGTTCAGACGTATATATGGTCGCGGCCATCTTGGATTTGACGTGGCGACCCAATTTACGATAGCCTTCTTCCTTATGCCTCGGTACACCCACGCACCGAATTAGAAGTTGGTGCTTTGCCTATTTTTCAAGATATTCCGCTCACAATGTTCAGACGTATATATGGTGGCGGCCATCTTGGATTTGACGTGGCGACCCAATTTTCGACAGCGTTCTTCCTTATGCCTAGGTACACCCACGCACCTAATTAGAAGTTGGTGCTTTGCCTATTTTTCAAGATATTCCACTCACCATGTTCAGACATATATATGGTGGCGGCCATCTTGGATTTTGACGTGGCGACCCAATTTTCAATAGCGTTCTTCCTTGTGCCTAGATACACGCACACACCAAATTAGAAGTTTCTACTTCGCTTATTTCTCAAGATATGCAGGTTGCAAGGTCAGACATATATATGGTGGCGGCCATCTTGGATTTTGACGTGGCGACCCAATTTTCGACAGCTTTCTTCCGTGTGCCTAGATACACCCACACACCAAGTTAGAAGTTTCTACTTCGCTTATTTCTCAAGATATGCAGGTTGCAAGGTCAGACATATATATGGTGGCGGCCATCTTGGATTTTGACGTGGCGACCCAATTTTCGATGGCTTTCTTCCTTGTGCCTAGATACACGCACACACCAAGTTAGAAGTTTCTACTTCGCTTATTTTTCAAGATATGCAGGTTGCAAGGTTCAGACATACATGTTGGCGGCCATCTTGGAGTTTGCCGTGGCGACCCAATTTTCAATAGCTGGCGCATGCGCAGATGGGCTGCACTGCGATGCCACTGAAAAGCGGCTGAGAAAACCGCGCATGCGCAGATCGCGGACATGATTCATTTCGAATTTCCATCTTTATTTAATTTCCGAAAAGACGTCTGCATTCGACAATCGCGCGATGACGTCACGACGTAAATGAATTTCTTCATATAACTTCAGATCCGCTGGATGGATTTTGACGAAATAAACGGCATCGTGTAGGGCATTTAAATGCGCAAATTTCGAGACCACTTGTGACCATGACAGCCATTTCCTTCTCGCACAGCACCAAACGTTCTAATACGTCAATCCCGTCAACCCTGCGCATGCGCAGGTGGTGCGACAGTCGTTTGCCGAAGCACTTGAACATTTAACGCTGAAAAAATCGCGCATGCGCAAATGGTAGCGCTGGAGCGCAAGGTCACGTGTGCGCGCGTACGTAATATGTGGATGGATATTTGCGCATGCGCAAATGGTCGCGCTGGAGCGCAAGGTCACGTGTGCACGCTTACGTAACTTACGTACGCGCTTTGATGGGCGGGGCGTACGGTGTTAACGAAATGCTAAAATGCGGAAGCGCTGGAAGCGTATGCGAAGCTGTCGCACGATCTCCTGTCATGGTCCACAAGATTATCACAGAGAGGTGCAGCTTCCAGCGTTTCGAGATATGATCCAGACCTAACTTTTGAGACCGGTCCCAGCGTTCTAGGCCCCGTGGTTGGTTCAGACGGACCCGACGAAGGACGTGTTGGATTTTACCGCGAGCCGATTCGAACGCCGACGTGCCGGCGAACAAAACCGGTCATATCTTTTGAACGCGTGGCTCGATTTTTACAAAATAAACTTTTTCTTGAAGGGCTGAACCGTGCGCTCAAAACGATAGTAATGGCGACCGGGAAATGTTTTGTTTTGCGCCGCAAAGGCGTCTTGTGTGACGTGAGGACCATGTCGTGCTGCATAAATTATCATATCATTACCGCCGGCGCGATCCGTGACGTCACGGCTCACTTAATTGCAATTATCTCCGCTATTCCTTGGCCGAATCGAACCGGGAAACAAGTATGTTGTATAATATTCGGATGCGCACGTTTCAAGCCCGGTTTGAGCTTCCGCAGTTACGTGGTTCTCGAGATAGCCGTTTCCGTGCACAAACTCTATAGTGTTTTCCTCTGTAAGTTCTATGAGCGGTTTCGGGCCTGGACTATGTTGGTGAAGATGCGAGGGGGCGGGCTTTTGCTTCTGGGTGACTTCGTCACGATAACGTGATTGTTTCTCCGCCCTTTACAACCAGAAGACACGACACGAGTAACATACGGAATGTTGTGGTGTGTGTGGGCCCAGGAAAGGGCCTGAAATCACTCCTGGGGGGAGTCCTAATGGGGGCGACAGGCCCCGGGGGTGGGTGGCACAAAAGGCACTCGACGCGTGCCCACGTGTGCCCGTGCGTGTGGAAAATATCGGGTGGGTGCCCGCCGCACCGACGCGCGTGACAAATAATCGAACGCATGGCAAGGTCCTTTTGAGGGACGCTAAAGACGATTGTGCTTGGCTTGTGCTTGTGCTGTGTGTGTGCTGAAAATGGAAACGTTAAAAAACGTAGTTAGATTTAGTGAACCCGAAATGCTGTTGTGTTATTTAAAAAAAAAAAATTATCCACTCCACACGAAAGGCTAATGTGCTTTTTAAAAGACCTATGGTATATGGTGTGGTATCGTGCGATAGACCGTGGATGGAACGTCGTTACGTGTGCGTATACGTGCTTCCATTCCACAAAACGAACTTGCGATGGGTACGTATTTATGGATGCGGCGTATGATGCGATAAACAATAAAATGCCCCTGCCAGGGTTACGTGGTGTGGCGCGGTGTGTGTTGGTCCCTTCCTCGTTATACGTTATTTATGGCATGACGTACGTGCTGGTTTTTGTGCGGGATCACAAAAATCGATGTGCTTCCGTCGCGTACGTATGGACGCGTCGCTGAAAAACATTTCTTTTTTTTAAACTTGGAATCTCAAAAACATTCCTTTCGACCATCAATGATAGTAGTCGTTTAAAAAGTAGTTATATTTAGTTACCCGAAATGCTGTTTTGTTCTTTTTAAAAAAAGTATCCCCACTGAACTAAAGGATAAAGAGGGGTGTATTCTGATAATGCCTAAGGTTTGTCTGGTGTAGTTGGCACACTAGGCAAAAATTGCAAATAACATGATGCATGGAGTGGGGTGGCATAGTTTTGTATGACGTATGACGTTGTTGTGTTTGACAAATCCTGGAATACAAAAACCATGAAATCCTGAAAACTAAACTGCACTTACTTGTAGTGACGATCGTGTAATTCAAGTTAAATGAACAAAAACAGAATTTACCAAGCTCCTCTTTCTTTCTTGAAAAAGGGGTTGTGTTGTGTTGTGTGCGACACGACACGTCAGGTCAAGTCACATTACATTGTGTGTTTATTCACATTCACAGCAAAAAATGGGTTGCTCTGTTGTCAAGCATGCATGGGTCATGGATGTGCATGTACCTCGTTGTCATGGTTGTCCTTGGGGGGGGGGGGGGGGGGGGAAATCAAGGCGATTGGGATGGCTCCAAAATGACGTTGTCACCTCGTCCAACAACAACAGGTGGCACAACATGCATCGCTAATTATTATGATTGTGCAAATTAATATTATTGTGATGGCACAAAATAATATTATTGTGCTTAAAGCAATGTTTAAAATATACATATCTATGTCAACGGCCATAGACAAGCAAACTCCAAATGGACCAAAACGTGTTTATTAAACAAAAAAAACAACACCATGTACGTATGCATGGAAAGGTATATGTAACAAAATGTGTATATTTATTAAGGAAAAACTTGCAAAATTGCAATAAAGGAAATGTCTTTCAATTGACATTCTTTTCAATGGGAAAGAAAAACCAGAAATGTCTTCAATGATCCACACGCTTGCTCCACTTGGACGGCAACCTCAACTTCACATGTTGCCCATGCATTTGCAAAGGCTGCAAAAAAAATGTTTGTAGTACCAGAAAATCAGTGAAGTATACAAAAGTTTTGTATGACATATGACATATGACGTATGACATTGTTGTGTTTGACAAATCCTGGAGTACAAAAACCATGAAATCCTGAAAACTAAACTACACTTACTTGTAGTGACGATCGTGTAATTCAAGTTAAGTGAACAAAAACAAAATTTACCAAGCTGCTCTCTTTCTTGAAAAAGGGGTTGTGTTGTGTTGTGTGCGACATTACATTGTGTGTTTATTCACATTCACAGCAAAAAATGGGTTGCTCTGTTGTCAGGCATGCATGGGTCATGGATGTGCACGTACCTCGTTGTCGTGGTTGGCCTTGGGGGGGGGGGGGGGGGAAATCAAGGTGATTGGGATGGCTCCAAAATGACGTTGTCACCTCGTCCAACAAGAGCAGGTGGCACAACATGGATCGATTCCCCGATGTCTTCTTGACTTTGACAAGGGTCCTCTGTGTCATCGATTGCATCAACTGTAGGATTTGGCAAGGCCTTTTTGGGGGGAAGCATTATCGGCGCGTCGGCCAATCGACGCTCCGGCTTGACCAGGGACAAGTGGAAAAGTCTGGAAACCGCAACCGTCTGTTCACTTTTTTGGGAAGGTTTGCTCCAGCCAGCAATAATCCATTTTATGCCAGCACTTGCATAATGATGCAGGACTAAACGCACGTGTTTGCGAATGTCGTCTTCGTCCCAGACTGTCACATTTTCTCCACTCTGCAAAAGGAGAACACGATTTGTTTGACATGCATGTTGCGTGTCGCAACGATCACTACTTTCATTGTCGTCTTTATCAATATCAAGGACCATATCACAGTAGTAGTGTAGTGTAGTGTAGTGTTAAACTTTAGTGAGTTTACTTACACAACTATTACATTACATTGCATTACTTACTGCACATGTTGCTGGCCCCTCATTACAATCATAATTTCAATTACAATATTACACTGACATGAAAGAAAAAATAAATTCTAAAGGGCCAATGTTGTTGAACGTTGATGTAAACAAAGTCTTACCATGAGGTAAGCTGGGTGCAAAAAGTAAGTCCCCAGATCTCGCGATGAATACTTCACGGCGACTATGTTCATCTCCCGAGACGAGATCCTGCAACTAAAAACAGACATAGCAGTCGACATTCCTCCATCCAGCGAAAAGCAAGGTTTTGTGTTGGAATGGACACCATCACATGCTGCATTGCCACATCCGAACTCGATGCTTTCATGACCCAGCATCATGTCATCGACAACTGAGTACAGCGCACTCATTTTGCCATCCACGACACGAGCCGCAGAATGGGTAACAATTTCTATGCCTTGCCAATCGGGTGTGATGGGGAGAAATGGACAATCCGTTTCTACCAATGGAATGCCGAACAACTCCGTGTCAAAGTAAACAGGTTCATTCACCAGGACAAATGTCCCGATCCATCGTTGGTTTTGCTTCAGGAAAAGCTTATTGCTGTCCTTGGCCGTTTTACACTTGATGTAAAACAGAGTGCCGTCACGGATTTCTCTGCAACAACAATGAAAATGCGAATGTATAGTCGGCTTTACGACAGGCTGAGCTACAGAAAATTGCTACCAATGTGCACAGCACAGCACAGCACATACGTTTCACATGAAACGATGTCAAATCAATCAATCAATCAATGGAGGTTTTCATTTCCTAAAGATCACAGACATGACAAGGTGCAAGCAATACAATACAATAGGTTACAACACCATTTATGTAAACATTCTGTAAAATACACAACACACACTCTACATATTTGTTAAACACCATACATACACAAACAAATGATACACACCTGAGGAGTATCAGATGCATGAATAGCATCTCCACTTTTCTGATTTTGCCGACAGTAGATGTCGGCATTCTGGTTGGTGAGCCAACCTTGATGTGAAGAAGCTGCAAGTCATAAACATTGGATAAATATAATTAGTTAGTTCGTTAGTGAGTTGATCAACATTATATATTATATTATATTATTTGGATAGATAGATATAGAATCATACATGGGGTGTTAATTTGTTGTGAACATTAAAACTTCATTACTAATGAACGTAGCTTTCAAAAATGCATAATAATTATTGATTTCCTTGAAAGTTGGAAAAAAAACAGCAAAACCGTTTGCTTTGCAATTGCAATGACAAATGGCGTGACGACGACGTCAAATAATGCATTATTTATCACTTACTATATAATGTTGACATGCCAACTAATATGGCACTGTTAATTGTAATCCCGTTTGAAATAAAAAACGGAAAAGTAAGTGTATAATTATGTAGTGTAAATAGTACACTTCACTTCACCTCACTTCACTTCACTTCACCTACCTGGGCCATCATATATGTCAAATTTTGACACTTAACGTTCCGCAATCGGGTGAACGAAATCATGCTGGTGCCTGGACGCATGGCACGCTGCACAGCCATCTCCAAGTCGTTGTCTTTCAAGTATTTCATTAGGATGTGTGACATCTGTAAAATCATTCATTAATTATTAGGTCAATTTGCACAGTCATTACAAATGCCATACGGAACAAAAGAACAAAGGACAGCGTACACGTACACACAGAGTCACATGTTGCATGTTACATATTACATATTACATGGAAGGGAAAATAATATTTTCATTATGACGTTGAAAGGACACCATGTGTACATTTGTAATTCACACAATGTATTGTAATTGTAATTTTAGTGCCTATTTATTGAGCACACAAAATGATATAATTTAATACAGCTCCAGCATTGTTGATTATATTTATATTGACATGCGAATTACATTCAATCTTTATGTTGCATCCAATTTTCATTTAGATCCACAGCACAATTTTTTTTTATACAACTTTGATATTCTTTATCAGCAGATTAGAGGACCAACCAAACAACCAAACATTTCCTATACACGCACACAAACACAAACACACACAAAATTATGGTATTCTCATGGACCAACCGAGCAACCAAACAAACAACCAAACACACACACACACACCTCGTTTTTTCATTTCTGTTCCTCACAATTCTGTCTCTTATTCACAGACACACACACACACACAACACGCATAATTATGGTATTCCCATGGACCACCGACATGTTACACACACACACACACACACACACACACACACACACACACACACACACACACACACACACACACACACACACACACACACACACACACACACACACACACACACACACACACACACACACACACACACACGGTATTCTCATTCGACTGTTCCTTGTAATTATAATGACGTTTTCAGCTAAACATTCTCATTTTCATTAATTTCTGAGCATTGTGTTCCTTTAAAATTACAGGCCAAATGAAATGAAAGTCTGATTGTTATATGTAATGTGGCTATAAAATTGACGATATCAAGTGACTATAAGTATAAAACGTTTTGAGATATATCTCACCTTCACAAAAATGCTTCCTTTACTCCGACTTCCTGATGACAAAGATCCGAGATGTGATGGCACCAAGAATACAAATATTCTATGAACCTGCTCTCCGATAATGTCCATCGTCAGGGGGGAAAAAAGCAATAACCAACTTCGATCGTCAACGCAATAACGAAACCAAAGCTTAAAACACAATTACTGTATTACTCATAACTGTATTGTAATGTAATTGCTTACTTGTAAAGCAAGACACATGTTGTAAAAAAAAAAAAAACGCGTTATGTACGCTCCGCCGCCGCTATGTACGGCGCCCCCGCTGTGTACGCCTCGCTATGTACGCTTCCGGACATTTCCGGACTGCATTTACCTATCCACAATAGCGGATAGGTAAATGCAGTGTCGTGTTTGAGTCGAAGAACATGCCAAATCATATTATATTTAATGATACATTTGTATAAAATGGCTGAAAGTGAAACCGGAAAATTCGGAAAATTCTTATTTATGAAAGACACAGTTATAGGTACCCACACCGGTAAAGATGAGAAAACGTACGTAACCTCGGAAGCGTGTCGAGATCACAACGTACTGGAACAAGTGTGGAGATCACAAACGTACTGCAACAAGTCTGGAAATCACAAACGTACTGGAACAGAACAAGCAAATCGAGAGCCTTAAATAGACATGACCTCCAAGACGTCACGTGACGTGTAAACGTCGGCGTCGGCGTGGAAAATTACAGAACCGCGTCATCAACGTGGATTTTGGATGATGCAACCTGTTGCAATATATTTTTTCGCGCCAAGAACGAATAAACGGTTTTTTTTTTTCAGTTGAGATTTTATTAGAATTCGAATTGTATTCGTTGGATACTGTTGGAAACAATAATTATTTCAACTGTTGGAAATATTTTTCTGGTTAACCAACGACGGTCGATTTAATCTCGATCTTCCCCTAGGAAACCACGGACCACGCCCACTTTTCCAACAGCATTACGGTGTAACGGTATATACCGCGACCCATCGCTCCTGAACTTCTCTTTGGCTTTGGCGTTTGTCTGCTGATCGGCGTTCATATTCGAGCTGTTTCGTTCTGCCTGTGGTGATTTTCCATCAAAAGTAGATCGTGGCCTGCAGCAAGGATCGTCTGCTGAAACGTAAATATTGTGATTGTATGATAACGTGGTAATGGCGGCTCGAGCTTTACTCGTCATCGGCTCGAGATGATTATTTAATGCTGTGATCATAACCATGTAAACGAAGGCTCATTATACCCTCATAGTCATAAGAAAGAAGAGGAAACTGGTGTGTTTTAATGCTGAGTGTGTGTGTGTGTGGGGGGGAATGGATGTGTGTGTATGTGTGTGTGTGTGGGGGGGAATGGATGTGTGTGTATGTGTGTGTGGGGGGGGGGGGCGGTTGTGGTGTGCGTATGGAAGGGGGGGCGAATGTGTGTGTGTGTGTGGAGGGGGGGTGTGGGGGATGGATGTGTGTGTGTGTGTGGGGGGGGGGGGTAGGTTGTGGTGTGCGTATGGAGGTGGGGGGTGTGGGTGGGGGGGGGGGGATATTACCCCACCAAAAACACGTGTGCCTTTGCTTTTCCCTGTGCCTGCCTTTACGCCCTACGGTGGAACCTCCGGGCTGTAAAGGCAGGAGCGTGGCTTCGGACGGAGACCCAAAAGTGGAAAAGTCTTCTTTTTTTTTTTTTCGAAGGGTTTGCCATGATATGATATTTCGCTCACGAGGTTCAGACGTACATGATGGCGGCCATCTTTGATTTTGACGTGGCGACCCAATTTTCAATAGCGTTCTTCCTTATGCTTAGATACACCCACACGCCAGATTAGAAGTTGGTACTTTGCTTATTTTTCAAGATATTCCGCTCACAAGGATGTGTGTGTGGGGGGGGGGGGGGGGGGAGGGGGTTGTGTTGTGCGTATGGAGAGGGGGGGGGGGATGTGTGTGTGTGTATGTGTGGAGGTGGGGGGTGTGTATGTGTGGTGGGGGGAGGGGTGTGGGGGTGTTTGTGTGTGGGGAGGGTGGATATGTGTGTATGTGGGGGGGAGGTAGGGGGAATGTGTGTGTGTGTGGGGGGAGGGGTGTGTGGAGGTGGGGGGTGTGTGTATGTGTGGAGGTGGGGGGTGTGTGTATGTGTGGTGGGGGGAGGGGTGTGGGGGTGTTTGTGTGTGGGGAGGGTGGATATGTGTGTATGTGGGGGGGGGGAGGTAGGGGGAATGTGTGTGTGTGGGGGGGAGGGGTGTGTGTATGTGTGGAGGTGGGGGGTGTGTGTATGTGTGGAGGTGGGGGATGTGTGTATGTGTGGTGGGGGGAGGGGTGTAGGGGTGTTTGTGTGTGGATGTGCATGTGTGTAGAGGTCTGTGTGTGTGGGTGGGGATATGTGTGCGTATGGAGGGGGTTCGGTTGTGTGTGTGTGTATGTTTGTGGGGGGTAGGGGGAATGTCTGTGTGTGGGGGTGGGGGTGTGTGTGTGGGGATGTGTGTTAGGGGTGGGGGGGATGTGTGCGTGTTTTCCCTGAGTATGTGTATCTCTGTGAGTGTGTGTGTATTTCTGTGAGTGTGTGTCTCTGTGAGTGTGTGTGTCTCTGTGTCTATCTCTGTGTCTCTCTTTGTGTATCTATGTGTCTCTGTCTCTATGTGTGTATGTATTACTGTGTGTCTGTGTGAACGAACATGTTTATAATGTCATGTGTTGAGGTCTTCCTGAATTCCTGTTGAGGTGTTAAATCCTTACTTTTATACCCGTGCGTGGTGTTGTAAACAGGGATTCTGGACGTATCCACAATAGCGAAGGAGTCTTTTTAAAAAACATGTGTGTGTGTGTTTGTCAGTGTGTTTCTCTGTCTGTGGTTTTCTGTGTATGTGTGTGTGTGTTTCTCTGTATGTGTGTGTGTTTCTCTGTATGTGTGTGTGTTTCTCTGTATGTGTGCACGTTTTTCTGTGTATGTGTGTGTGTTTCTCTGTATGTGTGTGTTTCTCTGTATATATGTGTGTGTGTTTCTCTGTATATGTGTGTGTTTCTCTGTATATGTGTGTGTTTCTCTATATATGTGTGTGTGTTTCTCTGTATATATGTGTGTGTGTTTCTCTGTATATATGTGTGTGTTTCTCTGTATATGTGTGTGTGTTTCTCTGTATATGTGTGTGTGTGTTTCTCTGTATATGTGTGTGTTTCTCTGTATATGTGTGTGTTTCTCTGTATATGTGTGTGTTTCTCTGTGTATGTGTGTGTGTTTCTCTGTATATGTGTGTGTGTTTCTCTGTATATGTGTGTGTTTCTCTGTATATGTGTGTATTTCTCTATATATGTGTGTGTTTCTCTGTATATGTGTGTGTGTTTCTCTGTATATGTGTGTGTGTTTCTCTGTATATATGTGTGTGTTTCTCTGTATATGTGTGTGTTTTTCTCTGTATATGTGTGTGTGGGTTTCTCTGTATATGTGTGTGTTTCTCTGTATATGTGTGTGTTTCTCTGTATATGTGTGTGTTTCTCTGTGTATGTGTGTGTGTTTCTCTGTATATGTGTGTGTGTTTCTCTGTATATGTGTGTGTTTCTCTGTATGTGTGTGTGTGTGTTTCTCTGTATATGTGTGTGTTTCTCTGTATATGTGTGTGTGTTTCTCTGTATATGTGTGTGTGTTTCTCTGTGTATGTGTGTGTGTTTCTCTGTATATATGTGTGTGTTTCTCTGTATATGTGTGTGTGTTTCTCTGTATATGTGTGTGTGTTTGTCTGTATATGTGTGTGTGTTTCTCTGTATATGTGTGTGTGTTTGTCTGTATATGTGTGTGTTTCTCTGTATATGTGTGTGTTTCTGTGTATGTGTGTGTGTGTTTCTGTGTATGTGTGTGTGTGTTTCTGTGTATGTGTGTGTGTGTTTCTGTGTATGTGTGTGTGTGTTTCTGTGTATGTGTGTGTG
This sequence comes from Myxine glutinosa, assembly GCF_964187855.1. Taxonomy (NCBI): domain Eukaryota; kingdom Metazoa; phylum Chordata; class Myxini; order Myxiniformes; family Myxinidae; genus Myxine; species Myxine glutinosa. The sequence continues at coordinate 339,276,325 of NC_136261.1, forward strand.
TGTTTCTCTGTATATGTGTGTGTGTTTCTCTGTATATGTGTGTGTGTTTCTCTGTATATGTGTGTGTGTTTCTCTGTATATGTGTGTGTTTCTCTGTATGTGTGTGTGTGTGTTTCTCTGTATATGTGTGTGTTTCTCTGTATATGTGTGTGTTTCTCTGTATATGTGTGTGTGTTTCTCTGTATATGTGTGTGTGTTTCTCTGTATATGTGTGTGTGTTTCTCTGTGTATGTGTGTGTGTTTCTCTGTATATATGTGTGTGTTTCTCTGTATATATGTGTGTGTGTTTCTCTGTATATGTGTGTGTGTTTGTCTGTATATGTGTGTGTGTTTCTCTGTATATGTGTGTGTTCCTCTGTGTATGTGTGTGTTTCTCTGTGTATGTGTGTGTGTTTCTCTGTATATGTGTGTGTGTTTCTCTGTATATGTGTGTGTTTCTCTGTATGTGTGTGTGTGTGTTTCTCTGTATATGTGTGTGTTTCTCTGTATATGTGTGTGTTTCTCTGTATATGTGTGTGTGTTTCTCTGTATATGTGTGTGTGTTTCTCTGTGTATGTGTGTGTGTTTCTCTGTATATGTGTGTGTGTTTCTCTGTATATATGTGTGTGTGTTTCTCTGTATATGTGTGTGTGTGTTTCTCTGTATATGTGTGTGTGTGTTTCTCTGTATATGTGTGTGTGTGTTTCTCTGTATATGTGTGTGTTTCTCTGTATATGTGTGTGTTTCTCTGTATATGTGTGTGTTTCTCTGTATATGTGTGTGTTTCTCTGTGTATGTGTGTGTGTTTCTCTGTATATGTGTGTGTGTTTCTCTGTATATGTGTGTGTTTCTCTGTATGTGTGTGTGTGTGTTTCTCTGTATATGTGTGTGTTTCTCTGTATATGTGTGTGTTTCTCTGTATATGTGTGTGTTTCTCTGTATATGTGTGTGTTTCTCTGTATATGTGTGTGTGTTTCTCTGTATATGTGTGTGTGTTTCTCTGTATATGTGTGTGTGTTTCTCTGTATATGTGTGTGTTTCTCTGTATATGTGTGTGTGTTTCTCTGTATATGTGTGTGTGTGTTTCTCTGTGTATGTGTGTGTGTGTGTGTGTGTGTGTGTGTGTGTGTGTTTCTCTGCGTATGTGTGTGTTTCTCTGTATATGTGTGTGTTTCTCTGTATATGTGTGTGTTTCTCTGTGTATGTGTGTGTGTTTCTCTGTATATGTGTGTGTGTTTCTCTGTATATGTGTGTGTGTTTCTCTGTATATGTGTGTGTTTCTCTGTATGTGTGTGTGTGTGTTTCTCTGTATATGTGTGTGTTTCTCTGTATATGTGTGTGTGTTTCTCTGTATATGTGTGTGTGTTTCTCTGTATATGTGTGTGTGTTTCTCTGTATATGTGTGTGTGTTTCTCTGTATATGTGTGTGTGTTTCTCTGTATATGTGTGTGTTTCTCTGTATATGTGTGTGTGTTTCTCTGTATATGTGTGTGTGTTTCTCTGTGTGTGTGTGTGTGTTTCTCTCTGTGTGTGTGTGTTTCTCTGTGTGTGTGTGTGTTTCTCTGTGTGTGTGTGTGTGTGTGTTTCTCTGTGTATGTGTGTTTCTCTGTGTGTGTGTGTGTTTCTCTGTGTGTGTGTGTGTGTGTGTGTGTGTGTGTGTTTCTCTGTGTGTGTGTGTGTGTGTATGTGTGTTTCTCTGTGTGTGTGTGTGTGTGTGTTTCTCTGTATGTGTGTGTGTGTGTGTGTGTGTGTGTGTGTGTGTGTGTGTTTCTCTGCGTATGTGTGTGTTTCTCTCTGTGTGTGTGTGTTTCTCTGTGTGTGTGTGTGTGTGTGTGTGTTTCTCTGTGTGTGTGTGTGTGTTTCTCTGTGTGTGTGTGTTTCTCTGTGTGTGTGTGAACGAACATGTTTATAATGTCGTGTTGAGGTCTTCCATCAGACTCCCAGTTGGCTTAGTGTGAGATGTGTTGGTGTCATTAGGATATTAAGGCGAGTTTTCGCTGATATCAATTAAATTCACCTCTCACACCGAATTAATTATGTCAATGTTCCTTTGTTAACGTTGTCATGTTACATGCCAGAACATATGGTTTAGAATTATTTTGATAACGACTCATGAACCTGCTTGGCTCCAAAATGATCATGAAAGATGGAATGAAAGATGTAATGTCACACAAGATCAGAATCATTTTTACCTGCTTAGCTTTTCTTTAGAGCCTGTGGTGAATACCTGCATTGTGTCCACACTTTGCAGGGTTCTGTTCTGTCCCCAATAACATTTCTTCTTTTTATCAATGACTTTTTCTTCAACAAATAACCAAATACACACGTATGCTTATGATTTGACATGACATTCGTCCATGTATTGACCAACAAAATTGACCAACGGACACAATAGTTTAGTTAGTTTCTTAAAGTGTGATTACAAAGTTAGAAAATGTGGTCCCTCGCAGGTTATAAATCCTTACTTTTCTACCCGTGCGTGGTGTCTTTGTTGTAAACAGGCATTCTGGACGTATCCACAATAGCCAAGGAGTCTTTTTAAAAAATACAACGAAATCCAAGGTAAGTATTGTTTTTGTGTGTGAAGTGTGTGAAGTGTGTGAAGTGTGTGTGTTAGTCCCCTAAAACAGGTCCTGGTTTTGGTGCAACGAGACGTGCCACAGGGTACGAGGACGGTGAAGACTGTCGGCAATCACTGGTGCGATCAAGCATAGGTGGCTGTTGAAGGTGAGAGGTCACAGGTTCACACTAATTGCAAATTCATCTTTGCGAGCAACTCGAAAGGAACTTGCTTTGCTTGTTGAATAACTTTTGCATAGTTAACTTTGGCCTATAGTTATGTTGTTATATGTTTGTTTACTCATACATGTACGTGGCCGATATCCATATCCTTCCATTACTTAACAGGAATATGGGGAAAGCCAAGCCAAGGAAAACCTGTTCCATATGTCATCAACGAGGCCATAACAGATTAACCTGCGCAAGGAGACAACATGTAAGTTCATCAGCTCACGCTCCATACCTTACTGTAACGTGAACGATGCCTGGGAATACAAATATATAGTAATTGACATTCCACGTAAACAATGGTATTGTATGGTATCTGTCCTTTTTTTGTGGCTAACAAAACAAATGCATCTTTTGATGAAACCCAATTTCGCATAATAATTATGTGACTATCTCTGGTATTATTTACATTTATTGCAGGGTATCCCTCACGTGGATCCAACACATCAAGAACCGCAAGCTGTGGACATCGAGGCATCAACATCTATACCTCACGTGCATCCAACACATGATGAACCACAAGCTATGGACATCGAGGCAACAACATCTATACCTAACGTGGATCCAGCATTTGGAATGCAAATAAATACATTGCAGGTGACCCGTCGTTGGCCTGTGTAAATGCAGAGCGGGGTCGGTCGGTCGGTCGATGATACAACCTGCAAATTATGTTATAAAAGTCAACATTTTCTTCTATCTGTTATTTCACCTACCTGAATGCTGCAGCCCCTATTAATGTATTTATTTATTTATTTACTATAAAGGTAAAACAACTAGCTCTGATTGCATTTCAGCAACATTTCATTCCCGTTACACGTTACATGTTACACGTGCATGATATGATGGACGTGTCAACCAAACATTGCTGCAAACGACATGAAACAAAGTACGTTCTATAATGGCGTTGTTTCACTTTGCTTTGCAGGTGCCGACAAATGGTGACCCGACGCACGTACTTACACATGTGCATGAAGTTGAGCAGCATATTGCTCAGGTATTTATTATTGATGTGTACTTATGTTCTTTCTATTGATATTTTTATATCACTGTTACGACTATTGATTACACGACCTGACTAATTTGCCCGTGTGTTAGTGTAACCTATCATGGCGTTGTTTCACTTTGCTTTGCAGGTGCCGACACATGGTGACCCGACGCACGTACTTACACATGTGCGTGAAGCTGAGCAGCATATTGCTCAGGTATTTAATATTGACGTATAATTATGTTGTTTCTATTGATATTTTTATATCACTGTTACGACTATTGATTACACGACCTGACTAACTTGCCCGTGTGTTAGTGTAAGTTATCATGGCGTTGTTTCACTTTGCTTTGCAGGTGCTGACACATGGTGACCCGATGCACGTACTTACTCATGTGCATGAGGCTCAGCAGCATATTGCTGAGGTATTTATTATTGACGTATAATTATGTAGTTTATATTGATATTTTTATATCACTGTTACGACTATTGATTGCACGACCTGACTAACTTGCCCGTGTGTTACTTATCATTATCATGGTGTTGTTTCACTTTGCTTTCCAGGTGCCTACACAACATAATGGTGACCCGACGCACTTACTTACTCATGTGCGTGAAGCTGAGCAGCAAGTTTCTCAGGTAATGAGTTTACGTCGTCATTATGTCTACTAAATGTCATAATGAAAAATAAAGATACTTTGAAAGAACACACAACACAAACACAACACAGATGTTGAATAAATAAATATATGTCCTATCAATGGCAATGGTAGTTAGTAATGCTTTGCTTTGTTTGATGTTGCCTATATATTAAACTAGGTTGCTCTTCCTTTCATTTGTTCCAGGTCAATGATGGAGGACATTCCAGCATTGCTGCTCGACCTGTACGTCGTCCAACATGTGCATTGTGTCACAGAAATGGAACAGAGCTGTTTGACTTTGTGGAACATCCAATTCCAGACAACATTGTTCGACGAAAGCACGGGGATATGCCGAACATCAATGCTGACGCTGTTGTATGCTGGCACTGTCATCAATATATCAACAGGGACACCGACATTCATGCGAAAAACGCCTGGCTTTTTGCATGGCCAGCTGTTCTGTGGACATACCTGTCGGGAAAGAAGCCAGTGGATCCATCAAAATTCTCTGCACTGCTATCGGACGAGCTACGTGAGATGTGGAAACAAATGCTGCTTGACAACGATGTGTCGCGGCCTGTTAAGCAATCGTTAGCCGCCAAGAAACCCATCTTCACTGATATCACGAAGCAACTGCGTGAATTTGATCACATGCTGCATGTCGATGGACCACGTCTTCTCCAGATGCAGACTCTGCTCAACAAAACGGCCTTTCCAACGGTCGTGTGCCCCATGGGGTGTAACCTGTTCGTGGACGACTTGTTGTGGGAGCGTGCCGAACTGTTGCCCTTGCACCACTACTTGAAAACCTTCATCCCATCGTTCAACGGCTTCAAAGCGGATGCCACCTACCTCACAGGTGCGAGACCCAACTGGCCATACAAGACAAAGGACCTAAAGTGGTACGTTTCACCCGCTTTGGTCATGGATACGACACGTGGCCTGTGTCTTGTGACGTGCTCAAAAAGTGTGCACGCAGGAGGTGACCATCAATACCTCCACGTTCCGACACATCCAATCCTCGGGCACATACCAACAACATATCCTGACCACATGGCACCGGCGGTGGTGACTCCAAACTTTGTGAGAGTTGGACATACGAGGCAGTACAACACATCGTACAACGTGGTGAAACAACAAGGCGATGGACGAGGACTGTCAACATTCTCGCTGAGAACAAAATCGCCACGAGGTACAATGCAGCAACACGAGTCGCAAGCTTGCTCTCTGACACTACACGAGCGATCCGATGTCCGACACTTCATGTGTCAATCGCAGACATACGGGCGCAAGTACGTGAGGAACGTGATGCAGCGATTCCCACCACCGGTGCAGCAACACGTCGCAAAGCATTCGAGATCCGGAACGTACATCCATGTCGGTGATGCTTATGAAATGGCAAAAGCGTTCCACTCCCGGCAAACTGTCATTGGGGAGGAGGCGGAGGACAACGATGCACGGCAGCAGCAAGTTGCCGCTGACGACGATGTCCGGAGCAAGACGGATGGAACCGCTGCCTGTCTCGTTGTGGTTCACAGCGTGCAACACAAAGGGCACCCCCCGTTCAATGTACCGTACGTGCAACGGCGAAGGCCTCACTGCGATTACTCAGCTGGACGGGCCCTTGTGTGTGCATTGCATTGCATAGTCCACTGTCGGCCACTACACAGACTACTGGTCCGAGCGACGTTGCAACTTCGAGCGGATCCAATCATCATCACGCTACAATCGCTGTGCGTTCGCTTGTGCAACTACATGCAAGGGACCTTCATAAATCAGTACCCTTCTCCAAAGTTGCTGGCAATAGATGCATCTGTTGAAAATGCATACCTTCAGCCGCACCATACACTGGTTGAAAGGAAGATTGCAACCCTGCTTTGTCACCATTGCTCAAGGGTTTCCCATCACCATTTGCATCGGAATGAAGATATCGATGTGTCCACCATCCTATCAGCTACTGACAACGATGTGGTGATACTGACGAGGCACGTGTACACAACAGAGGCTGAACACACGGGAGCAGCACGCCGCATAAGGGTCGCCGAACTACCATTACAATCTGCGGATACGAAATGGTCGTTGCTTCTGGCCCTTACTGTTCATTCTCCTGTTGAAACACCCTACACCGTGGACGTTGCATTCAGATGGACCAGTACCCATGGCTGGCAGAATCTGACAACAGCACAAACTGAAGCACCAGCACCAGTGCACGATGTCGGGAAAATGGCTCTCGTGATATATGCCAGAGACAACAGTGACAACTCCCTAGCTCGGAATGAAGCTATCAATTGGTGCGGTGGACAAACAAAACTGCGCTGTGCGAACCATCCCGACATACTCCTGATCAGAGAGCATGGAAAAACGGGTTATCGCTGCTGCTACGGACACTGCAAAACTCCTCTGCGTTGGCGCTGTCCTCACGGAATACCCAAATACCAATGTGACACTGGACTCTGCCTAAAACATGCGAAACAACTTTTGCGTGACGACGCTGCATGTGGTTTGATCCGACAGCGTGACGACGCCGACACCGATGATCTCCCCATCCAGGGCGAGGGTGGTGCCTCCATCAACGACGACAGGAACGTCCCCGGTGCCGCTGCTGATGACCTCAGAAACCCGGTGATGATGCCCGGTGATGTCATTGATCCTGAAGACGAGCCTCAAGATGCTGTTGAAGCAGCCGACATGTACGTCATTGCTGGAGACGACTTCCCGGATGACGCGCCAACATTGACCACATCATCTACACTCGTGCCGCTGTACATGTCGGAAACGTCACATGCCACACTCTCGACTCTGGGTCACTTCGTACTCAACGACTACCTGAGAGTGATGACACGAGCAAGCTACGCCAGAAAACCGGCTGTGGCAACGCAGCAAGTCCTTCAACACATCTGTGCGGTGACACCAGGAGACACGATCCCACTGCTGTATCCGGAGGGTGTGTTATTCCCAACAATTTTCTGGTCGTCGGTGGGACAGTCGATCATCGGAGCACTGCCCTCTGCTCTGTATACAAAACTGGAGAGACGTCATGGAGGACAAACGGCCACGTTGCAAGATCACATGTGCGTTCGTTTACGCGACAACTCTCTGCTTACGTCGCACGACTGTGAATACTTGCAATGGACCTTTGACGTTTTGCTGAACCATCAGCTCAACTACAACTCTGCTGTCGTCGCTGTGAAAAAAGGCCTGGAACACCTACGTCCTCCAAACATCGGATTCAGCAGCAACACAGAAACCTGCATGAAGTTTGATGAACTCGACGGCAGACAACAAGTCAACCGACTTGCTGCATTGATGAAAGACATGGGCGGATTTGATTACTTCATCACCGCGACCTGCAATGACAGCAAAACCTTTGGAGTGGCACCCATCACACGAGCTATCGAGGAGCTGTATCGTCGCAATTTCAAGAACCCACATCACGTGAACGTCGAGCACATCCATCAGTCCTACTGCGTCATCATGTGCAGAGCGTGGGAGAGAACCAGCCGCTACTTTCTACATTGGCTGGAGCACAGCCCAGAACAACCGTGTGGAGAGGTGCAGACGCTGTGGGCCCGCTACGAGTTTCAGTCGACCGGCAGTCCTGGTAATCGGCCCCATATCCATGGCTTTCTCAAGGTCAAGAACGAGGACGAAAAGACAAAACTCAGCCGGATACGATGTCAGATCTCGCACATCTTCAGCAAAAGTGCTCGTATGACCATGAGGTGTTTACTGGAAGACGGCTTCGTCGAAACCTTTGACGACTACTGTGACATGTACGCTCTGTGCATGAAAGTACAGGTGCATGACTGCAGCCACGCACAAAACCGGTGTCAGAGGAAAATGGCCAACGGTACCTGGAAGTGTCGTGTTCAACAACACCCACCTTCGTTCGAGTACGACTTTGATGAACGACCAAACCTGTACGATCCAGATGTCCTGAAATTGTTGGAAGAGCTCGGACTGGCAAAACGAGATGTTTTTGGGAGGTTGAAAGTGCCCAGAACGCTGGCTGGAGGAAAATACACTTACCCGGCTCAACCCAAGGAAACCTTCGTCCCCACGATACCACGATTCTGGCTCGCTCTGCAATCCTGCACCAACGTTCAGCTGTGTGACACACGATTCCAAGTGGCCTATGTGTGCAAGTATGCTGCCGGTGTGGATGAGAAGAGACAAGCTGATTTCAAAAGCACCAGCGGCAGCAGCAGCAGCAGCGAGGACACGCCACACGACACGGTTGACGTGCGGCTCGGTGACCTCAGCAATACAAAAACCTCTGGACAAACGATGAAGACCACCAAGCCTGGAGGAGAACATATGGCGAAGGAAATTGGTTTGCCCGAGATGATGTGGCACAGTCTCCGGCTGCCTTTCATCACGACCAATGTGGAATACACACACGTGTCGACACAAGCACCAGAGTATCGTTCGGCTGTGACAAAACGACGTGGGGGACAGCATGTGGACGACATAGGTATGCAGAATTGACGTGTGATGTACATAATTAATGATGTGCATGGAATAGGTGAACGTTTTTTGATGAAATGGTTTTTTTGTAACATTTTCAAATAAAACCTATATCATTTTATAAAGGACATTGATTTGTCATGAGTGCAGAAAAGTATTTTGTATTGAAATTATATTTAACTTGATGCAATGAGAGTTAAACAAACCATGCCGTTCATTTTGAAACACCCTTTTCTTGCAGCAGGAGGAGCGGGAGCAGCAGGAGGGACACCGGAAGCAGTGCAAGCACGACGAGGACTCCCAGCATGGCGACAGTTTACATACAACCAGACCATCGTCATTCAGCAACTGCTCGACGGGTACTACTACCTCGACAGCACCTGGAAGTTCTCCGTTCGCCCACCAGAGTTGATGCTGTTTGATGATCTGCACTCCTACAGCCGGTGGTTCTGCATGAAAACGTGCAAGCGGTACGACATCGACGCCGACCTCGCCTCATGTCCCTGGATCAGCGGGAACACGCAACGAATACGCCTGCGCCAAGCACATGTAAAGGACGCTGTGGCATTCGTGGAACAACAAAGGCAAAGTGACATCCCTTCACGTGCTGAACAGGCTGCTCAAATGTACCGGGCCATATTCGCTCCCCTACAAGCTGAACACGACGGCGCTGCTGGTGGTGAAAAGTCCAACTTTTACCACAAATTCGTCGACGTCACCAAAGTGCAGAACAACATCGTGGTCTTCACAGCCGTGACACCGTTTGTGTTGCCAAGTTTCCTCGTCCATCTCCTGCTCAGCATGGGCAAATTCAACACAGAGGTTGATCTGTACTCCTGCCCTGAACTGAAAAGTGCTTTTGTAAAAGCTGGCCTGATTCCTGACGGAGTAACTGACGTTGCGAGTATTCACCAACTGGCACGCAGATACATCGAAGAACAACTCATGTGGCTCCCAATCGGAACGAGACAGTTCCAAAGGATTTTGCGTGTGGTGGTGGCCGGATTGAAGCGTTTCTTCCTGGACGGCGACTTCATCTATGAAGCAATGCCTCTGGCAACAGACGCAGCCATCAGCGAAACGGCCAATGCACAACTACAGCAGCTGGAAACGAGTCGACGACACGCAGCGGTGGATGCCCTGAGTCTTCAGAACCTGCCCAACTTTCCTGACCCTGCAGCACTGAAGTCTGGCATACCTGTGCATTACTCACCTGTTCTCCAGCAAGCAGAAAACCAATCGGACGAGTCGTTGGAGGAGCAGCGAATCGCCCTCGGCAACGCAGTGGCAGCGATTGACGCGCTCCAACACACAGGCGATGCGTCCGTTCGGTTCCCTCTGTTCGTCGGTGGTCCTGGAGCAGGCAAAACCTTTCTGCTCCTGGTGTCGCAAGTGTACGCCATGTCGCTGGGATTCAACACACTTCTCGTGGCATATACATCTGAACGTGCTCGATGTCTCGGTGGTGAACACCTCCATCTAATTACTGGCATGCCGGTGGTGGATCTTGGAACACGCACGGTACGACGAATTGCAGAACAATGCCTGCACAACCTGGCCAGGTCCCCACTGAAAATGCAGGCTCTGCGACGCATCAAGATCATGTTCGTCGAAGAGATTGGCTTGATTCCCGGCGAATTGTTCGCCGTTCTGGACATGGTCATGCGGAAGCTCAACGCAAGCCCCGTGCCGTTCGGTGGAACTCTAATTGTGGCCACGGGTGACCACCATCAGCTGGCACCGATCAAAGGACAGGCCATATGGACCAGTTGCTACATGCTGACCACTTTTCGCATCCTCATCCTACAACATTACGTGCGCTGCAGCCGTGACCATCAGCTACGCCGTCTGATTGAAATGATGCGACGTAACAACCTGGGCGATGCAGACATCGACGAATTCTGCAACATCATGCGACGGCGTTGTGTTCCTCGGCAATTTGTTCAAACATGGACGGAAGTGCCGGCGGACGTATTGCGAGTGTTCGGGAAGAAGCAAGCCGTGGATGTGGCGGTGGAACAATTCCTGAAAAACAAACGCAGCGACAGAACACTACACTCTGCAACGTATGCTGCTGTCGATGAGGTCGAAACCACAAATGGGAACTGGCAACCAGCAAACCTCAACATCAGTCGGAAGCTGAACTACTCCTGCTCCGAACAGCATCAGCTACTCCTGTATGAAGGTGCAATTATGCGGCTGACATACAACAACACAGCAAACACTCAACATGTCCCACGGTTTTCACAAGGACAATTGTGCCTGGTGCGGCAGATACCCCTCATGGACAAGGGTGTCGTGCCAGCCGCGCAGCCCCAGCTGCAGCAACAACGTGTCAGGATCACCCTCATCCCGGTGGGACAGACACCTGCGAACCTTGCAAACATTCCTGCAGAATGGAGAACATTCAGCATTGCTCGGAGATACTCGGTGCCAAGCATCGTCGGCCGCAGAATGACGAAGGGTCGAAGATACCAGTGGCCACTGTGTTATTTTGTGGCCACGACCATCCACAAAGTCATCGGCCAAACGTGCGTTCGCATGGCCACACAGATCAGCCAGCGAGAAAGCATGTATCGACTGTGGTCTCCCGAAATGCTGTTGGTGGTTCTCAGTCGTGTGCGCAGCCTGGCGGACATTATCTTTGTCGGAGACGTGGAGGACACGATGACAGCCATACGAACGCTTCTGAGGCAACCCTCCGACCTCAGGGCACTCATAGATGGATTGCTGCAAAGCCTCAACGTTCTCCACAATCCCATCCGTGTGGTCAACAGGGTGTTCAAACAACAACTCGTGAACTTGAACACAGACGACGGATTCGTGTACCTGCTTGTGAGCACCAAGGACACCGAAGTCTTCTTTATCGGTGAAACGTGTCGTCTGAGGAGACAGCTCACTGACCACAATACAGGACAAGGATTCAAGTTCACAATGGACATGCACTACCGACCCTGGGGACTCTACGTCCTTGTCACCGGTTTCACCGCGGCTGGCAGCGACCAACAAAACCAGCAACAACGGCAAATCTTTGAGCGCAAATGGCGCAAAGCCATTGCACGACTTCGCCACAAGAACACCACGGCGATTCGACGTGTCGGCTACCAGCTCTTCATCAAATGCCAACGCACAAACAGCGAGTTGATGTGGATCAATTGTGGGACTGTAACGACACACCAAGAGGTGCAAGATCTTCACGAACATCTCATGGTAGCAGAACCTACAAGACCAAGTCTATTCCCCATCACGTCTGTGCTGCGAGTGAACGACCCACCCCCATTGCCTCAGTGACTGAGTTAATGGCCTCCGCAAATGACATTGTAAGGGTGAGCCTTGAGGGATTTGGTGTGATACTATGCGTGTGTGACTAAACCCTCTTGGCAAGCTCACAGCGGAGATGTCTTACCTTACTTATTTGAGCACATATAACGAACTGCCATAATCCACCAAAGGCATTTATTTTTTTTCCTTGTTACAATACACCAAGGTTTTTTTTTTTTTTTCCTTGGTACAAGAGAGAGAGTAATGGCCTCCGCAAATGACATTGTAAGGGTGAGCCTTGAGGGATTTGGTGTGATACTATGCGTGTGTGACTGAACCCTCTTGGCAAGCTCACAGCGGAGATGTCTTACCTTACTTATTTGAGAACATATAACGAACTGCCATAATCCACCAAAGGTTTTTTGATTTTTTTTCCTTGGTACAATACACCAAGGTTGTTTTTTATTTTTTCCTTTGGTACAAGAGGTTTTTCTTTTTTTTCCCTTGGTACAATACACCAAGGTTTTTATTTTTTTCCCTTGATACAAGAGAGAGAGTAATGGCCTCCGCAAATGACATTGTAAGGGTGAGCCTTGAGGGATTTGGTGTGATACTATGCATGTGTGACTGAACCCTCTTGGCAAGCTCACAGCGGAGATGTCTTACCTTACTTATTTGAGAACATATAACGAACTGCCATAATCCACCAAAGGTTTTTTGATTTTTTTCCCTTGGTACAATACACCAAGGTTGTTTTTTATTTTTTCCTTTGGTACAAGAGAGGTTTTTCTTTTTTTTCCCTTGGTACAATACACCAAGGTTTTTATTTTTTTCCCTTGATACAAGAGAGAGAGTAATGGCCTCCGCAAATGACATTGTAAGGGTGAGCCTTGAGGGATTTGATGTGATACTATGCGTGTGTGACTGAACCCTCTTGGCAAGCTCACAACGGAGATGTCTTACCTTACTTATTTGAGCACATATAACGAACTGCCATAATCCACCAAAGGTTTTTTGTTTTTTTCCTTGGTACAATACACCAAGGTTTTTTAATTTCTTTTTCCTTGGTACAAGAGAGAGTAATGGCCTCCACAACTGACATATGTAAGGGTGAGCCTTGAGGGAGTTGGGGTGATGCGACGCGTATGTGACTGAACCCCTCTGGGCAAGCTCACACCGGAATGTCTTACTTGTATGTGCACAAACAACGAACTTTGTGTTATCACAAAATCACTTTTATTGCATGTGTTTAGAATGCCAATGTCATGATCAGCAATGTCATTCTGATTCGTTCTGTTGTGCTCTGGAAATAAAACCATCTTTGAAAAATATTTGCATTGTCACTTCTATATCTTTCAATAAATAGTGTGTACAAAATCACTTTTATTGCATGTGTTTAAAATGCTAATGTCATGATCAACGTTTTGAACAACTCTCCCGAAAATTCTGCGCACCTTTTAATTCTCGTGATGTCGTCGACATGCCGTGAGACTTTGTTTTCAATGCTAGATAGGTACGCCGCTTGGTTTCAGTTGTTTCTTGAAGGAAACTTCTCTTTTCGAGAAGAGGAAGAAGTTGTTTCTTGGGTTTATTGATCTGGAGAAAGCATTCGATAGGGTTCCACGTGAAGTCGTGACATGGGCATTGAGGAGGTTAGGTGTGGAGGAAAGTGCACCTTGCTGTATGAGACGGTTATACTGGACAAGGTGAGTATATTGTCATGCGACTCCGGTTAATACCAGAAGGTCACGGATAGGCCTAAACGGTTTTATTGGAGGCGCCGACTGTAATGACATTGTGTCTAAGTTGAACCCAGGTGTTATGCTGTCTCCAACCACTGAGAGGCTTCTATAAGAACGTGGACGAACATCGCTCCGAGGACATTCCTGTGACAATTTGAGATGGTTTGTTCATGTGTGGAGGAAGAATGAAAGTAACTGGTTGAGAAGAGTGGTGGAAATGAATGTAGAGGGCGGGGAATGTTCTGTGTGTGTTCTGATGTGGTCCTTCAGAGGGACGGGTGTTGTCCAATCACAGTTGTGCTCCGACGGATGGTACTTTCCTTATTTTTTTCAAGATATTCCGCTCACAATGTTCAGACGTATATATGGTGGCGGCCATCTTGGATTTTGACGTGGCGACCCAATTTACGATAACCTTCTTGCTTATGCCTCGGTACACCCACGCACCGAATTAGAAGTTGGTGCTTTGCCTATTTTTCAAGATATTCCGCTCACAATGTTCAGACGTATATATGGTGGCGGCCATCTTGGATTTGACGTGGCGACCCAATTTACGATAGCCTTCTTCCTTATGCCTAGGTACACCCACGCACCGAATTAGGAGTTGGTGCTTTGCCTATTTTTCAAGATATTCTGCTCATGAGGTTCAGACCTATATATGGTGGCGGCCATCTTGGATTTTGACGTGGCGACCCAATTTACGATAGCCTTCTTCCTTATGCCTCGGTACACCCACGCACCAAATTAGAAGTTGGTGCTTTGCCTATTTTTCAAGATATTCCACTCACAATGTTCAGACATATATATGGTGGCGGCCATCTTGGATTTTGACGTGCAGACCCAATTTTCGACAGCGTTCTTCCTTGTGCCTAGATACACGCACACACCAAGTTAGAAGTTTCTACTTCGCTTATTTTTCAAGATATGCAGGTTGCAAGGTCAGACATATATATGGTGGCGGCCATCTTGGATTTTGACGTGGCGACCCAATTTTCGAAGGCTTTCTTCTTTGTGCCTAGATACACGCACACACCAAGTTAGAAGTTTCTACTTCGCTTATTTCTCAAGATATGCAGGTTGCAAGGTCAGACATATATATGGTGGCGGCCATCTTGGATTTTGACGTGGCGACCCAATTTTCGAAGGCTTTCTTCCTTGTGCCTAGATACACGCACACACCAAGTTAGAAGTTTCTACTTCGCTTATTTTTCAAGATATGCAGGTTGCAAGGTTCAGACATACATGTTGGCGGTCATCTTGGATTTTGCCGTGGCGACCCAATTTTCAATAGCTGGCGCATGCGCAGATGGGCTGCACTGCGATGCCACTGAAAAGCGGCCGAGAAAACCGCGCATGCGCAGATCGCGGACATGATTCATTTCGAATTTCCATCTTTATTTAATTTCCGAAAAGACGTCTGCATTCGACAATCGCGTGATGACGTCACGACGTAAATGAATTTCTTCATATAACTTCAGATCCGCTGGATGGATTTTGACGAAATAAAGGGCATCGTGTAGGCCATTTAAATGCGCAAATTTCGAGACCACTTGTGACCATGACAGCCATTTCCTTCTCGCACAGCACCAAACATTCTTGTGCGTCAATCCCGTCAACCCTGCGCATGCGCAGGTGGTGCGACAGTCGTTTGCCGAAGCACTTGAACATTTAACGCTGAAAAATCGCGCATGCGCAAATGGTAGCGCTGGAGCGCAAGGTCACGTGTGCACGCGTACGTAATATGTGGATGGATATTTGCGCATGCGCAAATGGTCGCGCTGGAGCGCAAGGTCACGTGTGCACGCTTACGTAACTTACGTACGCGCTTTGATGGGCGGGGCGAACGGTGTTCACGAATGGTAAAATGCGGAAGCGCTGGAAGCGTATGCGAAGCTGTCGCACGATCTCCTGTCATGGTCCACAAGATTATCACAGAGAGGTGCAGCTTCCAGCGTTTCGAGATATGATCCAGACCTAACTTTTGAGACCGGTCCCAGCGTTCTAGGCCCCGTGGTTGGTTCAGACGGACCCGACAATGGACGTGTTGGATTTTACCGCGAGCCGATTCGAACGCCGACGTGCCGGCGAACAAAACCGGTCATATCTTTTGAACGCGTGGCTCGATTTTTACAAAATAAACTTTTTCTTGAAGGGCTGAACCGTGCGCTCAAAACGATACCGAGTTTGACCCTGAGAGAGCCGTTTTGCGCCGGCAAAGGCGCCTTGTGTGACGTGAGGACCATGTCGTGCTGCATAGATTATCATAAATTATCATATCATTATCGGCGGCGCGATCCGTGACGTCACGGCTCACTTAATTGCAATTATCTCCGCTATTCCTTGGCCGAATCGAACCGGGAAACAAGTATGTTGTATAATATTCGGATGCGCACGTTTCAAGCCCGGTTTGAGCTTCCGCAGTTACGTGGTTCTCGAGATAGCCGTTTGGGCGCCCAAACCCTTAGTGTTTTCCTCTGTGAGTTCTATGAGCGGTTTCGGGCCTGGACTATGTTGGTGAAGATGCGAGGGGGCGGGATTTTGCTTCTGGGTGACTTCGTCACGATTCGTGATTATTTCTCCGCCCTTTACAACCAGAAGACACGACACCCAACGTACTATGAAATGTGTGTGTGTGGGCCCAGGAAAGGGCCTGAAATCACTCCTGGGGGGAGTCCTAATGGGGGCGACAGGCCCCGGGGGTGGGTGGCACAAAAGACACTCGACGCGTGCCCACGTGTGCCCGTGCGTGTGGAAAATATCGGGTGGGTGCCCACCGCACCGACGCGCGTCACAAAAAATCGAACGCATGGCAAGGTCCTTTTGAGGGACGCTAAAGACGATTGTGCTTGGCTTGTGCTTGTGCTGTGTGTGTGCTGAAAATGGAAACGTTAAAAAACGTAGTTAGATTTAGTGAACCCGAAATGCTGTTTTGTTATTTAAAAAAAATAAATTATCCACTCCACACGAAAGGCTAATGTGCTTTTTAAAAGACCTATGGTATATGGTGTGGTATCGTGCGATACACCGTGGATGGAACGTCGTTACGTGTGCGTATACGTGCTTCCATTCCACAAAACGAACTTGCGATGGGTACGTATTTATGGATGCGGCGTATGATGCGATAAACAATAAAATGCCCCTGCCTGGGTTACGTGGTGTGGCGCGGTGTGTGTTGGTCCCTTCCTCGTTATACGTTATTTATGGCATCACGTACGTGCTGGTTTTCGTGCGGGATCACAAAAATCGATGTGCTTCCGTCGCGTACGTATGGACGCGTCGCTGAAAAACATTTCTTTTTTTTTAAACTTGGAATCTCAAAAACATTCGTTTCGACCGTCGATGATGGTAGGGACTCGACCTCGTGGTCACCGACGGTGTCGTTAGCTTATCGTATTAGGGGACGAAAACACGTGGGGGCTCGAGGCCGCGCGTTCGCCGACGCCCGGACCGACGGTCCGTGCTCTTCTGTGCCGAGCCGGGGCGAGCGCGGGTCTCGTGGGGCGCGGCGCCGGAGAGGTCCGCCGGTGCGTGCTCGTGGTGCGAGGCGTGGTGCGGCGCGTGGTCGCCCCGCCGAAAACACGCGCGCCTTTGCTTTTCCCTGTGCCTGCCTTTACGCCCTCCGGTGAAACCTCCGGGCCGTAAAGGCAGGAGCGTGGCTTCGGACGGAGACCCGAAAGTGGAAAAGTCGGTTTTTTTTTCGAAGGGTTCGCCACGATATGATATTTCGCTCACGAGGTTCAGACGTACGTGGCGGCGGCCGTCTTGGGTTTTGACGTGGCGACCCGATTTACGACGGCGTTTTCCTTATGCCGAGATACACCCACGCACCGAATTAGAAGTCGGTACCTTGCTTATCTTTCGAGATATTCCGCTCACGAGGTTCAGACGTATATATGGTGGCGGCCATCTTGGAGTTGACGTGGCGACCCGATTTTCAACTGCGTTCTTCCTTATGCCTAGATACACCCACGCACCGGATTAGAAGTTGGTTCTTTGCTTATTTTTCGAGATATTCCGCTCACGAGGTTCAGACGTAGATATGGTGGCGGCCATCTTGGATTTTGACGTGGCGACCCAATTTACGATAGCCTTCTTCCTTATGCCTAGGTACACCCACGCACCGAATTAGAAGTTGGTGCTTTGCCTATTTTTCAAGATATTCCACTCACAATGTTCAGACGTATATATGGTGGCGGCCATCTTGGATTTTGACGTGGCGACCCAATTTTCAATCGCGTTCTTCCTTGTGCCTAGATACACGCACACACCAAATTAGAAGTTTCTACTTCGCTTATTTCTCAAGATATGCAGGTTGCAAAGTCAGACATATATATGGTGGTGGCCATCTTGGATTTTGACGTGGCGACCCAATTTTCGACAGCTTTCTTCCGTGTGCCTAGATACACGCACACACCAAGTTAGAAGTTTCTACTTTGCTTATTTCTCAAGATATGCAGGTTGCAAGGTCAGACATATATATGGTGGCGGCCATCTTGGATTTTGACGTGGCGACCCAATTTTCGAAAGCTTTCTTCCTTGTGCCTAGATACACGCACACACCAAGTTAGAAGTTTCTACTTCGCTTATTTTTCAAGATATGCAGGTTGCAAGGTTCAGACATACATGTTGGCGGCCATCTTGGATTTTGCCGTGGCGACCCAATTTTCAATAGCTGGCGCATGCGCAGATGGGCTGCACTGCGATGCCACTGAAAAGCGGCTGAGAAAACCGCGCATGCGCAGATCGCGGACATGATTCATTTCGAATTTCCATCTTTATTTAATTTCCGAAAAGACGTCTGCATTCGACAATCGCGTGATGACGTCACGACGTAAATGAATTTCTTCATATAACTTCAGATCCGCTGGATGGATTTTGACGAAATAAACGGCATCGTGTATGGCATTTAAATGCGCAAATTTCGAGACCACTTGTGACCATGACAGCCATTTCCTTCTCGCACAGCACCAAACATTCTAATGCGTCAATCCCGTCAACCCTGCGCATGCGCAGGTGGTGCGACAGTCGTTTGCCGAAGCACTTGAACATTTAACGCTGAAAAAAATCGCGCATGCGCAAATGGTAGCGCTGGAGCGCAAGGTCACGTGTGCACGCGTACATAATATGTGGATGGATATTTGCGCATGCGCAAATGGTCGCGCTGGAGCGCAAGGTCACGTGTGCACGCTTACGTAACTTACGTCCGCGCTTTGATGGGCGGGGCGAACGGTGTTCACGAATGGTAAAATGCGGAAGCGCTGGAAGCGTATGCGAAGCTGTCGCACGATCTCCTGTCATGGTCCACAAGATTATCACAGAGAGGTGCAGCTTCCAGCGTTTCGAGATATGATCCAGACCTAACTTTTGAGACCGGTCCCAGCGTTCTAGGCCCCGTGGTTGGTTCAGACGGACCCGACGAAGGACGTGTTGGATTTTACCGCGAGCCGATTCTAGCGCCGACGTGCCGGCGAACAAAACCGGTCATATCTTTTGAACGCGTGGCTCGATTTTTACAAAATAAACTTTTTCTTGAAGGCCTGAACCGTGCGCTCAAAACGATACCGAGTTTGACCCTGAGAGAGCCGTTTTGCGCCGGCAAAGGCGCCTTGTGTGACGTGAGGACCATGTCGTGCTGCATAAATTATCATATCATTACCGCCGGCGCGATCCGTGACGTCACGGCTCACTTAATTGCAATTATCTCCGCTATTCCTTGGCCGAATCGAACCGGGAAACAAGTATGTTGTATAATATTCGGATGCGCACGTTTCAAGCCCGGTTTGAGCTTCCGCAGTTACGTGGTTCTCGAGATAGCCGTTTGGGCGCCCAAACCCTTAGTGTTTTCCTCTGTGAGTTCTATGAGCGGTTTCGGGCCTGGACTATGTTGGTGAAGATGCGAGGGGGCGGGCTTTTGCTTCTGGGTGACTTCGTCACGATTCGTGATTATTTCTCCGCCCTTTACAACCAGAAAAAAACACGACCAACATTGACATGGAATATTGTGCTGTGTTTCGGCCCAGGAAAGGGCCTGAAATCACTCCTGGGGGGAGTCCTAATGGGGGCGACAGGCCCCGGGGGTGGGTGGCACAAAACACACTCGACGCGTGCCCACGTGTGCCCGTGCGTGTGGAAAACAGGGTGGGTGCCCACCGCACCGACGCGCGTCACAAATAATCGAACCTAGGGCTTGGTCCTTGTGAGGGACGCTAAAGACGATTGTGCTTGGCTTGTGCTTGTGCTGTGGGTGTGCTGAAAATGGAAACGTTAAAAAACGTAGTTAGATTTAGTGAACCCGAAATGCTGTTTTGTTATTTAAAAAAAAAAATTATCCACTCCACACGAAAGGCTAAAGTGCTTTTAAAAAGACCTATGGTATACGGTGTGGTATCGTGCGATACACCGTGGATGGAACGTCGTTACGTGTGCGTATACGTGCTTCCATTCCACAAAACGAACTTGCGACGGGTACGTATTTATGGATGCGGCGTACGATGCGATAAACAATAAAATGCCCCTGCCGGTGTTACGTGGTGTGGCACGGTGTGTGTTGGTCCCTTCCTCGTTATACGTTATTTATGGCATGACGTACGTGCTGGTTTTTGTGCGGGATCACAAAAATCGATGTGCTTCCGTCGCGTACGTATGGACGTGTCGCTGAAAAACATTTCTTTTTTTTAAACTTGGAATCTCAAAAACGTTCCTTTCGACCGTCGATGATGGTAGGGACTCGACCTCGTGGTCACCGAGGGTGTCGTCAGCTTATCGTCTTAGGGGACGAAAACACGTGGGGGCTCGAGGCCGCGCGTTCGCCGACGCCCGGACCGACGGTCCGTGCTCTTCTGCGCCGAGCCGGGGCGAGCGCGGGTCTCGTGGGGCGCGGCGCCGGAGAGGTCCGCCGGTGCGTGCTCGTGGTGCGAGGCGTGGTGCGGCGCGTGGTCGCCCCGCCGAAAACACGCGCGCCTTTGCTTTTCCCTGTGCCTGCCTTTACGCCCTCCGGTGAAACCTCCGGGCCGTAAAGGCAGGAGCGTGGCTTCGGACGGAGACCCGAAAGTGGAAAAGTCGGTTTTTTTTTCGAAGGGTTCGCTACGATATGATGTTTCGCTCACGAGGTTCAGACGTACGTGGCGGCGGCCGTCTTGGGTTTTGACGTGGCGACCCGATTTACGACGGCGTTCTTCCTTATGCCGAGATACACCCACGCACCGAATTAGAAGTCGGTACCTTGCTTATCTTTCGAGATATTCCGCTCACGAGGTTCAGACGTATATATGGTGGCGGCCATCTTGGAGTTGACGTGGCGACCCGATTTTCAACTGCGTTCTTCCTTATGCCTAGATACACCCACGCACCGGATTAGAAGTTGGTTCTTTGCTTATTTTTCCAGATATTCCGCTCACGAGGTTCAGACGTAGATATGGTGGCGGCCATCTTGGATTTTGACGTGGCAACCCAATTTACGACAACCTTCTTCCTTATGCCTCGGTACACCCACGCACCGAATTAGAAGTTGGTGCTTTGCCTATTTTTCAAGATATTCCGCTCACAATGTTCAGACGTATATATGGTGGCGGCCATCTTGGATTTGACGTGGCGACCCAATTTTCAACAGCGTTCTTCCTTATGCCTAGATACACCCACGCACCAAATTAGAAGTTGGTTCTTTGCTTATTTTTCAAGATATTCTGCTCATGAGGTTCAGACATATATATGGTGGCGGCCATCTTGGATTTTGACGTGGCGACCCAATTTACGATAGCCTTCTTCCTTATGCCTCGGTACACCCACGCACCAAATTAGAAGTTGGTGCTTTGCCTATTTTTCAAGATATTCCACTCACAATGTTCAGACATATATATGGTGGCGGCCATCTTGGATTTCGACGTGTAGACCCAATTTTCGACAGCGTTCTTCCTTGTGCCTCGATACACGGACACACCAAATTAGAAGTTTCTACTTCGCTTATTTTTCAAGATATGCAGGTTGCAAGGTTCAGACATACATGTTGGCGGCCATCTTGGATTTTGACGTGGCGACCCAATTTTCAATAGCTGGCGCATGCGCAGATGGGCTGCACTGCGATGCCACTGAAAAGCGGCTGAGAAAACCGCGCATGCGCAGATCGCGGACATGATTCATTTCGAATTTCCATCTTTATTTAATTTCCGAAAAGACGTCTGCATTCGACAATCGCGCGATGACGTCACGACGTAAATGAATTTCTTCATATAACTTCAGATCCGCTGGATAGATTTTGACGAAATAAACGGCATCGTGTAGGGCATTTAAATGCGCAAATTTCGAGACCACTTGTGACCATGACAGCCATTTCCTTCTCGCACAGCACCAAACATTCTACTACGTCAATCCCGTCAGCCCTGCGCATGCGCAGGTGGTGCGACAGTCGTTTGCCGAAGCACTTGAACATTTAACGCTGAAAAAATCGCGCATGCGCAAATGGTAGCGCTGGAGCGCAAGGTCACGTGTGCACGCGTACGTAATATGTGGATGGATATTTGCGCATGCGCAAATGGTCGCGCTGGAGCGCAAGGTCACGTGTGCACGCTTACGTAACTTACGTACGCGCTTTGATGGGCGGGGCGAACGGTGTTCACGAATGGTAAAATGCGGAAGCGCTGGTAGCGTATGCGAAGCTGTCGCACGATCTCCTGTCATGGTCCACAAGATTATCACAGAGAGGTGCAGCTTCCAGCGTTTCGAGATATGATCCAGACCTAACTTTTGAGACCGGTCCCAGCTTTCTAGGCCCCGTGGTTGGTTCAGACGGACCCGACGAAGGACGTGTTGGATTTTACCGCGAGCCGATTCGAGCACCGACGTGCCGGCGAACAAAACCGGTCATATCTTTTGAACGCGTGGCTCGATTTTTACAAAATAAACTTTTTCTTGAAGGGCTGAACCGTGCGCTCAAAACGATACCGAGTTTGACCCTGAGAGAGCCGTTTTGCGCCGGCAAAGGCGCCTTGCGTGACGTGAGGACCATGTCGTGCTGCATAGATTACCATATCATTACCGCCGGCGCGATCCGTGACGTCACGGCTCACTTAATTGCAATTATCTCTGCTATTCCTTGGCCGAATCGAACCGGGAAACAAGTATGTTGTATAATATTCGGATGCGCACGTTTCAAGCCCGGTTTGAGCTTCCGCAGTTACGTGGTTCTCGAGATAGCCGTTTGGGCGCCCAAACCCTTAGTGTTTTCCTCTGTGAGTTCTATGAGCGGTTTCGGGCCTGGACTATGTTGGTGAAGATGCGAGGGGGCGGGATTTTGCTTCTGGGTGACTTCGTCACGATTCGTGATTATTTCTCCGCCCTTTACAACCAGAAGACACGACACCCATACAACCGGAGGAATGTGCTGTGTGTGGGCCCAGGAAAGGGCCTGAAATCACTCCTGGGGGGAGTCCTAATGGGGGCGACAGGCCCCGGGGGTGGGTGTCACAAAAGACACTCGACGCGTGCCCACGTGTGCCCGTGGGTGTGGAAAACAGGGTGGGTGCCCACCGCACCGACGCGCGTCACAAAAAATCGAACCTAGGGCTTGGTCCTTGTGAGGGACGCTAAAGACGATTGTGCTTGGCTTGTGCTTGTGCTGGGTGTGTGCTGAAAATGGAAACGTTAAAAACGTAGTTAGATTTAGTGAACCCGAAATGCTGTTTTGTTATTTAAAAAAAATAAATTATCCACTCCACACGAAAGGCTAAAGTGCTTTTAAAAAGACCTATGGTATACGGTGTGGTATCGTGCGATACACCGTGGATGGAACGTCGTTACGTGTGCGTATACGTGCTTCCATTCCACAAAACGAACTTGCGACGGGTACGTATTTATGGATGCGGCGTACGATGCGATAAACAATAAAATGCCCCTGCCGGTGTTACGTGGTGTGGCACGGTGTGTGTTGGTCCCTTCCTCGTTACACGTTATTTATGGCATGACGTACTTGCTGGTTTTTGTGCGGGATCACAAAAATCGATGTGCTTCCGTCGCGTACGTATGGACGCGTCGCTGAAAAACATTTCTTTTTTTTAAACTTGGAATCTCAAAAACATTCCTTTCGACCGTCGATGATGGTAGGGACTCGACCTCGTGGTCACCGAGGGTGTCGTCAGCTTATCGTATTAGGGGACGAAAACACGTGGGGGCTCGAGGCCGCGCGTTCGCCGACGCCCGGACCGACGGTCCGTGCTCTTCTGCGCCGAGCCGGGGCGGGCGCGGGTCTCGTGGGGCGCGGCGCCGGAGAGGTCCGCCGGTGCGTGCTCGTGGTGCGAGGCGTGGTGCGGCGCGTGGTCGCCCCGCCGAAAACACGCGCGCCTTTGCTTTTCCCTGTGCCTGCCTTTACGCCCTCCGGTGAAACCTCCGGGCCGTAAAGGCAGGAGCGTGGCTTCGGACGGAGACCCGAAAGTGGAAAAGTCGGTTTTTTTTTCGAAGGGTTCGCCACGATATGATGTTTCGCTCACGAGGTTCAGACGTACGTGGCGGCGGCCGTCTTGGGTTTTGACGTGGCGACCCGATTTACGACGGCGTTCTTCCTTATGCCGAGATACACCCACGCACCGAATTAGAAGTCGGTACCTTGCTTATCTTTCGAGATATTCCGCTCACGAGGTTCGGACGTATATATGGTGGCGGCCATCTTGGAGTTGACGTGGCGACCCGATTTTCAACTGCGTTCTTCCTTATGCCTAGATACACCCACGCACCGGATTAGAAGTCGGTTCTCTGCTTATTTTTCGAGATATTCCGCTCACGAGGTTCAGACGTAGATAATGTGGCGGCCATCTTGGATTTTGACGTGGCGACCCAATTTACGATAACCTTCTTCCTTATGCCTCGGTACACCCACGCACCGAATTAGAAGTTGGTGCTTTGCCTATTTTTCAAGATATTCCGCTCACAATGTTCAGACGTATATATGGTGGCGGCCATCTTGGATTTGACGTGGCGACCCAATTTTCGACAGCGTTCTTCCTTATGCTTAGGTACACCCACGCACCTAATTAGAAGTTGGTGCTTTGCCTATTTTTCAAGATATTCCACTCACAATGTTCAGACATATATATGGTGGCGGCCATCTTGGATTTTGACGTGGCGACCCAATTTTCAATAGCATTCTTCCTTGTGCCTAGATACACGCACACACCAAATTAGAAGTTTCTACTTCGCTTATTTCTCAAGATATGCAGGTTGCAAGGTCAGACATATATATGGTGGCGGCCATCTTGGATTTTGACGTGGCGACCCAATTTTCGAAGGCTTTCTTCCTTGTGCCTAGATACACGCACACACCAAGTTAGAAGTTTCTACTTCGCTTATTTTTCAAGATATGCAGGTTGCAAGGTTCAGACATACATGTTGGCGGTCATCTTGGATTTTGCCGTGGCGACCCAATTTTCAATAGCTGGCGCATGCGCAGATGGGCTGCACTGCGATGCCACTGAAAAGCGGCTGAGAAAACCGCGCATGCGCAGATCGCGGACATGATTCATTTCGAATTTCCATCTTTATTTAATTTCCGAAAAGACGTCTGCATTCGACAATCGCGCGATGACGTCACGACGTAAATGAATTTCTTCATATAACTTCAGATCCGCTGGATGGATTTTGACGAAATAAACGGCATCGTGTAGGGCATTTAAATGCGCAAATTTCGAGACCACTTGTGACCATGACAGCCATTTCCTTCTCGCACAGCACCAAACGTTCTAATGCGTCAATCCCGTCAACCCTGCGCATGCGCAGGTGGTGCGACAGTCGTTTGCCGAAGCACTTGAACATTTAACGCTGAAAAAATCGCGCATGCGCAAATGGTAGCGCTGGAGCGCAAGGTCACGTGTGCGCGCGTACGTAATATGTGGATGGATATTTGCGCATGCGCAAATGGTCGCGCTGGAGCGCAAGGTCACGTGTGCACGCTTACGTAACTTACGTACGCGCTTTGATGGGCGGGGCGTACGGTGTTAACGAAATGCTAAAATGCGGAAGCGCTGGAAGCGTATGCGAAGCTGTCGCACGATCTCCTGTCATGGTCCACAAGATTATCACAGAGAGGTGCAGCTTCCAGCGTTTCGAGATATGATCCAGACCTAACTTTTGAGACCGGTCCCAGCGTTCTAGGCCCCGTGGTTGGTTCAGACGGACCCGACGAAGGACGTGTTGGATTTTACCGCGAGCCGATTCGAACGCCGACGTGCCGGCGAACAAAACCGGTCATATCTTTTGAACGCGTGGCTCGATTTTTACAAAATAAACTTTTTCTTGAAGGGCTGAACCGTGCGCTCAAAACGATAGTAATGGCGACCGGGAAATGTTTTGTTTTGCGCCGCAAAGGCGTCTTGTGTGACGTGAGGACTATGTCGTGCTGCATAAATTATCATATCATTACCGCCGGCGCGATCCGTGACGTCACGGCTCACTTAATTGCAATTATCTCCGCTATTCCTTGGCCGAATCGAACCGGGAAACAAGTATGTTGTATAATATTCGGATGCGCACGTTTCAAGCCCGGTTTGAGCTTCCGCAGTTACGTGGTTCTCGAGATAGCCGTTTGGGCGCCCAAACCCTTAGTGTTTTCCTCTGTGAGTTCTATGAGCGGTTTCGGGCCTGGACTATGTTGGTGAAGATGCGAGGGGGCGGGATTTTGCTTCTGGGTGACTTCGTCACGATAACGTGATTATTTCTCCGCCCTTTACAACCAGAAGACACGACACCCAACGTACTATGAAATGTGTGTGTGTGGGCCCAGGAAAGGGCCTGAAATCACTCCTGGGGGGAGTCCTAATGGGGGCGACAGGCCCCGGGGGTGGGTGGCACAAAAGACACTCGACGCGTGCCCACGTGTGCCCGTGGGTGTGGAAAACAGGGTGGGTGCCCACCGCACCGACGCGCGTGACAAAAAATCGAACCTCGGGCTTGGTCCTTGTGAGGGACGCTAAAGACGATTGTGCTTGGCTTGTGCTTGTGCTGTGGGTGTGCTGAAAATGGAAACGTTAAAAAACGTAGTTAGATTTAGTGAACCCGAAATGCTGTTTTGTTATTTAAAAAAAAAAAATTATCCACTCCACACGAAAGGCTAATGTGCTTTTAAAAAGACCTATGGTATATGGTGTGGTATCGTGCGATACACCGTGGATGGAACGTCGTTACGTGTGCGTATACGTGCTTCCATTCCACAAAACGAACTTGCGATGGGTACGTATTTATGGATGCGGCGTACGATGCGATAAACAATAAAATGCCCCTGCCGGTGTTACGTGGTGTGGCACGGTGTGTGTTGGTCCCTTCCTCGTTATACGTTATTTATGGCATGACGTACGTGCTGGTTTTCGTGCGGGATCACAAAAATCGATGTGCTTCCGTCGCGTACGTATGGACGCGTCGCTGAAAAACATTTCTTTTTTTTAAACTTGGAATCTCAAAAACATTCGTTTCGACCGTCGATGATGGTAGGGACTCGACCTCGTGGTCACCGAGGGTGTCGTCAGCTTATCGTATTAGGGGACGAAAACACGGGGGGGCTCGAGGCCGCGCGTTCGCCGACGCCCGGACCGACGGTCCGTGCTCTTCTGCGCCGAGCCGGGGCGAGCGCGGGTCTCGTGGGGCGCGGCGCCGAAGAGGTCCGCCGGTGCGTGCTCGTGGTGCGAGGCGTGGTGCGGCGCGTGGTCGCCCCGCCGAAAACACGCGCGCCTTTGCTTTTCCCTGTGCCTGCCTTTACGCCCTCCGGTGAAACCTCCGGGCCGTAAAGGCAGGAGCGTGGCTTCGGACGGAGACCCGAAAGTGGAAAAGTCGGTTTTTTTTTCGAAGGGTTCGCCACGATATGATGTTTCGCTCACGAGGTTCAGACGTACGTGGCGGCGGCCGTCTTGGGTTTTGACGTGGCGACCCGATTTACGACGGCGTTCTTCCTTATGCCGAGATACACCCACGCACCGAATTAGAAGTCGGTACTTTGCTTATTTTTCCAGATATTCCGCTCACGAGGTTCAGACGTATATATGGTGGCGGCCATCTTGGAGTTGACGTGGCGACCCGATTTTCAACTGCGTTCTTCCTTATGCCTAGATACACCCACGCACCGGATTAGAAGTCGGTTCTTTGCTTATCTTTCGAGATATTCCGCTCACGAGGTTCAGACGTAGATAATGTGGCGGCCATCTTGGATTTTGACGTGGCGACCCAATTTACGATAACCTTCTTCCTTATGCCTCGGTACACCCACGCACCGAATTAGAAGTTGGTGCTTTGCCTATTTTTCAAGATATTCCGCTCACAATGTTCAGACGTATATATGGTGGCGGCCATCTTGGATTTGACGTGGCGACCCAATTTTCGACAGCGTTCTTCCTTATGCCTAGGTACACCCACGCACCTAATTAGAAGTTGGTGCTTTGCCTATTTTTCAAGATATTCCACTCACAATGTTCAGACATATATATGGTGGCGGCCATCTTGGATTTTGACGTGGCGACCCAATTTTCAATAGCATTCTTCCTTGTGCCTAGATACACGCACACACCAAATTAGAAGTTTCTACTTCGCTTATTTCTCAAGATATGCAGGTTGCAAGGTCAGACATATATATGGTGTCGGCCATCTTGGATTTTGACGTGGCGACCCAATTTTCGACAGCTTTCTTCCGTGTCCCTAGATACACCCACACACCAAGTTAGAAGTTTCTACTTCGCTTATATCTCAAGATATGCAGGTTGCAAGGTCAGACATATATATGGTGGCGGCCATCTTGGATTTTGACGTGGCGACCCAATTTTCGAAGGCTTTCTTCCTTGTGCCTAGATACACGCACACACCAAGTTAGAAGTTTCTACTTCGCTTATTTTTCAAGATATGCAGGTTGCAAGGTTCAGACATACATGTTGGCGGCCATCTTGGATTTTGCCGTGGCGACCCAATTTTCAATAGCTGGCGCATGCGCAGATGGGCTGCACTGCGATGCCACTGAAAAGCGGCTGAGAAAACCGCGCATGCGCAGATCGCGGACATGATTCATTTCGAATTTCCATCTTTATTTAATTTCCGAAAAGACGTCTGCATTCGACAATCGCGCGATGACGTCACGACGTAAATGAATTTCTTCATATAACTTCAGATCCGCTGGATGGATTTTGACGAAATAAAGGGCATCGTGTAGGGCATTTAAATGCGCAAATTTCGAGACCACTTGTGACCATGACAGCCATTTCCTTCTCGCACAGCACCAAACGTTCTAATGCGTCAATCCCGTCAACCCTGCGCATGCGCAGGTGGTGCGACAGTCGTTTGCCGAAGCACTTGACCATTTAACGCTGAAAATATCGCGCATGCGCAAATGGTAGCGCTGGAGCGCAAGGTCACGTGTGCACGCGTACGTAATATGTGGATGGATATTTGCGCATGCGCAAATGGTCGCGCTGGAGCGCAAGGTCACGTGTGCACGCTTACGTAACTTACGTACGCGCTTTGATGGGCGGGGCGAACGGTGTTCACGAATGGTAAAATGCGGAAGCGCTGGAAGCGTATGCGAAGCTGTCGCACGATCTCCTGTCATGGTCCACAAGATTATCACAGAGAGGTGCAGCTTCCAGCGTTTCGAGATATGATCCAGACCTAACTTTTGAGACCGGTCCCAGCGTTCTAGGCGCGGTGGTTGTCTCAGACGGACCCGACGAAGGACGTGTTGGATTTTACCGCGAGCCGATTCGAGCACCGACGTGCCGGCGAACAAAACCGGTCATATCTTTTGAACGCGTGGCTCGATTTTTACAAAATAAACTTTTTCTTGAAGGGCTGAACCGTGCGCTCAAAACGATAGTAATGGCGACCGGGAAATGTTTTGTTTTGCGCCGCAAAGGCGTCTTGTGTGACGTGAGGACCATGTCGTGCTGCATAGATTACCATATCATTACCGCCGGCGCGATCCGTGACGTCACGGCTCACTTAATTGCAATTATCTCTGCTATTCCTTGGCCGAATCGAACCGGGAAACAAGTATGTTGTATAATATTCGGATGCGCACGTTTCAAGCCCGGTTTGAGCTTCCGCAGTTACGTGGTTCTCGAGATAGCCGTTTGGGCGCCCAAACCCTTAGTGTTTTCCTCTGTGAGTTCTATGAGCGGTTTCGGGCCTGGACTATGTTGGTGAAGATGCGAGGGGGCGGGATTTTGCTTCTGGGTGACTTCGTCACGATTCGTGATTATTTCTCCGCCCTTTACAACCAGAAAAAAACACGACCAACAGGAATATTGTGCTGTGTTTCGGCCCAGGAAAGGGCCTGAAATCACTCCTGGGGGGAGTCCTAATGGGGGCGACAGGCCCCGGGGGTGGGTGGCACAAACAAAACACACTCGACGCGTGCCCACGTGTGCCCGTGCGTGTGGAAAACAGGGTGGGTGCCCACCGCACCGACGCGCGTGACAAATAATCGAACGCATGGCAAGGTCCTTTTGAGGGACGCTAAAGACGATTGTGCTTGGCTTGTGCTTGTGGTGTGTGTGTGCTGAAAATGGAAACGTTAAAAAACGTAGTTAGATTTAGTGAACCCGAAATGCTGTTGTGTTATTTAAAAAACAATAATTATCCACTCCACACGAAAGGCTAATGTGCTTTTTAAAAGACCTATGGTATACGGTGTGGTATCGTGCGATACACCGTGGATGGAACGTCGTTACGTGTGCGTATACGTGCTTCCATTCCACAAAACGAACTTGCGACGGGTACGTATTTATGGATGCGGCGTACGATGCGATAAACAATAAAATGCCCCTGCCGGTGTTACGTGGTGTGGCGCGGTGTGTGTTGGTCCCTTCCTCGTTATACGTTATTTGTGGCATGACGTACGTGCTGGTTTTCGTGCGGGACCACAAAAATCGATGTGCTTCCGTCGCGTAAGTATGGACGTGTCGCTGAAAAACATTTCTTTTTTTTAAACTTGGAATCTCAAAAACATTCGTTTCGACCGTCGATGATGGTAGGGACTCGACCTCGTGGTCACCGAGGGTGTCGTCAGCTTATCGTATTAGGGGACGAAAACACGTGGGGGCTCGAGGCCGCGCGTTCGCCGACGCCCGGACCGACGGTCCGTGCTCTTCTGCGCCGAGCCGGGGCGAGCGCGGGTCTCGTGGGGCGCGGCGCCGGAGAGGTCCGCCGGTGCGTGCTCGTGGTGCGAGGCGTGGTGCGGCGCGTGGTCGCCCCGCCGAAAACACGCGCGCCTTTGCTTTTCCCTGTGCCTGCCTTTACGCCCTCCGGTGAAACCTCCGGGCCGTAAAGGCAGGAGCGTGGCTTCGGACGGAGACCCGAAAGTGGAAAAGTCGGTTTTTTTTTCGAAGGGTTCGCCACGATATGATGTTTCGCTCACGAGGTTCAGACGTACGTGGCGGCGGCCGTCTTGGGTTTTGACGTGGCGACCCGATTTACGACGGCGTTCTTCCTTATGCCGAGATACACCCACGCACCGAATTAGAAGTCGGTACCTTGCTTATCTTTCGAGATATTCCGCTCACGAGGTTCAGACGTATATAAGGTGGCGGCCATCTTGGAGTTGACGTGGCGACCCGATTTTCAACTGCGTTCTTCCTTATGCCTAGATACACCCACGCACCGGATTAGAAGTCGGTTCTTTGCTTATTTTTCCAGATATTCCGCTCACGAGGTTCAGACGTAGATATGGTGGCGGCCATCTTGGATTTTGACGTGGCGACCCAATTTACGACAACCTCCTTCCTTATGCCTCGGTACACCCACGCACCGAATTAGAAGTTGGTGCTTTGCCTATTTTTCAAGATATTCCGCTCACAATGTTCAGACGTATATATGGTGGCGGCCATCTTGGATTTGACGTGGCGACCCAATTTTCGACAGCGTTCTTCCTTATGCCTAGGTACAGCCACGCACCTAATTAGAAGTTGGTGCTTTGCCTATTTTTCAAGATATTCCGCTCACGAGGTTCAGACATAGATATGGTGGCGGCCATCTTGGATTTTGACGTGGCGACCCAATTTACGATAGCCTTCTTCCTTGTGCCTAGATACACGCACACACCAAATTAGAAGTTTCTACTTCGCTTATTTCTCAAGATATGCAGGTTGCAAGGTCAGACATATATATGGTGGCGGCCATCTTGGATTTTGACGTGGCGACCCAATTTTCGACAGCTTTCTTCCGTGTCCCTAGGTACACCCACACACCAAGTTAGAAGTTTCTACTTCGCTTATATCTCAAGATATGCAGGTTGCAAGGTCAGACATATATATGGTGGCGGCCATCTTGGATTTTGACGTGGCGACCCAATTTTCGAAGGCTTTCTTCCTTGTGCCTAGATACACGCACACACCAAGTTAGAAGTTTCTACTTCGCTTATTTTTCAAGATATGCAGGTTGCAAGGTTCAGACATACATGTTGGCGGCCATCTTGGAGTTTGCCGTGGCGACCCAATTTTCAATAGCTGGCGCATGCGCAGATGGGCTGCACTGCGATGCCACTGAAAAGCGACTGAGAAAACCGCGCATGCGCAGATCGCGGACATGATTCATTTCGAATTTCCATCTTTATTTAATTTCCGAAAAGACGTCTGTATTCGACAATCGCGTGATGACGTCACGACGTAAATGAATTTCTTCATATAACTTCAGATCCGCTGGATGGATTTTGACGAAATAAAGGGCATCGTGTAGGGCATTTAAATGCGCAAATTTCGAGACCACTTGTGACCATGACAGCCATTTCCTTCTCGCACAGCACCAAACATTCTAATACGTCAATCCCGTCAACCCTGCGCATGCGCAGGTGGTGCGACAGTCGTTTGCCGAAGCACTTGAACATTTAACGCTGAAAAATCGCGCATGCGCAAATGGTAGCGCTGGAGCGCAAGGTCACGTGTGCACGCGTACGTAATATGTGGATGGATATTTGCGCATGCGCAAATGGTCGCGCTGGAGCGCAAGGTCACGTGTGCACGCTTACGTAACTTACGTACGCGCTTTGATGGGCGGGGCGAACGGTGTTCACGAATGGTAAAATGCGGAAGCGCTGGAAGCGTATGCGAAGCTGTCGCACGATCTCCTGTCATGGTCCACAAGATTATCACAGAGAGGTGCAGCTTCCAGCGTTTCGAGATATGATCCAGACCTAACTTTTGAGACCGGTCCCAGCGTTCTAGGCCCCGTGGTTGGTTCAGACGGACCCGACAATGGACGTGTTGGATTTTACCGCGAGCCGATTCGAACGCCGACGTGCCGGCGAACAAAACCGGTCATATCTTTTGAACGCGTGGCTCGATTTTTACAAAATAAACTTTTTCTTGAAGGGCTGAACCGTGCGCTCAAAACGATACCGAGTTTGACCCTGAGAGAGCCGTTTTGCGCCGGCAAAGGCGCCTTGCGTGACGTGAGGACCATGTCGTGCTGCATAGATTACCATATCATTACCGCCGGCGCGATCCGTGACGTCACGGCTCACTTAATTGCAATTATCTCTGCTATTCCTTGGCCGAATCGAACCGGGAAACAAGTATGTTGTATAATATTCGGATGCGCACGTTTCAAGCCCGGTTTGAGCTTCCGCAGTTACGTGGTTCTCGAGATAGCCGTTTGGGCGCCCAAACCCTTAGTGTTTTCCTCTGTGAGTTCTATGAGCGGTTTCGGGCCTGGACTATGTTGGTGAAGATGCGAGGGGGCGGGATTTTGCTTCTGGGTGACTTCGTCACGATTCGTGATTATTTCTCCGCCCTTTACAACCAGAAGACACGACACGAGTAACATACGGAATGTTGTGGTGTGTGTGGGCCCAGGAAAGGGCCTGAAATCACTCCTGGGGGGAGTCCTAATGGGGGCGACAGGCCCCGGGGGTGGGTGGCACAAAAGACACTCGACGCGTGCCCACGTGTGCCCGTGCGTGTGGAAAACCGGGTGGGTGCCCACCGCGCCGACGCGCGTGACAAAAAATCGAACGCATGGCACGGTCCTTTTGAGGGACGCTAAAGACGATTGTGCTTGGCTTGTGCTTGTGCTGTGTGTGTGCTGAAAATGGAAACGTTAAAAAACGGAGTTAGATTTAGTGAACCCGAAATGCTGTTTTGTTATTTAAAAAAAAATAATTATCCACTCCACACGAAAGGCTAAAGTGCTTTTTAAAAGACCTATGGTATACGGTGTGGTATCGTGCGATACACCGTGGATGGAACGTCGTTACGTGTGCGTATACGTGCTTCCATTCCACAAAACGAACTTGCGACGGGTACGTATTTATGGATGCGGCGTACGATGCGATAAACAATAAAATGCCCCTGCCGGTGTTACGTGGTGTGGCACGGTGTGTGTTGGTCCCTTCCTCGTTACACGTTATTTATGGCATGACGTACTTGCTGGTTTTTGTGCGGGATCACAAAAATCGATGTGCTTCCGTCGCGTACGTATGGACGTGTCGCTGAAAAACATTTCTTTTTTTTAAACTTGGAATCTCAAAAACATTCCTTTCGACCGTCGATGATGGTAGGGACTCGACCTCGTGGTCACCGAGGGTGTCGTCAGCTTATCGTGTTAGGGGACGAAAACACGTGGGGGCTCGAGGCCGCGCGTTCGCCGACGCCCGGACCGACGGTCCGTGCTCTTCTGCGCCGAGCCGGGGCGGGCGCGGGTCTCGTGGGGCGCGGCGCCGGAGAGGTCCGCCGGTGCGTGCTCGTGGTGCGAGGCGTGGTGCGGCGCGTGGTCGCCCCGCTGAAAACACGCGCGCCTTTGCTTTTCCCTGTGCCTGCCTTTACGCCCTCCGGTGAAACCTCCGGGCCGTAAAGGCAGGAGCGTGGCTTCGGACGGAGACCCGAAAGTGGAAAAGTCGGTTTTTTTTTCGAAGGGTTCGCTACGATATGATGTTTCGCTCACGAGGTTCAGACGTACGTGGCGGCGGCCGTCTTGGGTTTTGACGTGGCGACCCGATTTACGACGGCGTTCTTCCTTATGCCGAGATACACCCACGCACCGAATTAGAAGTCGGTACCTTGCTTATCTTTCGAGATATTCCGCTCACGAGGTTCAGACGTATATATGGTGGCGGCCATCTTGGAGTTGACGTGGCGACCCGATTTTCAACTGCGTTCTTCCTTATGCCTAGATACACCCACGCACCGGATTAGAAGTTGGTACTTTGCTTATCTTTCGAGATATTCCGCTCACGAGTTTCAGACGTATATATGGTGGCGGCCATCTTGGATTTGACGTGGCGACCTCATTTTCAACGGCGTTCTTCCTCATGCCTAGATACACCCACGCACCAAATTAGAAGTTGGTGCTTTGCCTATTTTTCAAGATATTCCGCTCACAATGTTCAGACGTATATATGGTGGCGGCCATCTTGGATTTGCCGTGGCGACCCAAT
Source organism: Myxine glutinosa (assembly GCF_964187855.1). Lineage (NCBI taxonomy): Eukaryota > Metazoa > Chordata > Myxini > Myxiniformes > Myxinidae > Myxine > Myxine glutinosa. The sequence goes on from NC_136261.1 coordinate 339,311,566, forward strand.
TTTCAACAGCGTTCTTCCTTATGCCTAGATACACCCACGCACCAAATTAGAAGTTGGTGCTTTGCCTATTTTTCAAGATATTCTGCTCATGAGGTTCAGACATATATATGGTGGCGGCCATCTTGGATTTTGACGTGGCGACCCAATTTACGATAGCCTTCTTCCTTATGCCTCGGTACACCCACGCACTAAATTAGAAGTTGGTGCTTTGCCTATTTTTCAAGATATTCCACTCACAATGTTCAGACATATATATGGTGGCGGCCATCTTGGATTTTGACGTGGCGACCCAATTTTCGAAAGCTTTCTTCCTTGTGCCTAGATACACGCACACACCAAGTTAGAAGTTTCTACTTCGCTTATTTTTCAAGATATGCAGGTTGCAAGGTTCAGACATACATGTTGTCGGCCATCTTGGATTTTGCCGTGGCGACCCAATTTTCAATAGCTGGCGCATGCGCAGATGGGCTGCACTGCGATGCCACTGAAAAGCGGCCGAGAAAACCGCGCATGCGCAGATCGCGGACATGATTCATTTCGAATTTCCATCTTTATTTAATTTCCGAAAAGACGTCTGCATTCGACAATCGCGTGATGACGTCACCACGTAAATGAATTTCTTCATATAACTTCAGATCCGCTGGATGGATTTTGACGAAATAAACGGCATCGTGTAGGCCATTTAAATGCGCAAATTTCGAGACCACTTGTGACCATGACAGCCATTTCCTTCTCGCACAGCACCAAACATACTAATGCGTCAATCCCGTCAACCCTGCGCATGCGCAGGTGGTGCGACAGTCGTTTGCCGAAGCACTTGAACATTTAACGCTGAAAAAATCGCGCATGCGCAAATGGTAGCGCTGGAGCGCAAGGTCACGTGTGCACGCGTACGTAATATGTGGATGGATATTTGCGCATGCGCAAATGGTCGCGCTGGAGCGCAAGGTCACGTGTGCACGCTTACGTAACTTACGTACGCGCTTTGATGGGCGGGGCGAACGGTGTTCACGAATGGTAAAATGCGGAAGCGCTGGAAGCGTATGCGAAGCTGTCGCACGATCTCCTGTCATGGTCCACAAGATTATCACAGAGAGGTGCAGCTTCCAGCGTTTCGAGATATGATCCAGACCTAACTTTTGAGACCGGTCCCAGCGTTCTAGGCGCGGTGGTTGTCTCAGACGGACCCGACGAAGGACGTGTTGGATTTTACCGCGAGCCGATTCGAGCACCGACGTGCCGGCGAACAAAACCGGTCATATCTTTTGAACGCGTGGCTCGATATTTACAAAATAAACTTTTTCTTGAAGGGCTGAACCGTGCGCTCAAAACGATACCGAGTTTGACCCTGAGAGAGCCGTTTCGCGCCGGCAAAGGCGCCTTGAGTTACGTGAGGACCATGTCGTGCTGCATAGATTATCATAAATTATCATATCATTATCGGCGGCGCGATCCGTGACGTCACGGCTCACTTAATTGCAATTATCTGTGCTATTCCTTGGCCGAATCGAACCGGGAAACAAGTATGTTGTATAATATTCGGATGCGCACGTTTCAAGCCCGGTTTGAGCTTCCGCAGTTACGTGGTTCTCGAGATAGCCGTTTGGGCGCCCAAACCCTTAGTGTTTTCCTCTGTGAGTTCTATGAGCGGTTTCGGGCCTGGACTATGTTGGTGAAGATGCGAGGGGGCGGGCTTTTGCTTCTGGGTGACTTCGTCACGATTCGTGATTATTTCTCCGCCCTTTACAACCAGAAGACACGACACGAGTAACATACGGAATGTTGTGGTGTGTGTGGGCCCAGGAAAGGGCCTGAAATCACTCCTGGGGGGAGTCCTAATGGGGGCGACAGGCCCCGGGGGTGGGTGGCACAAACAAAACACACTCGACGCGTGCCCACGTGTGCCCGTGCGTGTGGAAAATATCGGGTGGGTGCCCATCGCACCGACGCGCGTCACAAAAAATCGAACGCATGGCAAGGTCCTTTTGAGGGACGCTAAAGACGATTGTGCTTGGCTTGTGCTTGTGCTGTGTGTGTGCTGAAAATGGAAACGTTAAAAAACGTAGTTAGATTTAGTGAACCCGAAATGCTGTTTTGTTATTTAAAAACAATAAATTATCCACTCCACACGAAAGGCTAAAGTGCTTTTAAAAAGACCTATGGTATACGGTGTGGTATCGTGCGATAGACCGTGGATGGAACGTCGTTACGTGTGCGTATACGTGCTTCCATTCCACAAAACGAACTTGCGACGGGTACGTATTTATGGATGCGGCGTACGATGCGATAAACAATAAAATGCCCCTGCCGGTGTTACGTGGTGTGGCACGGTGTGTGTTGGTCCCTTCCTCGTTATACGTTATTTATGGCATGACGTACGTGCTGGTTTTCGTGCGGGATCACAAAAATCGATGTGCTTCCGTCGCGTACGTATGGACGCGTCGCTGAAAAACATTTCTTTTTTTAAAACTTGGAATCTCAAAAACATTCGTTTCGACCGTCGATGATGGTAGGGACTCGACCTCGTGGTCACCGACGGTGTCGTCGGCTTATCGTATTAGGGGACGAAAACACGTGGGGGCTCGAGGCCGCGCGTTCGCCGACGCCCGGACCGACGGTCCGTGCTCTTCTGCGCCGAGCCGGGGCGAGCGCGGGTCTCGTGGGGCGCGGCGTCGGAGAGGTCCGCCGGTGCGTGCTCGTGGTGCGAGGCGTGGTGCGGCGCGTGGTCGCCCCGCCGAAAACACGCGCGCCTTTGCTTTTCCCTGTGCCTGCCTTTACGCCCTCCGGTGAAACCTCCGGGCCGTAAAGGCAGGAGCGTGGCTTCGGACGGAGACCCGAAAGTGGAAAAGTCGTTTTTTTTTTCGAAGGGTTCGCCACGATATGATCTTCCGCTCACGAGGTTCTGACGTACGTGGCGGCGGCCGTCTTGGGTTTTGACGTGGCGACCCGATTTACGACGGCGTTCTTCCTTATGCCGAGATACACCCACGCTCCGAATTAGACGTCGGTACTTTGCTTATTTTTCCAGATATTCCGCTCACGAGGTTCAGACGTATATATGGTGGCGGCCATCTTGGAGTTGACGTGGCGACCCGATTTTCAACGGCGTTCTTCCTTATGCCGAGATACACCCACGCACCGGATTAGAAGTCGGTACTTTGCTTATTTTTCGAGATATTCCGCTCACGAGGTTCAGACGTATATATGGTGGCGGCCATCTTGGATTTGAAGTGGCGACCCAATTTACGATAACCTTCTTCCTTATGCCTCGGTACACCCACGCACCGAATTAGAAGTTGGTGCTTTGCCTATTTTTCAAGATATTCCGCTCACAATGTTCAGACGTATATATGGTGGCGGCCATCTTGGATTTGACGTGGCGACCCAATTTTCGACAGCGTTCTTCCTTATGCCTAGGTACACCCACACCCACGCACCTAATTAGAAGTTGGTGCTTTGCCTATTTTTCAAGATATTCCACTCACAATGTTCAGACATATATATGGTGGCGGCCATCTTGGATTTTGACGTGGCGACCCAATTTTCAATAGCGTTCTTCCTTGTGCCTAGATACACGCACACACCAAATTAGAAGTTTCTACTTCGCTTATTTCTCAAGATATGCAGGTTGCAAGGTCAGACATATATATGGTGGCGGCCATCTTGGATTTTGACGTGGCGACCCAATTTTCGACAGCTTTCTTCCGTGTGCCTAGATACACCCACACACCAAGTTAGAAGTTTCTACTTCGCTTATTTCTCAAGATATGCAGGTTGCAAGGTCAGACATATATATGGTGGCGGCCATCTTGGATTTTGACGTGGCGACCCAATTTTCGAAGGCTTTCTTCCTTGTGCCTAGATACACGCACACACCACGTTAGACGTTTCTACTTCGCTTATTTTTCATGATATGCAGGTTGCAAGGTTCAGACATACATGTTGGCGGCCATCTTGGAGTTTGCCGTGGCGACCCAATTTTCAATAGCTGGCGCATGCGCTGATGGGCTGCACTGCGATGCCACTGAAAAGCGGCTGAGAAAACCGCGCATGCGCAGATCGCGGACATGATTCATTTCGAATTTCCATCTTTATTTAATTTCCGAAAAGACGTCTGTATTCGACAATCGCGTGATGACGTCACGACGTAAATGAATTTCTTCATATAACTTCAGATCCGCTGGATGGATTTTGACGAAATAAACGGCATCGTGTAGGGCATTTAAATGCGCAAATTTCGAGACCACTTGTGACCATGACAGCCATTTCCTTCTCGCACAGCACCAAACATTCTAATGCGTCAATCCCGTCAACCCTGCGCATGCGCAGGTGGTGCGACAGTCGTTTGCCGAAGCACTTGGACATTTAACGCTGAAAAAATCGAGCATGCGCAAATGGTAGCGCTGGAGCGCAAGGTCACGTGTGCACGCGTACGTAATATGTGGATGGATATTTGCGCATGCGCAAATGGTCGCGCTGGAGCGCAAGGTCACGTGTGCACGCTTACGTAACTTACGTACGCGCTTTGATGGGCGGGGCGAACGGTGTTCACGAATGGTAAAATGCGGAAGCGCTGGAAGCGTATGCGAAGCTGTCGCACGATCTCCTGTCATGGTCCACAAGATTATCACAGAGAGGTGCAGCTTCCAGCGTTTCGAGATATGATCCAGACCTAACTTTTGAGACCGGTCCCAGCGTTCTAGGCCCCGTGGTTGGTTCAGACGGACCCGACGAAGGACGTGTTGGATTTTACCGCGAGCCGATTCGAGCACCGACGTGCCGGCGAACAAAACCGGTCATATCTTTTGAACGCGTGGCTCGATTTTTACAAAATAAACTCTTTCTTGAAGGGCTGAACCGTGCGCTCAAAAGGATAGTAATGGCGACCGGGAAATGTTTTGTTTTGCGCCGCAAAGGCGTCTTGTGTGACGTGAGGACCATGTCGTGCTGCATAAATTATCATATCATTACCGCCGGCGCGATCCGTGACGTCACGGCTCACTTAATTGCAATTATCTGTGCTATTCCTTGGCCGAATCGAACCGAAAAAGAGTTATGTTGTATAATATTCGGATGCGCACGTTTCAAGCCCGGTTTGAGCTTCCGCAGTTACGTGGTTCTCGAGATAGCCGTTTGGGCGCCCAAACCCTTAGTGTTTTCCTCTGTGAGTTCTATGAGCGGTTTCGGGCCTGGACTATGTTGGTGAAGATGCGAGGGGGCGGGCTTTTGCTTCTGGGTGACTTCGTCACGTTTCGTGATTATTTCTCCGCCCTTTACAACGAGGCTCGTGTAAGAGCTAACATTGATCACAAAAAGACAAACTGACACATAAAACATATGATAAAGGGAGCGGGAGACAAGATGGAGAGCAGGGACATCGGGAGATCTGTGGGAGGGAGAGGGCTTGGGGGCGGAGGCATGGGAAGGGGGAGGACTTCAAGCAAATCATAGAACTGACACTAAATCATGAATCCTCGGTGCGACATTTGTCTTCTATGACAAGCATGGGCCCACAAAAAGAAGTCCACCAGAATTTATGATCTTTTCTCGATTTTCTTTTTGAGAATGTCACCAACCTAACCCCCTCCCTCGTGCTGACTCGACCGCTCGCTAACCAGCAGAATGATCTACGCCTGTTGAAACGGTCCTTGAGTGGGGACAACTCATGTCAAGCAAACTCTGTAGTTTTGAGTCGGCGTCGTGCGAGCTCTGCCCTGCACATTGGCCTCACCCAACATGTCAAAACCCCTCCCTTTCTGTTTTTTGGACCACCCTCTTCAAATCAAATGGAAATTATTCACCTACATGTACAACATAAACATCTTTTTCTAATCACTATTTATCATTTACTAAATGTTGTAAGTAAATAACTAAATATTGACGTTGAATGCTTTCGTAACACTATACTTTTCTTTCCACGGGTTTTTTTTTTCCCACTCCAACAAGACGAGACAAACAGAAATAGGTTTCACCCATGTAGGGTACCCACAAATCATCGAGACATTGGGGCCTATCATATATGGAGAGTTCATTTGTGGCAACCACTACAACTTTGAGGGAGTCTGCTGTGCTATTTTTACCATTTCAAGTACGTGTTCATTTTAATCAGCATTTCAACATCTTTTTTTGAAAATTATTTTGTTCACAGTTTCGATCAATTCCCTTTGCCAACATGAAGAAAAGTGAGCTGGGGGTTTGATGGCTAGGAAAGGCAGGATCGATGGCTCCAGGTCCTCCTGGGCTCGGGGCAGGGTACAGTACGGTCCGGTCCGGTCCAAAGATGCGGGGAGGTATCGTCGCGCTGGGGGTGGCGGTGGCTTCTCTCTCCAAGCTGAGGCGCATCTGACGTCACATCCGGCGCGGGGCCGCGTATATCCGGCGGGGAGTGACACGCCCTCGGCTCGTTAGCTCCGCCCCAGATGGAATCGGCACGTTGCTTCTCATTGGGTGCGTGGGGGGGTTACTGGCTCGCACAATGTATGAGAGATCAAGAGAGTGCGGCATCTGGTGCATGCAGGTGTTCAACCTGTGGACAAAAGGTGTTGCCACCGCATTCCTTCCCACGTTTTTAAAGCTTTGTTATATTTCCGAATGTTTTGTTATCTTTCCAATCTTCTTGTTGAAAAAGTCACTTTACAAGACTCAGGCCAACTTCTGTCTTCCAACTCAGGCCAAGATCGTTTCTACCCCAGTTAATTCACCCCAGATCCACCTTTTTGAAATACCGACTTCTTTCCTGGAAGTCCTAGCAGTGTCCAGGTGTTTTTTTTTTACCTCTCCCACCCCTCCCCCTTCCCATGGCTCCTCACCCCCCCCCCAAGCCCTCTCCCTCCCACAGATCTCCCGATGTCTCTGCTCTCCATCTTGTTCTCCCGCTCCCTTTATCATATGTTGTATGTTTTTTGTGTCAGTTTGTCTTTTTTGTGATCAATGTTAGCTCTTACACGAGCCTCGACTTTGCATACAAAAAAACAAAAACTTCACGAGAGCTAGAAAGTGGGTCGATACATTTACGTTAATGTAAAGATATCAAGGTTTGTGAAAGAGCTAAACGACAAGAGCCTGCATTTCAAACGAAGTTGCAATTAAATTAAGAAGTATAGAAAAAAATGCGCTGAGATGGACAAATGGATAAGACTAGACGAGGTGGTAAAGATCAGAGATACACAATAAGCTGCCACCATCAGAATTTGGAAGAAGAAGTAAGATTGGACCTGTGTTAAAAGCCTGTTCCTTAGACGAGAGAAAAGTGAGATAAAAGAGAACAAGTGGGTACACAGTCTCGACCGAGGAATGTTAACAAGGAATGGACTTTTGGAGGAGGAAATGTGGTCTGGTGAGACTGTTCTCGCATGTAGATAAATGGCAGAGAGAAAAAGAGTATGTAGTGCAAGACCGCAGAATTGAGTTGATGTAATATTGTTAGACCACAACCTGTCTGCACTGTGAGAGGAGGTTTTGGCCCAGACTTTTTGCTGTGCGATACCAATGAAGCCCAGGAACTTGTTACCCTGCGCTCGCGAAGCGAAACGGGGTTAAGCATTCAGTTACACTGCATTCAGAAAGTATTCAGACCCCTTCACTTTTTTCACATTTTGTTACGTTGCAGCCTTATGCTGAAATCGTTTAAATTCATTTTTTCCCTCATCAATCTACACTCAATACCCCATAATGACAAAGAGAAAACAGGATTTTAGAAAGTTTTGCAAATTTATTAAAAAGAAAAAACTGAAATATCACATTGACATAAGTATTCAGACCCTTAACTCAGTACAGTACTTAGTTGAAGCACCTTTGGCAGCGATTACAGCCTCGGGTCTTCTTGGATATGACGCGACAAGCTTTGCACACCTGGATTTGGGGATTTTCTGCCATTCTTCTCTGCAGATCCTCTCAAGCTCTGTCAGGTTGGATGCAGACCGTCGGTGGACAGACATTTTCAGGTCTCTCCAGAGATGTTCCATTGGGTTCAAGTCAGGGCTCTGGCTGGGCCACTCAAGGACCTTCACAGAGCTGTCCCAAAGCCACTCCTGCATTGTCTTGGCTGTGTGCTTTGGGTCATTGTCCTGTTGGAAGGTGAACCTTCGGCCCAGTCTGAGGTCCTGAGCGCTCTGTTTCAGGTTTTCATTAAGGATATTTCTGTACTTTGCTCCGTTCATTGTTCCCTCAACCCTGACCAGTCACCCAGTCCCTGCTGCTGAAAAACACCCCCACAGCATGATGCTGCCACCACCATGCTTCACCGTTGGGATGGTATTGGGCAAGTGATGAGCGGTGCCTGGTTTCCTCCAGACATGACGCTTAGAATTTAGGCCAAACAGTTCAATCTTGGTTTCATCAGGCCACAGAATCTTGTTTCTCGCAGTCTGAGAGTCCTTCCGGTGCTTTTTTGCAAACTCCAAGTGGGCTTTCATGTGTCTTTCACTGAGGAGAGGCTTCCGACTGGCCACTCTGCCATAAAGTCCAGATCGGTGGAGTGTTGCAGTGATGGTTGTCCTTCTGGAAGTTTCTCCCATCTCCACACATCTCCACACAGCGCGGGGGCGGGGGCGGTGTGGGGGGGGGGGGGGGGGGGAGAGAATGATAAAATACAAGGACACTGCAAGGACCTCCAGGAAAGGAATCGGAATTTCAAAAAAGTGGATTTGGGGTGAATTAGCGGGGCTAGAAAAGATCAAGGTTTTGGATGGGGGAAGATAAGAGATGGTGGTGAACAGCTGTTTCAAAGACCTGGAGGGAGGAGTGGGATTGAAGAGAGTGAGGGAGTTTGTTCCAGAGGTGGGAGAAAAGGGGAATTAAATAGTGAAGGTGAATAGATAGTCTTGATTTTGGCAGTTTAACCAGAAGAGGGTTGCTCGCAGATCTTATGCGACCTGTAGGAATATTTGGGGAGCTAAGGCTAAGGGCACCTGAGCAGCTCAATTGATTAATCAGCATTTGAGGCCATCCTACTGTATCCATTTCAAATTGTCCACCATTGTGGGCAGACATCTCAATCCCCGACGGAAAAGTTAAACACAATATAAGTAAACTTGCTTATAAAGGGATGCAAATGTTAAGTTTGGGGTAAGATTGCGGGGTTAGTACAAATGAGGTAAATCATTTGATATCATGAATAAGGTTATGGTACAGACACCGTGGACAAATTGGCATCCTATTGTGGGTTAGATTCCTTGTATCTTGGAATCCGTGCATTACCGAGGCAAAATAGGGGATTGAAGAACCTGGTGTTGGTTTAACGGTTAATGTGGCTGGATTGAGATCTCAGGGTCCTGGGTTCGAGCCACTGTCAGGCTGTTGAATTAACACCAGCTGGGTTGACTCAGCCTGTCATCCTTCCAAGGTTGGCAAAATGAATACGAGCTTGCTGGGAAGAATGAGCCATTCGTGTATCCTACGTCGGAGCGGCGACCTGTCCAGGATTGTGCCCAATAGCCCAGGAAACGGATTTGGCAGCCATCTGCATCTGAAGATGCAAAAGGAGTGGTCATGTGGGGTGTGGAAGGGTGTGGCACTGTGGGAATATCTGAATTTAAGAAATGCACAGGGAAGAGAAGCAAGAAATTATAAATTTCAATAACACTTGAAGTTAGAACGACACTTGGCAGAGCGGAAACCTCCTCCAGGCCCAAGAGTTTACGTTTTGTATCCCACTGATAGGCCGGATCTGGATTCACACCTGAACCAAAATCCAATTGGGTTGTTTTTATCGCATAACCAAATGATTCACCAAGTTTCGTTCACATCTGTCCATAATTTTTTGAGATATTATGGTATAAATCGGTTTTATCCCGATTACTCAATGGTGAAGAATTACTTAAAAAAATTCTCTGATCCGCATCTGGATTCAAATCTTCACCAAAATTTAATTAACTATTTTTCACACATGCAACTTATCCACCAAGTTTCGTTCGAATCCGTCCACAACTTTTTGAGATATCATGCTATACACTGTTTTTTGCCCCGTCTCTCAATGGTGAAGAATCAATTAAAAAATTCTCTGATCCGGATCTGGATTCAAATCTTCACCAAAATTTAATTAACTATTTTTCACACACGCAACTTATCCACCAAGTTTCGTTCGAATCCGTCCACAACTTTTTGAGATATCATGCTATACACTGTTTTTTGCCCCGTCTCTCAATGGTGAAGAATCAATTAAAAAATTCTCTGATCCGGATCTGGATTTGAATTTACCAAAGTTGAATCAATCATTCCTTGTTACACACCCAACCTGTACACCAAGTTTGTCATAACTCGTCCACAACTTTTTGAGATATCCTGCTATATATCCGTTTTTGCTGTATCTTTCAATGGTGAAGAATCACTTGAAAATTTCTCAGATCCAGATCTGGATTTTCACCAAAATCGAATCATTTGGTCCTTGTCGCAGACCCAACATCTCCACCAAAAGAGTTTTATCAATCGTGCAAAGATATAAAATAAACAGAGAACGAATGAGTTCATTGTAATGCTCTATCTGAAAATGTATCATGGCAAGAAAATAAATAATAAACAGGTAATCGAAAGGCAAAGTGTAAAAACTTCTGTCCTGGAAGTCCTAGCAATGTCAATGTGTTTTATACTTCTCCCCTCCCCCTCCCCCCCCTTCCCGTGCCTCCTCCCCCCAATCCCTCTCCCTCCAACAGATCTCCCGATGTCCCTGCTCTCCATCTTGTTCTCCCGCTCCCTTTATTATATGTTTTATGTGTCAGTTTGTCTTTTTGTGATTAATGTTAGCTCTTACACGAGCCTCGATCTTGTATGCAAAAAAAACAAAAAAGTGCACCTTTCCATGGAGGTCTCCCATGGAAGTACTCCTTGTTAGTGATTATACTTGCTACACTGGGATTCAATAACGAATTGAGCCCCCTGGCTCCATCATTACTGATGTATGGCCATGCCCCTGCATATTCGTGAAGGAATTTGGGATTTGGCCTGCGTGCGGGCAATGAATCATCCACACTTTACCGAAAGACGTACGTCATAGGATCTTTGTGAAATCGAAGGATCAGTCAATTTGTCACTGAGAAGCTTTTCATTGCAGTGAAAAAAATCCAAGGACTTTAACCTCCACCAACTAATGTTAGCATGTGGACAGAATGGTGTCCATCCGAAGGACAGTGAGTGCACTTATTGATACAACACCATGCCTGTGCAACTCCAGGAGTAACACCAGCTTATAGTCAGGTAGGGAAACAAACTCAAAAAAAGTTTTTTTCAGTTCGTCAAATAAGTTTTTTTGAGTTTGTCAAAGAAAGAAAAAAGTCAAAGACCCCTCAAAAGGGATTACTCAATCTCTGTGCCATCTTGATGCTCATTTATCATCATCATCGTTTTATGGACTTTTCCATGCTTGCATGTGTAAGCCGTGATTCACCTAATGGCTGCTTCACCAAAAGGCATATTTGAGGCATGTTTTTTTGTGGCCGGATTCCCTTCCCGACACCACCACAGAATCAGCTGTGGATCTAGCCTGTGGACCCGACACCACCTGACTCTAAAGAGACATACCCTGCAAGGCAGTAGGGGGATTTGCAATCAGAGTTTCCTTCTCCCAGGTGGAATGCCTACCAAGGCTGAAGAGCTCCACCTACCCTGGTTAGATTGGTGAGTGTCCACCTATTACATCACTAGATGTGTACACCTGCCCTGTGAAAAAAAACAACCAAAAAAACCACAAAGCACCATTTAAATATCAACTACGCTGGATTCTCTGAACTTCCAAGATCTGCCTGAATCGAATCGGTCGGATTCATGCCAAGAAATATGAAGCGTATGTTTTATGTGAACAAATGCAAAGGGCTATGCACAATAAGTGTAAACACAACGACATAAAGCTGAAAAGACACAGGCCAAGGTTAAACACAAACTTTCCCTCTATGATCAATCTGGCACAGCTTTACTGCCTTAGACATGCATTCCATCAATGGACCAATGTTTCCATGCAAGGACTCCTCTCTGGATAAACTTATCATAACCGCATCAATACAAGCACAACCGAGCCCTGTCAAAATTTATTGCTCATTGATCAATTTTAAAAAGATCCAGAGTCTGGCTCAGCGCTCACCCAAGACCTGATTTATTTAATAACAGCTATCCCATTACATTTTTAATTTACGTTTGTTTGACAGAGTTTCTTGCAAGCAGAGCTGGATTTATATCTGTGCCACCAGGCACCTCATAGTTTTGGTTTCTCATTAAAAGAAATACAACTTATTACTGCATCTTTCTTTCTATTTTCGTTTTCCGTCCTCACACGTTACCCTGCTGGTTCCCAATAATACAATCTTATTTCATTTCAACGTCGAAGTTTCTCTATTTATTCACTTTACAAGGTTTCTTTGTCATTTGTATGAAACACAAAGTACAAACCTGCAGTAAACTGCTCTAAGTGGATTACACCAAAGGCACATGTCCGTGATGCTGCATTTCTTTGTCATATCCAAGGAATTTCTAGCTAATTTTGACCGAGGGAAAGGTCATCTGGCTCCTCACTGATGTGTTTCTTTCTGCACCACATGCTTTATCTGTCTACATAAGTTTACATTTTACGAACACATCTAACATCTGCAAGCCATATAATTAATGTTTATATATATATATATGTATATATACAGGGTGAGCAAAAAATATGGTCATTTTTGAAATTCGTGTGAAGGAAATATTTTTTTTAATTTCATTGAAGTCCATACCATGCATTTTTATTATCTTTATTTTTTGCTGATTTACTTTTATTTTTTGCAGGCAAAACACTTGAGTGACCATGTGGAACTGCTCGAGTGAAGAACGCGCTTTCACTATCAAAACCTTTTACAAGAATAATGATAGTGCAACTACTGCACAAAGTCAATTCAATCTCTATTTCAATGTTCAACGTCATGGAAATGTGCCGTCTGTTCGTGCTACCAAGTTATGGGTTCAGAAGTTTGAGAGAACCGGTTCAACTTTAAAAGAGAAACCGCCAGGAGCACCCGAATCAGTAAGAACAGCACAAAACATTGAGCGTGTAAGGGAGTCAGTTTTGAGAAGTCCGTATCGCTCCAGCCGAAAGCATGCATCAGCCTTAATAATTTCTCACATGTCACTACGCCGCATATTGCATAAGGATTTAAACTTTTATCCCTATAAAATTCAAACTGTCCAGCAATTAAGCCAAGATGATGAGATTGCCCACAATAATTTTTGTGAGGGAATGCCTGGCCATGTTGCAGAACGTCATGAATAATTGGCGTCCAAGATTGGAGGAATGTGTCAGACGAAATGGTGCGCATCTCCTAGATGTTCTTTTCCACAAATAAATGGCATGTTATGTACTTCACTTTATTGTAAGAATTTGTTTTGAAATACAACTTTTTATTACCTTTACACGAGTGTTAAAAATAACCATATTTCTGGCTCACCTTGTATATATACATATAATTTTTTATTATTTATTTATTTATTAAAACAGCTACGGAACTGTTCCAGTTAACTGGTTTCAGTTCTGCAGCTTGTGACAAAACGACCGCAACCACAACTAAGTCCACAAAGCTGATAAAGTTCCCGGACCTACTTGTTACTTTACAATACTTATTGGGACCGGGTACTCAACTGACTTATGCACCCATAGGCACCCACGCCCGCATATACCTTCCTAATCTGGCCGAGCAACCAGAGATCATGAGAGCTCTGAGCCGGATTGAGCCAGCTTGTCTAAGGATACCAAAATCACCAAATGAGGTCACAACAATGACCAGAATCCAACGCCGAGACCAGGTGCATTTTTTTAGCAATTTAAATGGCATGGGAGGAGGATTAAATAAAGCAACTAGAATGGCTCTTGGTAGAGCACATACCTCCAACAAGCTGAACAGTTACATTTTGTATCTCACTGATAGGCCGAATCTGGATCAGGACCTGAACCAAAATCTAATCGGCTTGTTCTTGTCATCTAATCAACTCATCCACCAAGATTTGTCATAACGCAACCATAACTTTTTGATATATCATGCTTTATATATTTTTTTGCCCCATCTATCAATGGTGAAGAAACACTTTTAAAATTCTCAGATCCAGATTCGAATCTGCACCAAAATTGAATCAATTATTGCTTGTCACACACCAAAACTGTCCACCAAGTTTAGTTTGAATCCATGCACAACTTTTTGAGATATTATGCTATAAATCGTTTTTTGCCCTATCTCTTAATGGTGAAGAATCACTTCAAAAAAAAATTATCAGATCTAGATCTGGATCTTCACCAAACTCTCGTCCAAATCTGTCCAGAACTTGAGATATCCTGTTCACATACAAACAGACAGGGTTGAAAACATAACCTCCGTCCACCTTCGGTGGAAAAGGTAGAAGCAACAATTCAGTAAATAAACCCGCTCTATACCATTATCGCCCTCAAACAAACCAAACGTCACATATTTCTTAACATTTCTTATCTTATGGCCCGTTCACTCACTCAACAAGATCACTGTACTGTACTATGCAGGGAATACAAATAACAAACGATAACACTGAGAAATTGATTTCATTCTGGAGGCAAGCTCTAGATCATCGGTGGGAGCGACACCCACGTAGAATGTTTTTATGATAATTGTAATGTCATAGGTCACCTGCTATGGCAGCTGTCTTGGACTAAATGCAAATAATTAAAAATATATTTCTCCGAAACTGCTGAATGGGAAAAATTGAAACTTGCCACATTGTGAGGACTCCTAATGGGGAACAAAAGCATGACAATAATGACATCGGTGAAGTGGTAAATCAACCATAAATGTTTTAATCGAATTCCTTATCCTAAAAATCTAAAATTGCATGCACATGATCGATGACTCATTTGTATTTAAATATTAAATTTATGACATCATTGGTCACATGGTTTGGGAGCCATATTGGATTTAACCTAAAACCTCAATAGAAAATCTTCTGCCAAACCACCAAATCGATTGACTTGAAACTTTACGTGTGTCATCGACTAGGCGTGGCAATTAAAAGTTGATCACAAAAACGGCATCGGTCACATGTTGTGTTAGCCATATTGGATTGAAGGAAAATATTAAATAATGATATCTCAGAAACCGCTTACCCTATCAATGCGAAACTTTAGAAATGTTATCTAACACTATTGCTGCATATAGTTTGAAAATGATGATGTCGTAGGTCACGTGGTTTGTCATCCATCTTGGACAGAAAAACGAACCTTATCCGATCAACACAAAACTTCACAAACTTTAGCCCCTATCACTACATATGCAGAGTGTACATTTTTGATGGCATATAGCACATGGCGTGGCAGCCATACTAGCTTGAAAGCCGATATAAAAACAACCTTTCTCTGAAACCGCTTCACCGATCGATGTGAAACCTGTCATGTCTAGTAGAAATGTGATACTTGAGAACAGCTGAAGGGACTTAAATAAAATTAAACTTTAAAATCAAATTTTTTGGACAGTCAACGAGGGCATCTCCCTGTCGTCATGGGCAGGGACTACGTGGAGGCATATTGGTGACGCAGGCAAATTGCTCTAGCTTTCAGTTTATTTTGTACAATACTTTATATAATCCTTTGATCCTTTTTCACATCCAGTGCAGGATGAACCATACAGAGCTATAATGATTCGTGCTGTTTCCCCTCCCTTCCTTAACATTCTTTATTTATTTAATTTATCTCCTCCAAACTGCGGATACCCCCAAAAATTGTTGTCATGTTTATCTCCGCCCGGAAACACATAATTTAGCATTGCTTGGCAGAATCCACTTTGCAATATCAAAGAGGAGTGTGTTCCACCTTTGAGAGAACTAGATGACGACAGCAGTTTGTGGCTGACATATCGTTCTTTCCTCTCAATGAAGCACCGTTCAAGACACAAAGTGCTTCCACGAAACATCACACTGTGCACAGCACCGGTCAGGATGTCTACTTGTGATGTTACACATGTATCCTTGGAATGCTTGCCCTTCGGAAACAAATTTCATTAAAGCCGTGGACAATCATCTGGAAAGAAACATGAAGTGCAGCGTGAACTTGGGATGACTACTCGTGTGAGGTTTGATTCGGAGACAGCTCCGTTGTTAGGCATGCTCTCACCAACACCCTCCTCCGTCCCAAGTTCAGCAGGGTTGAGAATTTTGTTCATCATAAATCGTCGCGTTTATCTACATCCCACACTGTCTGCCTCTCCCTAATGGCCAGGAAAGAGTTTTCATGAGAAAACATCTCCATGGAGACTCGACAGTAACTTGGAAGATAATGTCGGAGTCCAATGTTGTCAAGGATAACGTGAATTTTCCGAACATGTATTCCGTCTTGTTGAAGTTTTTTGGCTTTTGACTTTGCTTCTTGCACTGTCCTTTAGGTGATGTTCTGGTATCGTACCATGTGGGTCCTTGTTTTTCAAATTGGACTTTATGGGTCTGTATAGTATCACCTGAGCGTTAGAGCAATCGTTTTGTCAATGAAGTTTTTGCCATGTTTCCTAATCATTACCTCCACCACCAAAGGTGGATGGAGGTTATGTTTTCACGCCTGTCTGCTTGTTTGTCTGTCTGTTAGTCTGATTGTGAACACGATATCTCAAAAAGTTGTTGACGGATTCGCATGAAACTTGGTGGAGAGGTTGGGTGTACGACAAGGATGAATCGATTCCATTTTGGTGAAAATTTGATTCCGGATCAGAGAATTTTAAAAAGTAATTCTTCACCATTGAGTGATAGGGCTGCTAACGATAGATCGCAAGATATATCTCAAAAAAGTATTTACGGATTCGGACGAAACTTGGTGGATGTGTTGGTTATATGACAAGGAAGAATTGATTCGACTTTGGTGACAATCCGGATCCAGATAAGAGAATTTTAAAAATGATTTTTCACTGTTGAGTAAAAGGGCTAAAACCGATATATATATAGCACGATATCTTATAGCACGATATCTCAAAAAGTTGTTGACGGATTCGGATGAAACTTGGTGGAGAGGTTGCGTGTATGACAAGGATGAATCGAAATCCATTTTGGTGAAAATTTGATTCCGGATCAGAGCATTTTAAAAAGTAATTCTTCACCATTGAGTGATAGGGTGACAAATAATAGATAACAAGATATATCTCAAAAATATTTACGAATTCGGACTAAACTTGATGGATGCGTTGGGTTTGTGACAAGGAACAATTGATTCGATTTGGGGCGGACAGATAATTTTTTAAGCGATTCTTCACCATTGAGTGATCGGGCTAAAACCAATATATATGTTGGAACCCATCTGTGGATCGGTCCCATCGGCCGATGGGTCTGACCCATCTGTGGATGCACGAGAAATGACAATGCAGATCCATCGGCCGATGGGTCTGCGCCATCTGCGGATGTGTTGTTCACCTTGAAGGAATGTGTATGCATCATAATTCATCTCTGTTAAATTCTGTTTAACGTATTGTATCCGTATTCCGTTAATTGTATCCGTAATTGTATCCGTAATTGTATCCGTAATTGTATCCGTAATTGTATCCGTATTGTATCCGTAAATTCTGTTTAACGTATTGTATTGTTTGTGTTAAAAATCATCTCTGTTAAATTCCTACCACATGTAATTCCAATGACTGTGTACCTGATTGAAGAGCACCATTCTGTCAACACATTCCTTCAAGGTGAACAACACATCCGCAGATGGCGCAGACCCATCGGCCGATGGGACCGATCCACAGATGGGTTCCAACATATACATCGCATGATATTTCAAAACGTTGTGGACGAATTATGTCAAAACTATGTGGATGAGTTGGTTAGGCTACAAGAACAAGCTGATTCGATTTTGGTTCATGTCCGAATCCAGATCCGGCCTATCACTACGATACAAAACGTAAACTGTTCAGATGCTGTATGCTCTCTACCGAGCGATGTTATAGTTTTAAATGTTTTCCATGGCACGTTCGCGATAAAGGTGCAACAGGTGACATTTTGTGCTTGCTTATTTGCCCATTGTGACTCATAATTTCATTTGAGGTGCAGTTTTCATCAAACTTCAGTGTGATCAAACTTCAAGCTTTCATCAAACTTCAATTTCCTAATTTTCAATCATAACTTCATCAAACCTCAATTTTCATCAAACTTCGGTTTTCATCAAAACGTTAGATCAAAATTCTGTGTGCATCAAACTTGACAAATAGCGAATCCGAGTTTTCTTGCCCATCGCCAATCTGAATTGTCCAGGATAGGCCTATCATTCTTGAAAACCATCCAGTTTCATAGGTACATGGGTCTTGTAACATCATCAAACTAATCATTTTACAAGCTCATCCAAACTCACTCCTTGTCTTTACTTCTTTTCGAACTTCCAACAAATATCCATTTTCCTACAATATCATTGCAAATTTATAAAGACATAACTAAGGGCATCACATGTGCCAATTTTCATCCCTGTTTTCCCACCGAGGCCCCCACCATCCCTCAGGCCCATTCATTGCTCTGGAACCCACTGACCTGCAGGTTCACCTTGACTGCACTAAATCCATTACCTCATATAAGTTCCTTATAAAAACATAAACCCTCTTTGTTTAAAACAGCTTTTCCATTAAGTGTTTTCATTCTACTCTACAATTACAGCATGTTCGATATTTCACCTTCGTAATGCACATTTTACTCAAGGCTTGGATCCAGCATTTTGGGAAAAGGTGGGGGCTGGTGCATTGTAGAGTTGTGAAAATAACACGTGGCCAGCACCACAAGTATGTAGTGATAATTCGATGTCTCTGTTAATTCTTCACGGAGAAAATTGAACTCACATGATATTTCAAATGAAGGTGTACTTGCTGATGGCTGGCAGGATGGCCCAGAGGTACGCACGCTCACCTCTAAGCTGTCTAGCCTGGGTTATACTGAATCCCGACCCAGTTATAAACTGCCATGCTGGTGTTTCACTGGTTGGGTGAATCGTCAATGCGGGTGCGCCGTTTCACTGGCTTAACGATGGAGTTAAACTGGGCGTATCATCTGCTAGCATTAGTTGGTGGATGGTTAGGATCCGACGGTGTCCTTCGCAAAGAGTAGGCGAGCTGTCGCCATCACCGAGTTGGAAATCCCTGCCCTTCCTACTGCTGCGAAGGCAATGGCAAACCACCCAGTATAACCGTTGCCAAGAAACTGCTTCAGGAGCACTGACACTCTGTAATAGGGTAAGTATGGTACTGTACCATATGCATTAGGTCATTCCATTTCTTGTTGTGGTTGCTGGACTATTGTAACGCCCATGTGTGTGTTTTTGTGTGTGTACACATCTATATATTTTTGCTTTAAATTGAAAAAAAAATGTCTGCAACCGCTTGTCTGATCGATGCGAAACTTTAAACATATGAAACATAGGAGGACTGTCCCATTAACCACCCCGCAACCCCTGGTCCGAATTTTGCAGCCTAAGGCCCAGGTTCCACCAAGGCTACTTTGAAATCAGTTTTAAAATCTGGGTTTCGCATGTCCAAGTGCCACTGTGTATAACCCCGTTGTTCTTGGGCGTGCTTGCAGCTGCTGCTGACCTTGAGCTTTCTACTCTTTCAATTCCCCATTGTCAAGAGCGACCACCTGCTCATCACTCACAGCTCCTATTTTGATCAAAAAACAATTGGGGCTCAATCAGACACTTCTTCACAATAGCCTGTCCTTTCCTAATTAACCGACGTGCTCCTTGCGGTCACTGCCCTCCTAATTTTTGGGCCCACCCCTTCATGCATGGCAGCTCCATTTCATTGGCCGCCGGTGGTTGTGGGCATGCCATAATCCTGGCCATCCCTAGTAAAAGGCGTCCCGAGTAAAAAGTCTTCCACCCGTCTCCAGGGCTCTGCAGCCAATCTCGCCATTGTGGCTTGTGGCACACTGGCCAACCAGTCCATAATGCTGCCCTTTGAAAAGCACATAGCACTTTCACATGTACCATAGGTGGTTGTGCTCAAGTCATCACTCAATCCTGCTTGATAACAGGAGGTTTTATCCAACAATCCTACTCTACACTGTCTTTAAAAAAATGTAACACTTACTGTCTCCTCAGTGCGCATTTGACAATACGACTTTCTCCAACAATTTCCCTGTGGCAAGAGTAAATATAACCCACGCAATGGCATGGCCCATACTATGCTTCACACAATCTAGTTATTGATCCCCACCCCCCCCCCCCCCATTCGCTAACAATATGCTTGCAATACAAACAACTTTGTTTTTATCTTTATTAATTGCACACTGCAAGTATGTCATGTTCTACCAGAAATTTATATATTTAAATTAACGCCAAAAACAAATGACAAAAAAAAAACATCTGGAAGATGAACCCAAAGTGGACATCATTGTTTTGAGGCAGAATACAAGGTTGGATAAAGAGGCCGGACAAGATAAAATTTTAATCCATGAAATAAAACAAGTGTCTGAGAAAAATCTGAGATCCATTGAGCAAACACAATACATCAAACAAGATAAGAAGCCATGTTAAATCAAAGTGAGTACAAACAAAATAATTAAAGCTCGACTTCCTAATATCATTAGCATATTGTCCATCATGGTCTCAGGAAGATGTCTTTTTCCAACAAATAGCAAAAAAAAAAAACATCAGCTAAAAGGTTCCTGTGCTAAAACAAACAAAAAGTGCACATAGTTTAAAAACAGAGTAAAGAGAGTAAGGCTGTGTCTCGACTATCACGTTTGTGCAGGCCATGATGTCTTACCATCGGTATTTATACTTACCCAAGATGTGGAGGAACTATTTCATAAGCTGGGCGTCTCTGAACGTTCCAGAGGTACAACTCAATCTTCTGTCAATGGACAAGGTAGGTGTGTGTGTGTGTGTGTGTGTGTGTGTGTGTGTGTGTGTGTGTGTGTGTGTGTGTGTGTACGTGCATGCGTGAGTGTGCCTATATGTGTGAGGCATGTTTTTTGTAGCGTTCTACTGGAGCTTTCTGATGTGGAATGTGATACAACAAAATGATCGTCATGACCTCCTGAGTTGATTCGGTTAAATAACTATAAATAATCCGGAAGAATTCCCATGTTCTAAACGCACGCCAGGTTAAGGTGTATAGACTAGCTTAATAGGTCCTTCTATGGCCTGGCATTTTAATTACAAAAGAAACAAGTCAGGAGACGACGATGGTTCACGAGTGAGCGGTATTCAATGACAAAGGTCAAAACCGACATTGAAAATATATAAATAGGAATGTATTATCTGTTATGAGACTAGTTAGCTACACAATACCGAAAATTCGGTTCGATTCCGACAACTTTGGAAATTTGACCTTTGTGACCTTGAAATGTCAAAATGAAGGTTACTGACATTGAATTGAGATAGAAAATAATGTATAATCAGTTATGAGGTTAGTTAGCTACACAATACCGAAAATTCGGTTAGATTCCGACAACTTTGAAAATTTGACCTTTGTGACCTTGAAATGTCAAAATGAAGGTTACTGACATTGAATTGAGATAGAAAATAATGTATAATCAGTTATGAGGTTAGTTAGCTACACAATACCGAAAATTCGGTTCGATTCCGACAACTTTGGAAATTTGACCTTTGTGACCTTGAAATGTCAAAATGAAGGTTACTGACATTGAATTGAGATAGAAAATAATGTATAATCAGTTATGAGGTTAGTTAGCTACACAATACCGAAAATTCGGTTAGATTCCGACAACTTTGAAAATTTGACCTTTGTGCCCTTCAAAGGTCAAAGATTCTCAAACTTGTTGGAAAACTTGTATTTCATGATGTATGTGATAATGTAAGATCATGTTCGACATTTCACCCTATCAGTAAGCGAACAATGTAATAAAACCATCTAAAATCGACTTTTCTAAATTTCGTGACCTTGTGACCTTGACCTTGGGGCGAAAATGAAAAATCGAGCTCCGTGGGGCTAGACACATGACATTGGCCTAACCAAATACCGAAACCCCTGTCAGATTCCATCAACTCCCTCGGAGAAGATGTAGCTTGAACTCGATTACCCCCTAAAAAGACATCTTTTTCAGGCGTGGCTCCGCCCACAATGGGCGCAATACGCCCACTCTTGGCAGGATACAACTAGATCATGATATTGACCTCCCACCCAAGTTTCATCAAGATCGGATGATATCATCGGGTAGTTATGCTGCGGACAGACAGACAGACAGACGCACACCCATGACGAATATCGTGGTCACTTGATATCTCGTGAACCAATAACAAAAAGAATGATAACCTTGTAACAAAGCACACATTAATTAATGCTGATAATATTAACAGCAATAGTAGTATAATTTGTTAATAATAATAACGAATGTATAATCCCCACCCTATTCCAAGCATATCTGTGCCTGGTGAAAGGCAAGCTAATGCTCAAGCAGTACAGCAGGCAGTTATGCTGCGAGGCCATGAAGACCAATGAAAATTCGGTCCAATGGACCAACGGGCCCACTAGTTTCCCAAAGTAATGATTTGCCATAGCCTTGGTAGTCCAAAAGACGTTCTCGTCGTGATCCAATCACAAGGATTAACTGAGCTACACAGCCATTGCAGTTGTTTCCATACATGTTCTTCGCATCACTTGCATCGTCCACTATTGACGCGTACAGAATAGAACAGAGCCAGCAAGCTTTGTACTCCTCACACACAAATACCAAAACGTTTTAAATGTGAAAATAATACAAATCACAGTTCAGAATTCACATACATCGTCATGCGGCAATAGTTCAGCTTGGTCACCCAAGGAAACAAGTCCTCTTGAAGACAACCCCTCTTGAAGACCATCATCCTGTTACAGTAACTCGAGAATGACCTTCAAAAAGCAATCAGCAAAGTTTTGACAAATAAATTTTGGAACAGGGTTCATACCGGTGGTTTAGGCCCAGACCACTACCACATCTGTCGAACATATTGTCATGAACAGCAGAGCAAGCAATGGGCAATGCAACGTCACAAGTGGATGATGAAGCGGCACAATGTTTCTTTCCACTGACATGTCTCGATTATTTCTAGAATTCAACGATGGACACGTGAGAGTCAGAAAACAACGTTTGGAGCAATTTGTTAGTTGTGCCATTCGGTAGCATGATCGCTTTATTGGCGGGTAGCCTTATGGTACGAGATGGCATTCGGGTTGGCAGAAAATTTGATGTAATCTTTAAGAGGGGTTGCTGTGACCTTTGTCAGGTACAGGAATGAGATCATTGTCGACCCCATAGCCCCAACAAAATTAAAGGTGCAAACTTTATCTTAATGGACAACAACACCCTTCAGAGGCGTAGCCTGAGATTTGGGGGCCCGGGGGCTTGACTCCTTGAGGGCCCCCCTCCAACATTTGGTGACGTTTGATGAAAAATGGAAAAAATTGCAACAATAAATCTTTTTTATTTGAATTTCAATTTGAACTGAAAATTTTAAAATACGTTAGCTTCCTCATGCCACCAAAACAAGACAAAATCAAATATTAACACGTAAAAAACATCAGTTGTACACTTTTTTTGGAAAACCACATAACAGCAAAGAGTTACAATGAGTATATCAGTTCATCTTCATATTGCCTCCCGTCGTGCTTTCTTCGCAGCAAAATCATCTATGACATCATTGATATCAATTTTATCCAATGTCTGACTCCACCGACATCAGAACCAAGCTGCTGAGCCTGTCTCGGGCCATTGTGCTCCGCAGGTAGGTTTTGATCATTTTCAGTTTTGAGAAGCTTCTGTCGCAGGATGCAATAGAGATTGCCAGAGTGATCAAAATTCGGACTGCAGTTGCCAGGTTGGGACAAACATCATTGCCGTATGCAGCCAGCTTCTTCAAAATATCCTCTGGTGCTTTTGGTACTTCCTTGAGGAAAAGCACTCGTGCATCAATGACATCATTGAACAATGATTCGTGGAATTAGCTTCGGTTTTTTGATAGCTTGTTATTTACCCAACCCTTGTGGGGTGCATAGATAACAGTAGATCTTCCCTCATTTCTGTAAGTAAAAGTTACCTCACGGATGTCGGGATTCCTCCAATTTTTTTTTTTAAATGTTACAAACAGTATTAGTGACTGTTAAAAAAGCGAACATTATGTGTTTGTGGTTTATAATATTTTACAAGCCCGGCTCCGCCGCTGTTGGACTTTCGGTCTTGTTATATACAAAGTTGAGGGTCTGTTAGACTTTCGGTCTTGTTAAATACAAAGTTGAGGGTCTGTTAGACTTTCGGTCTTGTTAAATACAAAGTTGAGGGTCTGTTAGACTTTTGGTCTTGTGAAATACAAAGTTGAGGGCCTGTTAGACTTTCGGTCTTGTTAAATACAAAGTTGAGGATCTGTTAGACTTTCGGTCTTGTTAAATACAAAGTTGAGGGTCTGTTAGACTTTTGGTCTTGTTAAATACAAAGTTGAGGATCTGTTAGACTTTTGGTCTTGTTAAATACAAAGTTGAGGGTCTGTTAGACTTTTGGTCTTGTGAAATACAAAGTTGAGGGTCTGTTAGACTTTTGGTCTTGTGAAATACAAAGTTGAGGATCTGTTAGACTTTCGGTCTTGTTAAATACAAAGTTGAGGGTCTGTTAGACTTTCGGTCTTGTTAAATACAAAGTTGAGGATCTGTTAGACTTTCGGTCTTGTTAAATACAAAGTTGAGGATCTGTTAGACTTTCGGTCTTGTTAAATACAAAGTTGAGGGTCTGTTAGACTTTTGGTCTTGTGAAATACAAAGTTGAGGGCCTGTTAGACTTTCGGTCTTGTTAAATACAAAGTTGAGGATCTGTTAGACTTTCGGTCTTGTTAAATACAAAGTTGAGGGTCTGTTAGACTTTCGGGCTTGTTAAATACAAAGTTGAGGGTCTGTTAGACTTTTGGTCTTGTTAAATACAAAGTTGAGGGTCTGTTAGACTTTCGGTCTTGTTAAATACAAAGTTGAGGGTCTGTTAGACTTTAGGTCTTGTTAAATACAAAGTTGAGGGTCTGTTAGACTTTCGGTCTTGTTAAATACAAAGTTGAGGGTCTGTTAGACTTTCGGTCTTGTTCAATACAAAGTTGAGGATCTGTTAGACTTTCGGTCTTGTTAAATACAAAGTTGAGGGTCTGTTAGATTTTCGGCCTTGTTAAATACAAAGTTGAGGGTCTGTTAGACTTTCGGTCTTGTTAAATACAAAGTTGAGGGTCTGTTAGACTTTTGGTCTTGTTAAATACAAAGTTGAGGGTCTGTTAGACTTTCGGTCTTGTTAAATACAAAGTTGAGGGTCTGTTAGACTTTTGGTCTTGTTAAATACAAAGTTGAGGGTCTGTTAGACTTTCGGTCTTGTTAAATACAAAGTTGAGGATCTGTTAGACTTTGGGTCTTGTTAAATACAAAGTTGAGGGTCTGTTAGACTTTTGGTCTTGTTAAATACAAAGTTGAGGGTCTGTTAGACTTTCCGTCTTGTTAAATACAAGGTTGAGGGTCTGTTAGACTTTCGGTCTTGTTAAATACAAAGTTGAGGGTCTGTTAGACTTTTGGTCTTGTTAAATACAAAGTTGGGGGTCTGTTAGACTTTCGGTCTTGTTAAATTCAAAGTTGAGGGTCTGTTAGACTTTCGGTCTTGTTAAATACAAAGTTGAGGGTCTGTTAGACTTTCCGTCTTGTTAAATACAAAGTTGAGGGTCTGTTAGACTTTCCGTCTTGTTAAATACAAAGTTGGGGGTCTGTTAGACTTTTGGTCTTGTTAAATACAAAGTTGAGGGTCTGTTAGACTTTCGGTCTTGTTAAATACAAAGTTGGGGGTCTGTTAGACTTTTGGTCTTGTTAAATACAAAGTTGGGGGTCTGTTAGACTTTCGGTCTTGTTAAATACAAAGTTGAGGGTCTGTTAGACTTTCGGTCTTGTTAAATACAAAGTTGAGGGTCTGTTAGACTTTCCGTCTTGTTAAATACAAAGTTGGGGGTCTGTTAGACTTTTGGTCTTGTTAAATACAAAGTTGGGGGTCTGTTAGACTTTTGGTCTTGTTAAATACAAAGTTGAGGGTCTGTTAGACTTTTGGTCTTGTTAAATACAAAGTTGGGGGTCTGTTAGACTTTTGGTCTTGTTAAATACAAAGTTGAGGGTCTGTTAGACTTTCGGTCTTGTTAAATACAAAGTTGAGGGTCTGTTAGACTTTCGGTCTTGTTAAATACAAAGTTGAGGGTCTGTTAGACTTTTGGTCTTGTTAAATACAAAGTTGAGGGTCTGTTAGACTTTCCATCTTGTTAAATACAAGGTTGAGGGTCTGTTAGACTTTCGGTCTTGTTAAATACAAAGTTGAGGGTCTGTTAGACTTTCGGTCTTGTTAAATACAAAGTTGGGGGTCTGTTAGACTTTCGGTCTTGTTAAATACAAAGTTGAGGGTCTGTTAGACTTTCGGTCTTGTTAAATACAAAGTTGAGGGTCTGTTAGACTTTCCGTCTTGTTAAATACAAAGTTGGGGGTCTGTTAGACTTTTGGTCTTGTTAAATACAAAGTTGAGGGTCTGTTAGACTTTCGGTCTTGTTAAATACAAAGTTGTGGGGCTGTTAGACTTTCGGTCTTGTTAAATACAAAGTTGGGGGTCTGTTAGACTTTCGGTCTTGATAAATACAAAGTTGAGGGTCTGTTAGACTTTCGGTCTTGTTAAATACAAAGTTGAGGGTCTGTTAGACTTTCGGTCTTGTTAAATACAAAGTTGAGGGTCTGTTAGACTTTCCGTCTTGTTAAATACAAAGTTGGGGGTCTGTTAGACTTTTGGTCTTGTTAAATACAAAGTTGAGGGTCTGTTAGACTTTCCGCCTTGTTAAATACAAAGTTGGGGGTCTGTTAGACTTTCGGTCTTGTTAAATACAAAGTTGAGGGTCTGTTAGACTTTCCGTCTTGTTAAATACAAAGTTGGGGGTCTGTTAGACTTTTGGTCTTGTTAAATACAAAGTTGTGGGGCTGTTAGACTTTCGGTCTTGTTAAATACAAAGTTGGGGGTCTGTTAGACTTTTGGTCTTGTTAAATACAAAGTTGAGGGTCTGTTAGACTTTCGGTCTTGTTAAATACAAAGTTGAGGGTCTGTTAGACTTTCGGTCTTGTTAAATACAAAGTTGAGGGTCTGTTAGACTTTCGGTCTTGTTAAATACAAAGTTGAGGGTCTGTTAGACTTTCCGTCTTGTTAAATACAAAGTTGGGGGTCTGTTAGACTTTCCGTCTTGTTAAATACAAAGTTGAGGGTCTGTTAGACTTTCCGTCTTGTTAAATACAAAGTTGAGGGTCTGTTAGACTTTCCGTCTTGTTAAATACAAAGTTGAGGGTCTGTTAGACTTTCCGTCTTGTTAAATACAAAGTTGAGGGTCTGTTAGACTTTCCGTCTTGTTAAATACAAAGTTGGGGGTCTGTTAGACTTTTGGTCTTGTTAAATACAAAGTTGGGGGTCTGTTAGACTTTTGGTCTTGTTAAATACAAAGTTGAGGGTCTGTTAGACTTTCCGTCTTGTTAAATACAAAGTTGAGGGTCTGTTAGACTTTCCGTCTTGTTAAATACAAAGTTGAGGGTCTGTTAGACTTTCCGTCTTGTTAAATACAAAGTTGGGGGTCTGTTAGACTTTTGGTCTTGTTAAATATAAAGTTGGGGGTCTGTTAGACTTTTGGTCTTGTTAAATACAAAGTTGTGGGGCTGTTAGACTTTCGGTCTTGTTAAATACAAAGTTGGGGGTCTGTTAGACTTTTGGTCTTGTTAAATACAAAGTTGAGGGTCTGTTAGACTTTCGGTCTTGTTAAATACAAAGTTGAGGGTCTGTTAGACTTTCGGTCTTGTTAAATACAAAGTTGAGGGTCTGTTAGACTTTCCGTCTTGTTAAATACAAAGTTGGGGGGCTGTTAGACTTTCGGTCTTGTTCAATACAAAGTTGAGGGTCTGTTAGACTTTCCGTCTTGTTAAATACAAAGTTGGGGGTCTGTTAGACTTTCGGTCTTGTTAAATACAAAGTTGAGGGTCTGTTAGACTTTCGGTCTTGTTAAATACAAAGTTGAGGGTCTGTTAGACTTTCCGTCTTGTTAAATACAAAGTTGGGGGGCTGTTAGACTTTCGGTCTTGTTAAATACAAAGTTGAGGGTCTGTTAGACTTTCCGTCTTGTTAAATACAAAGTTGAGGGTCTGTTAGACTTTCTGTCTTGTTAAATACAAAGTTGGGGGTCTGTTAGACTTTTGGTCTTGTTAAATACAAAGTTGAGGGTCTGTTAGACTTTCCGTCTTGTTAAATACAAAGTTGGGGGGCTGTTAGACTTTCGGTCTTGTTAAATACAAAGTTGAGGGTCTGTTAGACTTTCGGGCTTGTTAAATACAAAGTTGAGGGTCTGTTAGACTTTCCGTCTTGTTAAATACAAAGTTGGGGGTCTGTTAGACTTTTGGTCTTGTTAAATACAAAGTTGAGGGAACTCAGAACAGAGGGAAACACCCCCAACAGCATGGTAGAGCGACAACAGAGGGTGGCTTGAAGAAAAATGGATGAGAAGGTACGGAGAGGGGGAGGAGGACACAGTTGTCGTGTCTCCTGCCACCGGATATACTGTTACAATAGCCGTGTGAGTGTTTTACCATGAAGTGTGGTTTTACCACGTTTTCCCACTGATCATTGTTTTTCTTTCTGGTTGTTGGCCTGGGTTCGGAAGGAGAAAAGACAATTTATTTTATTTCTCAGCGATCTTCATCAAGGGAGATTGAGGTCACTTGGAACAGAAAGGATGGTGTAAAGAGGATGGAAGCTAGGCCTCACGGCCTTGTGGAGAGCAATCAATTCTAGTTTCCGCTGAATTGTAGTTCTACCCACCGAAGTGTCACCTTTTCAGGGATGTCTCAGGTTGTTGTGGATTCTACTTTATCAGTAGAATTTGTCACCATACTCTGTCTGTCTTTCTGTCTGTCTTATCAGTTTATGATCGTCAGTTTATAATCGACGAACAACTTATTTAAATTGAATGGTATATTATGAACGTTAGACAAGTTTGCTGTTTTACCGTACTTTGTCTTTGAATTCTTCCCGATTGGACATGCACAGAGTGAAGTGAGATAATATTTTTACTCTCTCTGCCTGCGTGGCAGTCACACAAATTGAAAATCATTCTAAACAGGAAACGTACTCTTTTTAAGGATGTTGTAAATGACACAAATAACAGGCACGAAGAACTAATGTAAAATGTTAGATACAGTCACGTGAAAAAGTAAGTACACCCCATGTAAAGTTTTGACTTTTTCAACATATTTCAACATACAGCTATTTGATCTTCATTTCAACAATATTGATAGATAAAGGTGATATAATATAACAAATATCATGAAACATTTACATTTTGTAGTCCATTGTATAATTTAAATAAACATAAATGCAAATTTCGCATGTGGGAAAAGTAAGTACACCATTGGCTCTAATAGGTGGTATTGCCCCCTTTGGCAGAAACAACCTCAAGTAGGCATTTCTTATAACTGTCTACCAGTCTCTGACATCGACTGGGAGAAATTTTTGCCCACTCCCCCATGCAGAATTCAGTTTATGATCGTCAGTCAGGGCATCCTGAAGGGCATCCTGTAAGATGTTTGAGGGGTTTCTCTGCATGCACAGCTCGTTTCAAATCCCCCCACATCATCTCGATGGGATTTAGATCCCGGCTTTGACTTGGCCATTCCAGAACCCTCCATTTCTTTCTTTTCAGCCATTCCTTGGTGGATTTACTGGTATGTTTAGGGTCATTGTCATGTTGCAAGGTCCACCTTCGGTTGAGCTTCAACTTTCCGACAGATGGCCTCACATTATCCTCAAGCACCCTCTGGTACAATGAAGAATTCATAGTGGATTATATGATGGTGAGCTGCCCAGGCCCTGATGCAGCAAAGCTGCCCCAAACCATAATATTTCCACCACCATGCTTTACAGTTGGTATCAGGTTCTTGTGGTCAAATGCTGGGTTTGGTTTTCGCCAAACATGTCTTCTGGTACTGTGGCCAAATAGCTCTACCTTTGACTCATCTGTCCAGAGCACATTGTTCCAGAAGTGCTGGTCTTTGCCCAGGTGTTCATTGGCAAACTTTAGTCTTGCCCTGATGTTCTTTCTGGACAGCAAAGGTTTCCTCCTGTCACACCTCCCATGTAGATCAAATTTGTGTGCCTCTTTCTAATGGTAGACTCGTGCACTTTACATCAACAGTGGCAAGAGCTACCTGTGGGTCCTGTGACGACATTCTGTGGTTCTTAGAGACCTCTTTCAGCATCTTGCGGTCTGCTCTCGGGCTGAACTTGCCCGAGTCACCATACTACGTCTTGTTTGAAAATTTGACTTTATTTGAAGCAAACACAAAACTATTGTAGGAAGGAGGGCCTGGCCTGAACAAGTTGGCAGTTGTTTGGAATCTTCTCCGCTTGTAGATGATCTTCCGGACTGTCGAATGATTGATTTCAAATTGTTTGGAGATCTTTTTAAATCTCTTCCCAGACTCGGAGGCATCTATAACCTTCTTTCTGAAGGCCTCAGAGAGCTCTTTTGATCTCGGCATGGTGACGCCGCACACTTCAACAACAAAGAGCAAACCAAACTAAATGTCTGAGGTTTAAATAAGACAGGTTCCTCCAAGATCCTCTCTAACGATGTTCTAATCATTTGCACCTGAGCTGGTGCACCTGATTCTAATTTTAGGTATTTGAACTAGTGATAAATGTTGGGGTGTACTTACTTTTTCCACATGCGAAATTTGCATTTATGTTTATTTAAATTATACAATGGACTACAAAATGTAAATGTTTCATGATATTTGTTATATTATATCACCTTTATCTATCAATATTGTTGAAATGAAGATCAAATAGCTGTATGTTGAAATATGTTGAAAAAGTCAAAACTTTACATGGGGTGTACTTACTTTTTCACGTGACTGTAGGTTGATGTAATGGACATTGGGTAAAACGGCAGTGAAACCCAGAATTATTTTATTTATACACCTTTAAACCTCTTTAAATCTTTATTTAAATTGAATCTACCATATAAAACACAAGCCTGGTGTTGGCTTAGCGGTTAGGGTGCCGGCTTGGGATCCTCGGATCCAGGAGTTCTAAATCCCGGTCGATCGCTGAATTAACACCAGGGGGGTTGACCCAGCCGGTCATCCTTCCGAGGTCGGCAAATTGAGTACCAGCTTGCTGGGATGAATGATCCTGGTGTGTACCCCGATTTAGAACAGGCACACCGTATCCCTGCGCATCATAAGAGGTGACTAAGGGTTGGCGTCAGGAAGGGCATCCAGCCATAAAAACATTGCCTCAAACAGGGAACCATGATTGTCATGGGGCCTGCAAGGCTATCCCCTGCTCAAGTGGGGAAAAATGGCCTTAAAACGATCATTCATATAAAACACAATGTCTCGAGTGGGGAAAAATGGCCTTAAAACGATCATTCATATAAAACACAATGTCAGTTGCTCGAGTTTGTACAGATGTCTGCCCCCCTTCCTAAGGGTGGGTTTTAAAGGCCAATGTTTTAACACGAATGTGTGTTCACTACGGTCTATTTTTGAGGATAAAACAAACTCGAAAAACATGTCCCATAAAAGAGTAATTATGTCTCTTCTATTGAAATTGCAGATGATGACTTGCAAACCGAGTCTCAAGGGTGGTGTATAGAAGCGTTTTTTTTTTTATAACAATAAATACAAGATGCGGGGAGGTGAAAATCGCTGCACGTGATGTGCAACGTACACATAGTAAAACGAGTATTCATTTACATCTCTAGGATATCTAATGAATAAAGAAGATGTAAGCACACCTGACACTAGACCGAGGCTTCAGACTTTGGCATGCTCACAAGACTGCACCATTAAATAAACTGTTCCAACCTGTCATTTTTGACGGGCTATTTACTAGTTATATACTAAAACAATGTTGAACACAAATCACCTTCATAAAACCTATAGACTTGGATTAATCGCAGGAGATTTAAACGATCTTGTCAGCTTTGGTTTCCATGTCGTCAAGCTGGGCAAGGTGTGAGGCAGGGGCACCAACCCATAGAGGAAAGCAATACTCCATCAAATTGCGGACAAAAGCCTTATAGGTGAATAAGAGTTCCGGTGTCCCAAAAAAGGACTTGCGTGATGGAGGATGTCCAGTTGGCGACTGGTTTTGGAGTCGAACTGAGAAGTGCAGTTTATCCAAGAAAGATCATGGCTGATAGTGAGGCCCAACATTTTGAATAAGTAAAGTTCTTCAAGAGAATTATTGAGAAAGTAGATGGGAGGGTTTTCCAGGCAGCCTTTTGGAAAGACAGAGTGACACTGAGATTTATCAGGATTAAAAGACATTCCAAGTGTTTGACCAGCCCTATCAAGGTCTGCAGAGAGGGAAGAGGCTGCTGCCACCTGCTTATTTGAAGGATGAGAGATGTCATGGCAGAAGGTGGAATCATCTCCACAAAGATAAAGAGGATCTTACAGAGAGTCAGAGAGATCGTTGCTGAACAATAGGAATAGGACTGGGTTCAGAACATTGCCTTGCGTGACTCCAGTCTTTACAGAAAGTGGAGATGAGGGATCCTGTTAAGGGCTATATCCTGACATTAGATTAAGTTTGTTAATTATAATTAAGTTAGTTAGATTAAGTTGTGGATTAGATTAAGTCAGTGATCCATGAGAGGAGGTTGCCTTGGATGCCATAAACAGAAAGTTTGGAGAGCAAGCCGTGGTGCCAGACTGTATTGAATGCTCGAGATATGTCTAGAGAGACCACCCTGATCACATGTCTGACAAGGAGGGCCTCAAGATGCTGTTTGACATGCTGCAGAAGCAGCATGTCCAAGGAAAAATGTCTGAATCTGAATTGATGATCGGAGATGATGATCGGATAAGAGAAAAGGAAGAATGCGATGTCAAATGTTTTGATGGATTCGATGGTCTTGTTGATGATTGGAAGTAAGCTCGGTTTGTAGTTATAAGGCATCATATTTTTGCACATTATGTAATGTGTTGATCTTGGCTGACGTCCAAGCAGATAGAAGACGACCTAGCGGAGAAAAGAGCAGAAAGAGGATGTGCAAGAGCAGGAGAGCAGGTTTTTAGGACACGTGAGCTGATGCCACCCAGTCCAGTTGCAGAATCTGAGTTGAGGGTTGCCAGAAACTTCTCCACCTTTTCAAGTGAAAAAAGACAGTCAAAGAGCAGTTGTGTGCGATTGGGCAGGGTGGGAACAGAGAGTGAAGGATTGGGGTACAATATTTGGGAGCAAACACAGAATTGAGGCATTCGGCCTTCTCACAAGTGGTGCCGGATGTGGTGTCATTTGAAGAGATGAAATTGATAGAAGCGAAGCGGAACATACTCCAGAAACAGGCTTAACAAGGCAATAGCAGGTTGTAGAGAGACAGGTTTGAAAGTTCAATATTGAGGTTGGACAGATGTTGTTTTCTGGCTCTCCTGAGAGTGGACCCACACTTGTTGTAGGCTTTGTAGAACGACCGGAGGTGTCCTTTAGTTGGATTTGCCTTCAAATTCGGGATACTGTATTTCTGTCTCTGCTTCATTCATTCATATGGGATTTCACAAAATCAATTTCTTTGTCTAAAACCTCAAGTTGAAATGTTTGAGGGCAATTTAGAATGAATAAACTTTAGGTATATGGAAAACTTGTTTGGCTTTAGGAGACAAACTCGTGATTTGATTTGATTTTTGTCCCAGTTTAGCCATGAACCTGCGCCAGTCTGTTTTCTTCGCCGAACAAGCCATTCAACAAACTGCAACCACATCCACACGCTGTTGGTCAAGGTGAATACATGGCAACCTACCAAAATCTTGCTCGGTTACAGGCATCCCAGTGCATGAGGTCATTGCAGTGATCTACCTAAAGTCTGTGTTGGAGAGTAGGGCATGGCCAAGTCGAAGTAGATCTCTAAATTTGAACTTATATTTATTCATAAGTGTCTTAGAATGTACAAATTTAAGGTTAAAAATGACAAAATTTTCTTACAATAGGAGGGGGGACAACCCCTCCCAGATCCACCCTCTCGGTCGCTTTGCTCCCTCGTACCACGGATCCTTTCATGGATTTACTCGTACCACGGATCCTTTCATGGATTGACTCATACCACGGATCCTTTCCATCTTACTTACTGCTTTTTCTTCTCTCAATGTTGCCAACTATGCCATGTGCGCATGCACACAGCCCTGTAAAACAATTGATTCAGTCAGTCTGTCTGTTTGGCAGTCACACAGTGTGGTAATGTTCACCCTGATGAAGCAGCACTTACATAGAAGGAAGGAAGGAAGCAAGATTACTGCTTTTAGGGATGTCATGAAGGACAAACAACTGGCAGGACTATCTAATTTAACGTTGTAGCGGCTACCGCTGGGTTTACACAATCGCCTTGCACCTACCAAGGACGCGGAGCGATCACCATGCCGGGCTTGTCCAGGACGCCCGGGCAGGCCCGCTCTCAACTTCCCAGGCCTCGTCCGGGACGCCCGGGCATGCCCCCTCTCGCCTTTCCCGGGCAAACGCTCTGGGATAATGTGTATATATATTGCTGCCCGATAAACGGGCTTTTGAGAGTACCCGAGTTGTTTTGTGACAATAAAGAAACTCGGACGAATTCCAGCTTTTTGTCGCGTCCATTCTTCCGATTACGTGGGAGAACAGCTCCTACATTGGTGACCTACCGACATGGACACGGCAGTTGCCCTCAAACTGCCTACCTTCTGGGAGGCTCATGCGGTGGTTTGGTTCGCCCAGGCGGACTCCCTGTTCGCCCTGCGAGGCATCACGGCCGACGACACCCGCTTCCACCATGTGGTAGCAGCGCTCGGCTCAGCCACCGCGGCCCGTGCCCTGAGCCTCCTCGAGAGCCCGCCAGCCGCTGACAAATACGGCACGATTAAAAAGCTCCTCCTCGACGCTTTCGCCCTCTCATCGGCGGAACGCGCACGGCACCTGCTCGACCTGCCCGAGCTCGGCGACAGGCGCCCGTCTGAGCGAATGGACTACATGCTTTCGCTGCTCGGCGAGCACTCTCTGGCATTCCTGTTCTGGGAGCTGTTCCTCCGTCAGCTGCCTAGCCCGGTACGCCTCGCCCTGGCGAGCACGACGATCACGGATCCCCGCGCCCTCGCCAGGGAAGCCGACAAGATCTCCGCGGCAGGCCAACGCATTGCAGCAGCGACCTGGGGCCCACCGCCGTCCGACGCAATGCCCATGGCGCCCGAGCACCCGGCACGGTCGACGACCGAACTGCCGACGCAATTGGCGGCCGCTACGCCGAGCCGACCACCTCCAGCACAACGACCGGGGCCTCCACCTGACCAAGCGTGATGTTACTATCATGCCAGGTTCAGACAGAAGGCCCGGACATGCCGACCCCCGTGCACCTTCGGCAGGCCGGGAAACGGCCGGGCCGGCGTTCATTACCAGCCATGAGCGCCGGCCACACGGGCAACTTACTCTTCATCACGGACAAAGCGACCGGACGGCACTTCCTGTGCGACACCGGCGCCCAACTGGGCATCATACCCGCCTCCGATCAGGACAGGCAGTTCGCGGTTTGCGGCCCCTCCTTGGTTGCGGCCAACAGATCGGCCATCCGCACCTTCGGCCCACGCAACGTCACCCTCTGCTTCGGCGGCCAACGCTTTACTTGGACATTTGTAACCACAAGCGTGCCCATGGCTCTGCTAGGCGCCGACTTCCTCTGCGCACACGGACTGCTGGTGGACGTCCAACGGCGTCGCCTCATCAACGCCGAGACCTTCAGCTCCCTGGTATGCACATTGAGCAGCTCCGCTCCGACCGAGCTGGCATGCGCCCTCCCGGTGGTGAACGAGTTTGCTCGCCTGCTCACGGAGTTCCCGGCCCTCACGTGGCCGACGTTTTCGGCCGTCGCAGTACGACATGGCATCGAGCACCACATACCAACCACGGGCCCGCCGGTCTACGCCAGAGCCCGCCGCCTCGACCCAGCCAAGCTCGCCATGGCCAAAGCCGAGTTTGACGCTTTGGAACACCTCGGCATCGTGCGGCGCTCTGATAGCGCATGGGCTTCGCCACTACACATCGTCCCAAAACCAGGGGGCGACTGGCACCCATGTGGCGACTACTGCCGCCTTAACGACGCTACCACCCCCGACAGGTATCCGATCCCACACATCCAAGACTTCTCCGCCCGTCTGGCAGGACGGGTCATTTTTTCAAAAATGGATCTAATACGGGGATATCACCAGGTACCTGTCAGGGCAGCCAACGTCCCTAAAACGGCCATCATCACGCCGTTCGGCTTGTTCGAATTCCTGCGGATGCCGTTTGGCCTCAAGAACACGGTTCAGGCGTTCCAGCGCTTGATGGACGGCGTGCTGCGTGACCTGCCGTTCCTCTTCGTTTACCTGGACGACATCCTCATCGCCAGCACGTCCTGGGCCGAGCACCTCCTCCACCTCCGAACACTGTTCGGGCGCCTCAGCGAGCACGGCCTCATCGTCAATCTGGCCAAATGCCACTCCGGCACGACGGCCGTTGATTTTTTGGGCCACCACATCACCAAGAACGGGGCCGTGCCGCTGCCAACCAAGGTCGAGGCCATCACCACGTTTCCGTGTCCCCGCTCCATAAAGGCCCTGCAGGAATTCCTGGGAATGGAGAATTTCTATCACCGCTTCATGCCCCGCGCTGCTCAACTCATGAGGCCCCGCTACGAAGCCGTCCGGGGCAAGCCGGCCAAGCACGACATCGTTTGGTCCGCAGAAATGGACGCGGCCTTCAGAAGCTCAAATTGGGCCCTCGCCGACGCAACACTGCTCGCTCACCCGGTGCTCAACGCTCCCATCGCCCTCACCACGGATGCCTCCGACTACGTGGTGGGCGCCGTACATGAGCAATGGGTGAATGGGGTTTGGCAGCCACTCGCTTTTTTCAGCCGGCAGCTCCGGCCGAACGAGCTCAAATATAGCACGTTTGACCGTGAGCTCCTCGGTCTACACCTGGCCGTTCGCCATTTCCGCCACCTCCTGGAGGGCCGACCCTTCACGGCGTTCGTCGACCACAAGCCATTGGTTTACGCAATGGCCAAGGTCACGGAGCCGTGGTCGGCCCGCCAACAGCGCCACCTCTCCGCCGTGTTGGAGTTTACTACGGACATCCGGCACGTCGCCGGCAAAGACAACGCCGTGGCCGACTGTCTTTCTCGGGCCAGCGCAAACGCGGTCCACCTCGGCGTGGACTTTGCGCTTATGGCGGCGGACCAAACCACCGACACCACGGTGCAAGCCCTCCGGGCGGCGGACACGGGCCTCCGCCTGGCCGACATCCCCTTCGCGGACACTGTCCTGCTCTGCGACGTCTCCCAAGGCCAGCCTCGCCCCATCGTGCCCGTTACCTGGCAACGCCGCATCTTCGCCTCCCTCCACGGCCTTTCCCACCCGGGCCGGAAAGCTTCCCAGAAGCTGCTGTCGGCGCGATTCATCTGGCACGGCCTTCGACGGGACGTCCGCGATTGGACCAGCACCTGCACAGCCTGCCAACAGGCCAAGGTCCACCGACACACCCAGGCCCCACTGGCACCTTTCACCTTGACCGAACGACGTTTCGACCACGTCAACATGGACCTGGTGGGCCCCCTCCCCCCATCACGGGGGTTCACACACCTGCTCACCATGGTGGACAGGACCACCAGGTGGCCGGAGGCCGTTCCCCTCATCTCCACCACCACCGCCGACGTGGCGCAGGCTTTCATCGCCACCTGGGTCGCCCGCTTCGGCGCACCGGCGGACATCTCGTCGGACCGCGGACCGCAGTTCACCTCCGAGCTGTGGGGCGCGGTCGCCCGCAACCTGAGGGTCAAGCTCCACCATACTACGGCCTACCACCCCCAAGCCAATGGGTTGTGCGAGCGATTCCACCGCTCCATGAAGGCTGCGCTCATGGTCGGCCTTCAGGACGGCGGTTGGGCCGACCGGCTGCCGTGGGTCCTTTTGGGCTTCCGCACGGCCCCCAAGGAGGACCTCCGGGCGTCCACCGCCGAGCTTGTCTACGGCCAGGCGCTACGCGTCCCGGGTGAATTCGTGCCCAACGCTACCAGTCCCTGGTCCGCAGCTCACCAGCGCTCGGACCTCCAGGAGGCCGCCCGACGGTTTGCCCCCGTGCCAACGTCCCACCACGGTGACCCCCAGTCCTACATCCCCCCAGTGCTTCGCACAGCGGAGTACGTTTTTGTGCATCATGACGCACATCGGGGGCCACTCCGGCCGCCGTACGACGGGCCCTTCCGGGTCCTGCGACGGGACGACAAGTCGTTCGTCATCGACATCAGCGGCAGGTCGGACTGGATTGCGGTGGACCGCCTCAAGCCGGTGCACGTGGACATCGACCAACCGACACGGTTGGCCCTTCCGCCGCGGCGAGGCCGCCCCCCGTCCACGGTGCCCCCCACTCGACCACCCACCACCACACCGCCCCCCCCCCC
This sequence comes from Myxine glutinosa, assembly GCF_964187855.1. NCBI lineage: Eukaryota > Metazoa > Chordata > Myxini > Myxiniformes > Myxinidae > Myxine > Myxine glutinosa. Next base: position 339,349,970 of record NC_136261.1, read on the forward strand.
ACGACCCGCCAGGGGTCGCTTCGGCCGGGTCATCAGGACCCCCCTTAAATTGACCCTGCCGGTGCATGTCGATTCTGGGGGGACGTGTGTAGCGGCTACCGCTGGGTTTACACAATCGCCTTGCACCTACCAAGGACGCGGAGCGATCACCATGCCGGGCTCGTCCAGGACGCCCGGGCAGGCCCGCTCTCAACTTGCCAAGCCGCGTCCAGGACGCCCGGGCATGCCCGCCCTCGACTTGCCAGGCTGCGTCCAGAACACCCGGACACGCCCCCTCTCGCCTTTCCCGGGCAAACGCTCCGGGATAATGTGTATATATATTGCTGCCCGATAAACGGGCTTTTGAGAGTACCCGAGTTGTTTTGTGACAATAAAGAAACTCGGACGAATTCCAGCTTTTTGTCTCGTCCATTCTTCCGACTATGTGGGAGCACAGCTCCTACAACGTGTTAAATAAGGTGGTGTAAAAGACGGTGCCTCGACGGCGGTAAACCTCTGAATAAATGGTTTGCTTTGTTTTTTCTACAGCGTTTGATACTTTTATTTTATTTCAATTGAATATTATATTTGAACACTGTAGAACACAAATCGCATTGTTTGCACTTCCAAGAGCTTTCAGTTTAGCAGGACTTGGGCAAAATTGTATGACGTCTTGACCAATCAAATGTGCCACGCGCTCTGAGGGCGGAGTGAGTAGGCCTATCTGTGAGATTTAGACAAAATGGCGGCGCCTAGCGATGCAACAACAGTCAACCTAGTTTGAAATATCTCTTTGTTTAGTGCATCTTTTTCTCAAAGATCGTTCTAAAATCATCATATCCTCCGAGAAGAGTTAGCAGAAGGTTCAGCTCTGGACTGTTCCATTTGACCCAATGGCTTTTTATGATTGCCATTGTGTCTACTATTCAAAGTTCACGAAAGAAGCTATAAAATTGATCGTGCTTGGAAACTGAAATATGCATTTTCCTACTCTGAGCCAGCAACAGCAGAAATGGTGTGGCAACCTCCTGGCTTTCAAAAAAAGCACAATTGTCTTTAGCAAAGGACAATTTGGATGTACTTACTGTTAAGTTGTAATGTATGTGCCAGGACCTAGAAATTGTTGCCAAATACAAAGCTTGCATCTCTCACTTTCCAGCAACTATGTTTTCCTTTGATTTACATTCATGCTGTTTTTATTCACTTAGTGGTGGAACTAATAGTAGAACTCTAATCTTCATAATATGTGTTCCCTTACAAGGATATTCAATGCAAGAGAAGGCCATGAATCCCATGAAGCCTGCATAATCATTGCCAACCGAAGGTTGTTTTTACTTTTACTAATGCTAGAGCACATGTATAGATCTTCCAGAGTCGGAGTGGTGACCCAGCCAGGATTGTAGACTAGTAAATGCTTCCGCAACACCAACGCACTGCATAATTCATGGTACATGATGATGATACACAAGCGATGGAATCAGGTCAACCTTCCACAAGCATTTGCCTTTTCCTATGGAAATGCACAACTTAGTTCAAGCTCAGTTTGGTTCTTGCACATGTAAGTTTCCTCTCTCTAGTCGAGTGGAATCAAGACCTAAGATTGGTAGCTGATTGGTAAGTTAAAGATTGGCCTGTGGACCTTTTTGTATCAATAGCCAGGTACCCATGCTATGCATGGGTGCGAGCCCAATATTGCAAGAAAATTTGAGAATTTTTTTGAAAACTCCCACCCACTTCAGGACACGTGCAGAGACCCCAAAAGCTGCACAGAAAATTTGGTGGAACTGACCTCAAAACTGTGGGAGTAGTACTGTGTAAAGTAAAATCAATGTACCTTTAATGATGATGGCGTTAGCTGGTGGAGGGAGGATTGGCTCTAATGCGCCATGATAAAGAAAATGGATTATAGAAAAATAGCAAAACGTCTCAAGCAAACGTGGTGTGATGTTCATTGAAATGTCTACACACGGATAATGCAGAAATGGCGAATGTCGAACCTCCTAATGTGTCTACACACGGATAATGTAATTAACTGCAAAACGTCTTGATAGACTGGATTCCTCATCCTTTTCCAGCTTTGGGAGAAAGATCGGCATCATACGGGCGGAAATGCAAAATCTCAATGGTATTGAGATATTACCAAACCAGCGAATGCTTCCAAGTGCAGCAAATGGCGAAACTGCCAATGCCGAACCGGTGAATGAGTTTACATGTGGGGGGGGGGGGAGCGAGAGAGAGAGAGAGAGACAGAGAGAGAGACAGAGAGACAGAGAGAGAGAAAGAGAGAGAGAGAGAGAGAGAGAGAGACAGAGAGAGACAGAGAGAGACAGAGAGAGAGAGAGAGAGAGACAGAGAGACAGAGGCAGAGACAGAGGCAGAGACAGAGAGAGAGAGAGAGAGAGAGAGAGAGAGAGAGAGAGAGAGAGAGAGAGAGAGAGAGAGAGAGAGAGAGAGACAGAGAGAAATTTTGTATGGGTGGAAACTCAAAATCACACTTGTATTGAGATATTACCGAACCAGTGAATGTTTCCACATGTGGTAAATGGTGAAACTGCCAATGCTGAACCCATGAATGAGTTTACATGAGGAGAGATAGCAGCTTCGTACGGGTTGAAACTCAAAATCACTATTGAATTGAGATGTCACTGAAACCCCCCACCCACATTAAGACATCCGCTGGGACCCCAAATGGTTCCACAGAAAGTTTGGCGGGGGTAGCCCCAAAACTGAAGGAGTAGTTCGGAGACGGACAGACAGACAGACACTCCTGCTTCATTATATAGATTTATATGATGACTAACATATCATGTTCATGAATGCTTCCCTTACCTTTTTTTTTCCAAATGTGGCCATTCATGCATTCATCTTGGATTAAAGATTTTGCCAAAGATCTGCTCTCCAATGATTTTTCACTTAAAGTGACAATAATCATTGTTGGTGAGATTTTCACACCATCTCGTTTCGTCAGTGGTTTTAAACTCTGGCCTGAACTACCCTGTGAACGTGAACACTTTATCAAATTTAATTTCTCTTAAATTTTATGTTTGGATTTAGCAAGATCACTGGGTCGTTAATGCTGTGAGTGTCAGTTTGGCAAACTTAGTTTGGCACAGTAAGGGTGGCTTTGTTTCCGCAACAAAGTTTAGGCAAACGTCACAATTAGTCAGGAGATTAAGCAAGCGTGAAGAGAAGCCAAAACTGTTTTTGACGTTTTGGTTTTGTTTCTTCAAAGACTCAACAGGAAATGCGTTCAGGCTCGCATGAATTTTTTGGTAGTAAATGCTTGGAAAGGGGCAACTTTGAATCGCTAAAACAAGTTGCAAGCCCAGTCAGTAATATCAACAAGATCTTCTTTTTAATACCGTAGGAAAACTAATGATCTGCTCATCACATTCAGGCAAAGAGAGAAGAGGCAGGGAAAAGGAAAGACTTATAGTCGAAGTATGATTTACCGTATTTTGCGGCAATCTAACACAGACTCGGTTGAATGTAAAAGATACAGCATGGAGGTGTGCATGGTTAAACATCTTTGGGATCACTTTCCAATGCACTAAATGCAGTAAAAACAGGCCTGTGCAGGAGTAAGTAATGAAGCCAGATGTTGATCCAACCTTCAAATGAGGCCTTTTGCCTAAATTTGGAGTGGCTGGTTTTCTGAGTGGGATGTAGCGTTGGACTTTGGGACAATTGTTTTATGACAATGATATCATTTTGTGTTGAAAGGGAAACCCAACTGGTAAGTGGTAGACTTGCCAGGAATAAATGCTGATAATTCTGACCAACGGTCTGCCAAACAAATTAGCTGATTTGATGCTGGCCAGATTCCGTGAGCTGACAGAATCAGAAAACCCAAACCAGCCAAATTGTCTAATTGTCACGTCTTTTCTTTTTTTTTCTTCCATGAAAAAGAAGTTGAAGTTTTCACTTTCCAGACGGTTATTTTCACGAGAAGAGAAATGGCAGATACCCAGACTTTCAAAAAAATAAATAAAACGAAATTGCTTACAGTACTATGTGTACACCAATCATAATGTGCATTTTCATTTTAAAGATACCTTTCGCAGTTGCAATGAATGTGTGCATTATATAAACAGGTGTGCTTTCAGGAGGATATCAACATAATGTGCCCTGCCCTATGCATAGAGTTGGTGATGCCGAAGCAGTTACTAGACTAACATTCTGGTCAGAACTCCACTTCGACTCAGGAAGTCAGGGCAGGATTTGGAATTTGACCATTGTGCCGGCGATATATCACCTACTCTTCATGAACATAACAATGGGATCTTCAACATCCACCAACTTATGCTGGTAGATGGAACACGAAGTTTAACATCCATCATGAGGACATACATACATACACGCTTTTGCAAAGCTACTGCTTTGCTGGAAGTTAAGTAGGTATACGTGGATACACACACATATACATATACATATATACTGTATATGTATATATATATATATATATATATATATATATATATATATATATATATATATATATATATATATATATATGTATATATATATGTATATATATATATATATATATATATATATATACATATATATATATACATATTGTTATGTCTGGTTGGTAGTGATATGTAGCGCAGATAGAGCTGAGAAGGTAACATGCTTCGAGGTGTCGCGGTAAGGAAAACTACCTGTAATAAGTTCATGTGTAGGCGTTTTGTCGGTTAAGATATATACTTGTGAATCTACCAGGAGGTTCGAGTGATATGTAGTGTAGGGATTAAGGAGTAGCGCCCCTGTGTGTCCACACCTGGTTAGCCAAACCTTTGTCCCTTTTGGCACAGCACACCACATAGACATTCCAACAAGTCCTTCGTGCAACACTAAATAACTAAATAACGCCCTCCCCCTGACATGACTTAGGAAGAAACCAGGCCAGGACACCACCAAATGGCCGCCACCATTTGCACCTCCGACAGGCCTATCCACCTCAAATAGCACGTGCTATGACACAAGGAGCAGGGAGCGCGAGTGGGAGTGACACAGTGGGCGTGCACCTGGGCGAGCCGGCGAGTCGGTGGAGGAGACTGATTGGTTGGCAGTGCGACAAGGGTGACGTAACGGGCCAGCAGATATTAACGAGGCCGAACGCCATTTTGAGAGTTGGAACCTGAGTGGAGTAGAGGGCAGTTCGGTGGAGAGTTGAGTGCGGAGAGTTGAGTTGCGAAGAGTTGAGTTGCACGGCAGTTGGTTCGCAGTTCACGGCCTGAGTTGATGAGTCGTTGAGTTGCTCTCTTGGTTTTGGACATCTACGCTCGTGCTCTGACAGTCTCTAGCAGTGCTCGGTGCTTTGGAGTTTGGAGCGGGGGACCTCGTCGTGTGCGGGTGGAGTGGGCATTGGCTCGGGCCTTCGCGTTGCTGTGGTGCTTGGAGCGAGGCCTGGTGGCGGCCGAGCGGAGCCGTGTTACAAGTAGAAGACGACAAGACAGATAAGGCCATTACCCATTCCCCCAAACATAACGAACGTTTTTCATTATTAATTCATCTCCCTCGTCTCGTCTCCGAAATCTGTTGTGTGTGGGATCCCAATTTAGATACCTTATTTTATTATCGGCGCATATTTTCCTGTCCCTGCCTTTATTTAATAAACCCTTGTATTATTTTGCATCCCCTGTTAAACCTGTGCCCGCTTGAGTTGATTGCCCCTTACAGGACCGGAGCAATGCCGGCGCGCTGCAGTTAAGCGCTTTCGCCGCAGCATCCATTTTCTTTCTTCCTCCCGCGTGGCCATAGCCGAATCCGTGTTTGGGTAGTTGCCTCCGAATAAGACCATTTAGGCCATCCGCGACTCTGGTGTTAACCGTAGTTGCGCGACTATATATCTATATATATATATATATATATATATATATATATATATATATATATATATATATATATATAGATATATATATATATGGGTATATATATATATATATATATATATATATATATATATATATATATATATAATTATATATATATTATATATATATATATATATATATATGTATATATATATATATGTATATATATATATATATATATATATATATATATATATATATATATATATATGTATATATATATATATATATATATATATATATATATGTATGTATGTATATATATATATATATATATATATATATATATATATATATATATATATATATATATATATATATATATATATATATATATATATGTATATATACAGACTTGGCATTTAATATGGAATATTTTTTTTGTGGGGGTGAACTTACTTTTCAAGTTGACTTAGAACCAAAAGTTCATTGGAATTATGTTGAAATTATTCTAGATTTTGTTAATGTGACCTTTGAAAGAAACAAAAACCACATTTCACATTTCGAAGCAAATAAATTGATCTTTGAAAGTGATGTAAACTGATATCGAACTCAATTCATGGACAGTACTGTGTTAAACTTCTGTGCGTTTTCCAGAAGTATGTCTTAATTTTGCACATTAGCCAAATATTTTTTTAACAAAAACAAAAGTGAAATTACAACTGGGATTACGGACAGTAAAATTACAGTTCAGTACGTCGTGTAACCCCCACGAGCATTCAGGAGAGCACGTACACGTTGAGGCATGCTGTTCACGAGATTTGCCAAGGTTTGGACAGGAATCGCTTGCAATGCAGTGACAATAGCCTGCTGCAATTCATGCACAGAGGTCAGCTGCTGGTCCAAGTGATCGATTTGACGCGTTAATTCTGCCCACAAGTTCTCTATCGGATTCATATCCGGGGACATGGCAGGCCACTCCATATGCTCTACACCACGGTCAGCAAGAAAGGGTTGGATCATGCGAGCATGATGAGGCCGTGCATTGTCATCTTGGAAGACAAAGTTTCCTTGAAAGGCTGCACGAGCAAATGGAAGCAATGTTTCTTCCAGAATGGCCCTGTACCTGAACTGGTTCAGGTTTCCATTCAGAACAACCAGGTCAGTTTTGCCCCCTGCATGAAAAGCAGCTCAAATGGTCACCCCACCACCTCCAGCTTGGACTCTTGGCACTATACAATCTTCGTTGTAGGCTTCATGCACTTGTCTGTGCACTCGGACATGGCCATCTTGACAATAGACCAGAAATCAAGACTCGTCACTGAAGATCACGTGATTCCAGTGTCCTGGCTGCCATTGACGGTGCTCTCTGGCCCACTGCAATCGGCGCTGGCGGTGTTGTCTTGTCAGGCGTGGCTTTCTCAGGGGACGCCTTGCACGATAGCCTGCTTGAACCAGTCATTGGTTGACTAGCCTTCTGGATACAGGCACATTTGTCAGTTGCTGCCACTCAGCGCTAAGCCGATTAGCTAACTTGGTACGGCCATTGCGGACTAACCGGTGCAGCTGGCGATCATCCCTCCTTGTGGTTCTGCGGGGACGTCCTGGCCTCGATATTGGAGGAGGGACACCCCTCTGAGAATTTCGTTTCGGGATCTTTGACACCTGACCTTGAGTGATGCCATACTGCCGAGCAATAGCACGCTGTTTCATGCCAGAATTTCGTAAAGCCACCACTCCATGACAAACAGCATTGTCGAGTTGACGGACCATCTCCAGAGGAAGCGGCAATAACTTTTGTAGACGTGCAGCAGTTGTTTTCCACTAATACAGAACGCAACAACCCTTATATACCTGATTGTGAAGCCAATCGTCAAATGTACCTGTCCGTACATTTTGTCACACCACCTGTGATATAATGCTGTTATTGACTTCTTGCTGTGACAGACAATCAGTGACATGGTTCTTATAGCAAAGAAATCACCGAAGCATAAAAGAAACTCACCAGATTGATATACCGAGTTCAGAAAGTAAACCCAAGTCAAGAAAAAAAAAATACCATATTTAATGCCAAGTCTGTATATATTGTTGCGGATATGGGATTTGGCCTCCATCCATATCCGCTTGTAAATATTCCCCTATTTCCCCAATACTCCCCAACTATCCCCAATCCCCCATTCCCTAGTCCCATTGTCTGTAAACAACACTCTGTAGCCCCGACCTTCCCCTTTTTCCCCCATTAAATGTCGTGCCCAGGTTCACCGCATCTCACGTAGACAACTATAGGACATCTTGCTAGTTATTCTTAGTCTATGTCAGTTAAGGACTCGTTTCCATTAATTCTGACTCTTCGTTGCACCAGAATGTGATTGTATGGCACCATTAGTAAGTTTAGGACCTCCCAATACCTCCCTGCATCTCTTCCTCATGGAACAACAACACCAACAACAACAACAGCGGCGGTGGCGCGGGGAGTGCGCGTCCTCACTCCGGCTTGGTTAGCCGCCATTGACCATGTGCTCCGACGGGGTTACCACGCAGGGGCTCGCCATCAGCTCCTCGTCAAGGGCGGAGCCCGGTAACCCCCCGCACCCAATAAGAAGCGGCGGACCGATTCCATCTGGGGCGGAGCTAACGAGCCGAGCGCGTGTCACTCCCCGCTGGGCATGCGCAGGAAGACGGAGGTGACGTCAGATGCGCCTCAGCTTGAAGAGAAACGGACGCCACCTCCAACGCGACGATACCTACCCGCATCTCTGGACCGGACCGGGTCGATTCTGCCCCTGAGCCAAGGTGCACCTTGAGCTATCGACTGCCTGCCCTTCCTTGCCATCAATCCCTGTGTGAGTCAGTCTTGTCCCGTTTGTCTGTGGTCTGTCGGGATTAAGATAAGACCGTGTCTAAGTGCCCATCTTGCTGTGCTGTACCTCTGTGCCGTGTAATCTAAACGTTCTGCATAACCAATATTATATCCTCCTCCGGAGGTCTTGAGAACTGTACCCCTGGTGTCGTGCCATTTAACCCAGCCGTTGTGTCCTTTCCTTCATTGATTTAGCATAGCGCGATTCGGCCAACGTTCGAGTGTAATCGGGTAACTTGTGCGAACACGGCGGCCATTCCGCTCGGCCCATCATAACATCTAAGTCGTGTCCGTAACAATTGGTTGTCAGGAGTTGGATTCGGACCTGGGACTAAATTTGTTAGGCCCAAATTTTGGAACACCAATTGTACTATTAGAGTAACAATTGGTGTCGGGAAGTGGGATCGGTCCCGGAGCGCGTTTGACGCGCTCGAAATTATAACGGCGAAATTTGATTGTGTTTTCCAAAAAAAAATAAAAACCCGAATTTTGAAAGTCGCGCTATGGCAGATCAAGACGGCTGGGTTCCGGTAGAGGAGAGTGAGGCAGGGTCGATCCAGGACCAAATTGAGGGACATGAGGAGAGCGAAGCAGTGAGGGTAGCAGGGTCGCAAAATGGCGTCGTCGCGCACGAGGTTGCGGGCGCGCAAAATGGCGCCTCGCACATAGCTACGGCGGCCGCACCCGCTGCACAAGTGGGAGGGAGGGCCCAAATGCAGGCCCTCATGGAGCAATTTATGGCACAAATGAGGGCCTCTATGGAAGAGTCAATGTATAATTGGAAGAGGGATGCCATGTCAGACGAATCCGGGTGTGATCTAAAAAAATTGAGGGAGGAATCCAGGTGTGAAGTGGAAAAACGGATATCAGAGGCAAGGGAGCAGAGGGACAGAGACCGCAAGTTGGGCGAAAGGGTCCCAGGGGTGCACGAGGAGGTAAAGCGGGTCGAAAAGCGCTGGTTGAGCGAAGCGGAGGAAAGCACGGGTACAATGACGGGGGTAGAAATCGCGACACGGGGTTTGGAAAAGCCGGCGACCGATGAGGTAGAGGGTGTTTTATTAAAGCCAGCGGTCGTCGAGGTGAATAAAGAAAAAGCAGTGCTGGGAATTAAAATTGAAGAGATGACGGAGGTAGCCCGGGAATTGCAGGGAGAAATGGATGATGTACAAAGTCCCTGCTCAAATCATGATGATGTACTCGTTAATCCAAATGGAAGTTTGCAGGTTTTGGTGCAGGGAGGAAGAAGAACCCCGAAGGTGAGACGTGCTGTGTATTGTGCGGGGAGATTTTGTAAGAGGATGTTTAGCGACAAAAGAATTTTCGCGCGCTTGGGATCGAGGAAGCATCCGGGCGTTGGTGAAGGGTCCCGTGTGAGTGGAAATGGCACGCGTGGGAGGAAAAAGTGTGCGTCGGCGAATGGGTGTGTTTTTGTGAGGGTGAAAGGGGTAGCGTATGCTTGTAAGCATGCAAGTGAAGCATCGACGGTAACCGGTTTAGCGGTTAGGGCGACGGATAGCCGATGCGAGCACTCGGTGCGAGGGGTGCTTTGTTGGGTGCGAGGCCCGGCGCGGGTCGATGCTGCGTCGCTTCTCTTCGAAGCGTCGTTGCCGATTCGGGCTTGGCCCCGCCCCGCACGGTCGAGTCCGGGCTTTGTCGGGCGAGGCGACCGGTCCGGTTCAAGGGCGAGTGGGAGGAGGCGGAACGGTGCCCCCTCGTGGGGACGGGGTTCCGACCGGGGGAGATTGAGCCATCGGGCCCGGGACCGCAAGGTGCCGCGCCGAGATGGTGCGTGGAGCCTCGGTCCAACCAAACCACCTCCCTTGAACCGAAAGCCGGACGGATTCAACCTGCAGGCAACCAAACCACCCGAATTCATTGCTCGGCTTTACGAACCGAGTTTAATGATGTCACGACGCACCGAGGCTAGGATATAGTGGACTGTGATGATGGTGATAGTGATAGTGATAGTGATTTGATACGAAATTTATAATAGTGGGTAGAATTGGCAGCAAATGGAAAATTTTTGAATTGGTTGGAATTTGGACGAGCAAAATTTATAGTGAGAGACCCCCGATGTGGTGGGATGGCAAATCCACCATCCCTCACAGGTGGGGCAAATGCGCAATAGATTATGGGGTGTATGGCAGTGAAAACTAGCCCGGGTGGGTTAGGATATTGATAGGGCCCTAGAAGATGACATTAGGTGACGTTAAGGTTAGTTAGTGACAATGATACCTGTAGTGGGGACGCAGGTAGATTAGTGTCGATTATAATGACGAGGGAGCGCAATAGTTTAAAGGGACGACTGGGAAGCGCAAGTTTCAGAGGGGAGTAGTTAGATGAGATGATGCCGTGTGAGAGCTGGACAGGTGTGTGGAGCAGTGTATGAGTAGTGAGTGTTGTGGATCAGCGCGAATGCGCTTGGGGGAGAGAAGGGTGCAGGTGGCACCAGGTGTGAGTGCACAGGTGTGCACCAACAGGTGAATGGAATAAATGGTTGTGTGGAAGACATGGAGTGTGGAATAAGTGGAGTATTGGAATGGATGGTCGTGGAGTGAGTATGGTGGAAACGATGGAGTGGAGTGGGTGGTGCGTAGGTGTGAATGGGGGAAGAGTGGACCCCCATCACGAATACCCGGGGCGGGTAGTGTAAGTGTTAGGTAGAGGGTATAGGTAAATTGTGGTTGGATATTGGCATCTGTCGTGCGGGTGACAGAATGGTATTTGGATGGGTGCATTAGTGTTGTGGAAATGGCTGGGCGTGTAGCCTGTTAGTGTGTGTAGTTGGTTTGGGCACTCCACCACTGTGAGGATGTCGGCCAGGTGAGGCCGCAGGTGGGCTCTGGGAGCCGTTAGTGTCAGTGGGTGCCTGAGGATCCTGGGTGTGGATCGGGCAGCCCGTGCCAGAGAGGGCACTGAGGGGGTGAGAGTGCGAGAGAGCCTTCCCCAGTTAGTTAGGTTAGGGTAAGGAGCAGGTAAGCTCGGGTGGCAACTACAGTGGTGGAGGTGTGCAGGTGGGTAGACCTGCTGGGAGAGCTACACGTCACGGCCCAGAAATTGTGCGAGTGCACCGGGAGATGAATCGGGGGAGTGAGACCCCAAATTGAGAAGCACCACAGTTTGGTCAATGGGAATTGGTTTTTAGAACCCATAGAGTAAGTTGGCCAATGGATTGGCAGGGAAAGACCCCGGGTAGTGTAAAGTGTGTTAATGTCATTTAGAGGATAGTTAGGATTGAAGTCTCCTCGCACCATCTACATGCACTCACCTGAGATGACGTACCTCCACACCATGCCATGTTTTGTTATTTTATTGTGCAGATGTTTGGAATGTGAGACGCATCATGACGTGGGTGTGACATTGTGCTTTGTTGTTCCATCTCTTCCTCCTTATGAGGATTGATGATGAATTTGGTGATGGCAAATTTTGGATAGAGGGATTGTGGTGACGAATTTGGGATAGAGGAAATATGGGGAGACGTGACAGTAGCGACGGATTGGTAATGTGTAGATTTTGTACATATGGGGTAAGGGCAAGGGTAGTGTAGGTGACAGGGGGGTGACGTACGGTAGGGACGAGCTTTCTCACTTCGCCCTCCGTACGCATTTCGCCTTGCATTGCCTTATTGATGTGTACCCTTGTGACCTTACCCCTCGCTCATTGTCTTTCCCCTTTTGTCTTCCACATGACCTGTGCGCCATTGGGTGCCGAGGGGAGCGTGCGTGAGTCGGCCATTGTGCGCCCAGCACTCTCAGAACCAGCTGTCTGCATCGATGCACCACATTATGGACCACATGCCTGTGGCTGAGCACCACTGATGGACCCCATGGGTTGGGGCATGGCCCCTCTGCTGGAACCGGCCATGAGGGCCCGAAATCTTGCTGGCGGACCTTGGCCACAGGGCACCGATGCCACACAGGTGAAGCACACGTAGTCGGCCCTGTGGGCCATAAATAAAAGAAAATAAAAAGGACACATTGGGCACACTTTATTGCAAATAGGCCGCCAGTAAGAAAATGAAAGAAAGACAACAACTGGAAGACAATAATAATAACCAGCAGAGGGAGCCGAAGAGCAAGAGACACCTGCAGGGTTAGAGGTTGTTGTTTTTATTTTCATGAACAATGGTGACTGCACCGATTGGTGCTTGGGTGTGTATTGGTGCGTTTTGGGGTGCTTTAATGGTGCATTGATGCAGAGCAGACTGTCTCCCCCCCAGAAAGAACAATCACAGGTCCTGGGTTAGTCTTGTAAATAAAGTAGCGTCAATTGCAAATAATGCTCCCTACCGGCTGTATGTTTAGTTTGAGGATTCTTTCCGCGATTCGGTTATCCTGTGGGTGTGGTTCTGTGAGGAGAAGGGTGCAACGTCGCAGGGGGACATATTTACTCATTTGTGAACATCTGTAAAACTGTCGCACTCAGGGTTGAGTTAATAGTAGAGGGAACTACATCTGAGTGCCACACTAAAGTAGGTAAAATTTTATCGGGTCGGGACGCCCCGAGGTAGAGAAGGGTGCAATGTTGCGGATATGGGATTTGGCCTCCATCCATATCCGCTTGTAAATATTCCCCTATTTCCCCAATACTCCCCAACTATCCCCAATCCCCCATTCCCTAGTCCCATTGTCTGTAAACAACACTCTGTAGCCCCGACCTTCCCCTTTTTCCCCCATTAAATGTCGTGCCCAGGTTCACCGCATCTTACGTAGACAACTATAGGACATCTTGCTAGTTATTCTTAGTCTATGTCAGTTAAGGACTCGTTTCCATTAATTCTGACTCTTCGTTGCACCAGAATGTGATTGTATGGCACCATTAGTAAGTTTAGGACCTCCCAATACCTCCCCGCATCTCTTCCTCATGGAACAACAACACCAACAACAACAACAGCGGCGGCAGCGCGGCGGCGGCGCGGGGAGTGCGCGTCCTCACTCCGGCTTGGTTAGCCGCCATTGACCATGTGCTCCGACGGGGTTACCACGCAGGGGCTCGCCGTCAGCTCCTCGTCAAGGGCGGAGCCCGGTAACCCCCCGCACCCAATAAGAAGCGGCGGACCGATTCCATCTGGGGCGGAGCTAACGAGCCGAGGGCGTGTCACTCCCCGCTGGGCATGCGCAGGAAGACGGAGGTGACGTCAGATGCGCCTCAGCTTGAAGAGAAACGGACGCCACCTCCAGCGCGACGATACCTACCCGCATCTCTGGACCGGACCGGGTCGATTCTGCCCCTGAGCCAAGGTGCACCTTGAGCTATCGACTGCCTGCCCTTCCTTGCCATCAATCCCTGTGTGAGTCAGTCTTGTCCCGTTTGTCTGTGGTCTGTCGGGAATTAAGATAAGACCGTGTCTAAGTGCCCATCTTGCTGTGCTGTACCTCTGTGCCGTGTAATCTAAACGTTCTGCATTACCAATATTATATCCTCCTCCGGAGGTCTTGAGAACTGTACCCCTGGTGTCGTGTCATTTAACCCAGCCGTTGTGTCCTTTCCTTCATTGATTTAGCATAGCGCGATTCGGCCAACGTTCGAGTGTAATCGGGTAACTTGTGCGAACACGGCGGCCATTCTGCTCGGCCCATCATAACATCTAAGTCGTGTCCGTAACAATATATATATTGTTACAGACGTGGCTTGGATGTTATTTACCGAGCGGTTTTATGGTATGACCACGTCTGCACAAGTTACCCGATTGTGCCCGAACGTTGACTAATCGCGCTATGCTAGACCAATGAAGGAAAAAGAAGACACACGGCTGGAATTAATACGACACGACACCAGGGATACGGTTCTCAAAGGTTGTTATTACAATAATGCGGAAGGTTTAGATTACAGGGACAAGAGGGAAACATAGGAAGGTGGGCACTTAAACACACTTATATTAACCCCAACAGACGACAGATAAACGGGACAAGGCTCACTCACACGGGGTTTGATGCAAAGGACAGGCGGGTAGCGATCGCTCCAGGTGCACCTGGGCTCAGGGCAGGATCACGTACGGTCCAGTTTAAGAGATGCGGTGGAGGTATTGCAGCGCTCGAGGGGTGGCGACTTCTCTCTCCAGGCTGGGGGCGCATCTGACGTCACATCCGGCGCGGGGCCGCGTATATCCGGCGGGGAGTGACACGCCCTCGGCTCGTTAGCTCCGCCTCGTGGAATCGGCACGTTGCTTCTCATTGGGTGCGTGGGGGGGTTACTGGCTCCGCCCCTGACGAGGAGCTGACAGCCAGCCCCTTCGGGGTAACGCCGTGGAGCGTATGGTCATGGCGGGTAACCGAGCCGGTGTGAGGACGCACACTCCCCGCCCCTCTGTTGTTGTAGTCGTAGTTGTAGTTGTAATTGTTGTTGTAGTTGTTGTTATTGTTGTTGTTTGGGGAAGAAGATGGGAGGAGGTATGGGAAAGGTCCTAAACTCACTACTGATGCCATATAATCACATTCTGGTGCAACGAAGAGTCATAATTAATGGAAACGAGGCCTTAACTGACATAGATTAAGAATAACTAGGAAGATGTCCGAAAGTTGGCTACGTGTGGTGCGGTGGACCTGGGCACGACATTTAATGGGGGAATAAGGGGAAGGTCGGCTCTACTGATTGTTATTTACATGCAATGGGACTAGGGAATGGGGGATTGGGGAAAGTTGGGGAGTATTGGAGAAAATAGGGGAATATTTACAAGCGGATATGGAGGCCAAATTCCATATTCGCAACAATATATATATATATATATATATATATATATATATATATATATATATATATATATATATATATATTTCATAGCGAGATACCCGTGCTCCGCCCAGGTGGGAGGCCATAAGCAAACAGTCAATGCAGAAACGGTGAATGCTAAAGCATGAAGCCAATAAATTACACGTTCCTGCTGCACCTTCAGTCGCTCGTCAGACATGGACAGCAGGTTCGTGAAAGACGTAGGTTAAAAAAAACGACGAATGGGAAACCATGGATCCAATAAATTCCACATTCCTGTGCCACCTGTAGTCGAACATCAAGCATGGACAGCAGGTTCGTGAAGGACTTCGATGAAAAACGTACCCGTTTGAATTGTTCCATAACCAGTCAATAGCGCATCTGCATATGGCAATCCGCGAATGTCACTCACGCTTAGGAAGTAGAAATCGTCATGGCACTTCGTCTTCACTTGAACTCAATAACTCTTTTTTCATTCCAAACAGCATAACTCCAATCACAAATTAAATAGCATCAATATTAAAAATAAACTTTTACCAACATTCGTGACATAAACAAATAGGCCATGGGCCACATATGGTCCACGAGCATCCCCCCCACCTCTAAACCAAACCAACTTTTTTTGAAGCCCAGAGGCATACTAAACACGATTCCAAATGTTACCAAGAAAAATTTGGGGATGCAATGCCCATTTCGGCTCAACAAAGTAGGGTACCCTCATAATTATGCCGACGCTCTCCGACGTCGACCGAACTTTGACTACTGATTATAATCTTCCACCAGAGGCCTCAAATAGCTCCTATTTCAATATATGATATACCAAATGAAAGATTATGAGCTGTTCTTTTTGAATATGTGGTAAATGAAACTATTGGGACAACTAGTTAAATAAACAGCTCTGCGGAACACAATAATTCAACCCGCGACTGCTTCTTCAATGAAATATTGGTATTTATTTCACAATCAGATTTTTTAACATTTATTTACATGGAAACTTTTCAATGTTGTATTAATCTCTTCATCGTGTATTACATTTGCTTTCAGGTGATACCTTCATATTTTTTCTAACAAGAGCCAATCTGAAATAACAGCGATATGCCAAGCGATATGCCAAATTTTGCAGTGAAGTTCGATCTGGAAAGCTAGGGAAAACAGCTCAGCTGTGGATTAGCTACATGGATCATTTTGGTCTCGTACTATCGCTGATTGAGGCAGTAAAGGTGAACAACTTTCAGCTCTACTCTCAGTGTATCAGCCAGATGAGCGACTTGTTTTTCAGCTTTGGAGCACAAAACTATGCTCGCTACACGACCTTCTTTTCAGTCTTCATAGCCAACATAGAAACATCTCATCCTGGAGCAGAGGAACTCCTTGAGAGGGGTGCCATAAGTGTGGCACGTTCGTTTATCCCTGGCAATAGGTGTGACGTGGACAAGACCATGGAAGAAACGTTTATGCGTCATGCCAAGTCTCATGGTGGTGGAGGTACAGGAATTTCAGGTATAATGACGAATTACAGTGCCTACCAGCGCTGGGTGAGAACCATACATGCAAGGTCGCAGTATGTTAATGCTACTCTCAGCATGGCAAATATGCTGGCCGACTCTGGAGAGGGAATGAAACATCGAGACGTTCGCCCCACAGAGATCCTTCGAAGTGAGAAAAATGTTGTGAAAACTTGCGAGGCTATTGAAAGCTTCTTGAATCCATTTGACGTGGAAACCAAAGATAAACTCCTGATCCTTTCGTCTGGTGCAGCAGCATCGGATGATGTCAAGGACGTACTAGCAGCTGAGAACCTGGGCAGACGTGCTAAAGAAGCATTCATTATCGAGCGACTCCAGACTGACAGCAAGTTCTTTGAGCCCGTAAAACGAATGAACTTGCGGACATTGGGAAGCATGAACAAGGTATCAATCATCAGCTCAGGAAAGCAAAAAGTCATACAATACAAACAACAAGGCAATGTTGCTTTCAAGCTATTCATGAAGTCTCAAAACGAAGGACTACAACTCGATCTCAAGGAGCTGATGACGTATCCCCTGACTCCAGTTTCTTACAGCCTTGGGACTTCAGATGGATTTCTCGCGAAAACAGACAAGAGTAAAGCCTTTCACCACTTGACCAAGGAGTGTGAGAATGCCATCATACCACCAGAGAACGACACCCTCACTGTGCATGATGGCAATGCATGCTTCTACTATCTCAAAGATCTTCCCGGAAGCTTCAGTGAAATCTGCTCTAAAGTTTTTGACACCATGTCAAACACTCACAACGTCATATTCAGCACAGACATGTACCTGCCAACCTCTGTTAAAGCAATGGAACGGAAGAGGAGAGGTGTTGGGAACAAATTGATCATCAAAGGAGGAGCGACCAAGAAGCCTCCAGACTGGAAACAGTTCCTGTCAAATGACGAGAACAAACTTCAATTTATCCAGATGTTGCTCAGGTTGTGGAGAACGGATGAGTATGCCTCAAAGCTTCATGGACGAAACGTGATACTGATATGTGATGGGGTGCCACATAAGCTGACATCTGAAGATGGGACAACAACTTCATCACACTTATTAGATTCGATGACCTCATCACAAGAAGAAACAGACTCGAGGATTATACTCTACTGTGAGTATGCTCAAAGCAAGAACTTCAACTATGTGCGAGTGAAAAGTCCTGACACAGACGTCTTCTTCATTCTATTGCACTATGCACACCGACTGGCTGATATCACAGTCCTCTTTGACACAGGAACAGGGAATAAAAAGAAGCTGATCAATATCTCAGAACTGGCCCATAACTACTCCCACAAATACTGCACGGCTCTCATGGCTCTGCATGCCTTTTGCGGCTGTGATACAACAAGTGCATTCAGAGGGATAGGAAAAGTAAAGCCTATGAAAACACTGCTGAAAATCCCTCGATATGTTCCAGTGTTGGCACAGCTGGGTGATACTTGGGACATTCCTTCACAGCTTCTGGATGACCTTGAAGCCTTCACATGTGCCATCTATGGTAGACCAAGGGTTTTAAAAGTGGATGACCTGCGACTCCTCAGGATAAATGAGCTATGTGCTCGTGATGAGATACTAACGCCTTCACAAAACATCGACATGGCCACTTTACCTCCCTGTAGAAGAAGCTTGCTTCAGCACATTGCGCGAGTCAACTATCAAGTGGGAATCTGGAAACGAGCACATATCCCTAAACCTGATGTTCCGCTGGCACACAATGGCCACGGATGGACACAAACAGACGAGCATCTCGAACCTCTGTGGTATGACGGAACTATGTTGCCTGCACAACTCTCGGATCTAGCCCGTACCGTTGCTCCTGGTACAGTCAACGACGACGATAACGACGACGACGACGATGATGATGATGATGATGCACTCATGGCTGAGAACAGTACCCTGGATGGAGATGAAACAGACAGTGACATAGAATGAACACTAAATCATGTTTATCCATGTTTCAAATTTGTCTATAATGTAATTGATTAACCAGATGTGTTCCTGTGTTTTATGTTATATTTGATATGTATAATTCAAAATGAAATGTCTGTGTGTCTGTGACCGCCGATGGCTGTGGGCACCACACCCGGGCAAACGGCTTATTGGTGGTGTGTGTGTGTGTGTGTGTGTGTGTGTGTGTGTGTGTGTAGGTGTGTGTGTTTAGGGGTGTGTGTGTGTGTGGTTTTTTTAGTATTGTGTGTGTAACAAACATGTTTAGCAGAATATGTGTACATTCTCTTTGTCAAAGCTTTGAGGGTTAAGCGATTTTTGGCACTATGTGATGGCCATATTGGATAGAGTCACAACTATTGATTAAAATAAATAAACATGTTTGCTTAGTATCTTGTATTCTCAACAAAAGAAATTTAAAATCAGTTTAGTATATATGCATATAAAAACGTTATGTAATATAGGTATTGCTGTGCAACTGGATTGTTAATATAGTACATGTTAACGTTCCAAAACGTTGAATCTAAAACATTCAAATGGCTGTTATTTCAGATTGGCTCTTGTTAGAAAAAATATGAAGGTATCGCCTGAAAGCAAATGTAATACACGATGAAGAGATTAATACAACATTGAAAAGTTTCCATGTAAATAAATGTTAAAAAATCTGATTGTGAAATAAATACCAATATTTCATTGAAGAAGCAGTCGCGGGTTGAATTATTGTGTTCCGCAGAGCTGTTTATTTAACTAGTTGTCCCAATAGTTTCATTTACCACATATTCAAAAAGAACAGCTCATAATCTTTCATTTGGTATATCATATATTGAAATAGGAGCTATTTGAGGCCTCTGGTGGAAGATTATAATCAGTAGTCAAAGTTCGGTCGACGTCGGAGAGCGTCGGCATAATTATGAGGGTACCCTACTTTGTTGAGCCGAAATGGGCATTGCATACCTAAATTTTTCTTGGTAACATTTGGAATCGTGTTTAGTATGCCTCTGGGCTTCAAAAAAAGTTGGTTTGGTTTAGAGGTGGGGGGGATGCTTGTGGACCATATGTGGCCCATGGCCTAAAATATTAAAATCCAGATGTAGATTAGTTCTGTAAAAAAAAAAAAAACACCTTTCGAGGCCATTTTTCCCCGCAAAGCGGGGGTTGGCCTTTTTCGGGCATCGTGGTTGTTGTTGTTGGTCCCCTTTTTGAAGCAATGTTTTACGGCCGGATGCCCTTCCTGCCGACAACCCTTTTTGTCGCCTTTTACGACACACAGGGAATTACCAGTGAACTGGTACTCAATTAGCCGACCTTGGAAGGATGACAGGCTGAGTCAACCCCCCTGGCGTTAATTCAGCGATCGACCGGGATTCGAACCCAGGATCCTAGGATCCTAAGCTGGCACCCTAGCCGCTAGCCCAACACCAGGCTTGTTCCAGTTCTGTAAGGTTGGGTGAATACAATTACGAATTCAAAATCGTAATTGTATTCACTCAATTCCAAACGTCATTCCAATCATAAATTGATACTTTAACAAAATACTCTTTTAAATGACGGTTGTATTGGGATATTATCAAACCAGCTCATTGCCGTCATCTGTCCACCTCCGGATTTGTGGCAGGTTCGTATTGAGTTAATTTAAAAATCATAATTTTTATTGAGGAATTTTTGAAACCTACCTACCTTACAACATCCACTGGGACCCCCAAAACGTTCCACAGGATGTTTGGCGGGCTAGCCCCAAAACTGAGGGAGTAGTTTGGGCACGGACAGACAGACAGACAGACACTCCTGTTTTATGATATACATATATCGATATAATATTCTCCGAAGGTGATTCTGTCTGTGAGTCTGTCTGTGAGTCTGTCCGGGGGTGTGGCTATACCCGGTGTGGGAGGGACTTCAAAAACAAATATCCACCATGTTGTTTTGTCGCATTGCTTTGAGGCCTCTTTTGTTAAGCCTGCGGTGTCTTGCTCTCTCTCACAGTTTTATTTCAACTCTAATTCGATATCTCATTTCATTTTTCACAGTCGCTAACATGGTTTTAGACTCGGTTGCAAAAAACGGGAAGGAAATTCAATTAAAGTTACCGTTTATAGAACGAAATGCATTTTCGAAGGCCTGTAACATAAAGTCCATTGAGACTCTCTCACGGCTTTATCGCGACTCTAATTCACCATCTGCTTTCATTTTTCACAGTCGCTAACATGGTTTTGTTTTGCAAACATGGTTTTGATTTCTTTGATTTTTGATTTCTAACCCGTTGATTCTTCAGTTTATAGTATCCTCTACCAAGAAACATACCTTCACTCTTATAGAATGGTGAAAGGAACATGCCTGAGCCTGTAATTATTTTATATTTTCCCAACTCGTGTTTCCTCACAATAACCATTATTTATTTATTGGAAAACTTCATGTAGGTGAATTCTGATGGATATAATTTCATCATTGAAAGAAATCATATGATTATCTTGATCGGTTACCCTAAAATTTACTCTGTATATGGTTTTTCCTGACACAGGTAAATAGACAAGATTTTTTGGTTCCATATTGAATTTATAACCAATCGGGGGTGAGTATGCGCTGAATGAAAATATTGTATTTGTTCTTATTCCATCGTTACAAGCACCATCAATCAAATCACAATTAATTAATACCGAATTTATGCCAGAGGATATTTGAATAACATTATCACTGTAAAACGTCCCGTTAGTTTCAATCTTTTTTGAATCGAAACCCAACAGCTCTCTGAATGAATTTTCAATTGTGAAATCAACATAATAATTATTTTTGAGTTTCATAGTTGATTTTTAAGTATGTTTTTGAATATCTATTGCAATATTTTTTTGGTTCATCTTCTTGTTCTTTCATAAGGTGAGAAATTTCAGAAGATATTTGAGAAATCTCGTATGCTTCTGGTGAAACTGTTATAGTTTTATATCCACTTCCTGAATTATAACTAAACTTGTTGTTTTTCTCTGTGATATTAAGCAAGGTATTATAAGTTTCCATTGACAATAAAGATGCCTCATATTCTTTTGTGGGGTCAAGTTGTAGTGGGTAGGGGAATGAAGCTGTGTAATCACTCGTCGTGAAATTAAAACTAAGAATTGTGCTTCTCATCTTATTTAATATGTAATAAAATATCTTTGTATTGACATTTATTAATTATTTTCACATTCATCAACTGATCTAAAATGGCTGAGGCTTCATAAAAACAATTGTTGTTCCTGTAGCGGTTACCGCTGGATGCACACAATCGCCTTGCACCGGCCAGAACACGGCCAGACGCGCCTCTCCCGGGCATGCCCGGACTCACTGTTCCCGGGCACGCCCGAACCTCCCGGGCACGCCCGGTCTCGTCTTTCCCGGGCATGCCCGCTGTCAGGGAATTGGTTGGGGAGACTCAAGACTCCAATGACCGGACACAGGTTTTACAAAAGGTCTGGTTTATTAACTGGTTGTTCACTTTCATTCCAATACCAAATAACTACCGTTTAACTCAATAGACCAGGTTAACTCTATTCGCATGGTCCTTCTCGTTCGGCCGATGTTCCTCCGCCATTCCCGTCGGGCAGAGGTTCTAATGATGAGAGCTCGTTCGTTCCGTCAGGCAGGGGTTATCGTGGCCAGTGTCCTGAATCAAAGTCTGTTCTGGTTTATATCGGCACGCTTGAGTTAATCTTTTCTCCGCTGAAAGGTTGCTCCGTCATCCCGCTCGCCTTACCGGCACCAGCTTGCTCCCCTCCTGCTGGGAGTTCCATTTACCAAACAATAGGGGGGTGCTCCAGCCTGGGGCTGTGACCAGGTGGACAAGAGATTACCATGTTCGGGCACATTCCTGACACTCATTTACGAACTCGTCTTTCACAGAGGTTGCAGGTAAAATGTATCTGCTTCGTTACCAGTCTTAATCAATAAGTTACCAGTGCCAATCAATAAGTTACACTGAGTTACACTTCCACAATTCCCTCATCTTTTTGTTTTTGTTTATATTAACCATTAATCTAAACATCAATATAAGTAAACAATCAATCACTACAAGTAAACATCATTACAAGTATAAGTAAATAATCAATCACTTTGGTAATCAAATTCCCTTAGGCATACACCGTCATCCTGCAAGAATCACAAAACATTTCGTTGGTCATTGACTCCTTCCATATTGTTCAATCTATTGCATTTGCATCACAAATATATTTTCAAAACAACACTTCACCATCACCAAGATACAACAATTTCACTTCATTTTCAAGTTTTGTAAAGCATCTGCACCATCTGGCAAAAACGTTTGCCTCCACACAAATGTTGACTTTGTTTGAAAGGAAGGGCTGATCACTTGTGTTTGAATCCTGGTATGAAACATTTTCTCCTAATGTCTTCATAGCTCCTGCACTACTTCGTGTAGGATTTCGCTGTTGTGGTAACATTGCGGAGTCATAGACTGACCCTGCTCTCCTTGTAGCATTCTTGCCACTTTTTGCTGTAAACCATAGTAATTCCTGAACAAGGCCTTCACCCAGTTGTAGTCGACTTGCCTCCTCCCTCATTGTGAGTGGGCAGCAAGTATTGGTGTGACGTTGATTGGCCAGCAAGATGTGGAACAGGGATGCCGGATGCATCCACAATGATGTTGGGACCATGGTGTTCAGGTCATTCATGGTCCTTACCAGGAGCAACCAGCAGAATCGTGCACAGCTGTTGTGACAAGGGCACAGCTGTTTTTTTGCAGCTCCATGCTGGTTCCCCGGACATTGGTGAAGTAATAACATATGTCCCCGCATTTCACAGAGGTTGCAGGTAAAATGTCGTTGTCCTGCAACTTCTGATGTGGTGAATGTTCGAAGCCTTCGAACAAGAGTAAGTGATCGCCTTTCTTTCATATTGTTACAGACACGACTTTGATGTTAAGGTGGGCCGAGCGGAATGGCCGTCGTGTCCGCACAAATTACCCGATTGTACTCGAACGTTGACGAAGCCGCGCGATGCTGGCTCAATAAGAAAAAGAAGACACCCGGCTGGATTACAATAACACAATACGACACCAGGGGTTCAGTTCTCAAGACCTCCGGAGGAGGTTATATTAAGGCGGAAGGTTAGATTACAACTACAAGAGGGACAGCATAGAAAGACAAGCACTTAGACACACTCTTATATTAACCCCGGACAGACGACAGACAAACGGGACAAGGCTGACTCACACGGGGAATTGCAGGAATCGCAGGATGTGGAGGGCTGGAGGGAGAGGGAGGTCCAAAGGGGGGTCATGCAGCACGATCGGCGCGTTTAGCAGCCGCCGTTCCTTTTCGGCCCTGCTCCAAACCGCCGCCCAGGCCCCAAGCGGCTGCCGGGTGTCGCTGCTGCTGCCGCCTCCACTTGCCTTGCCAGGCCTTGTCCCACTCGTCTAAACCCTCAACTCTTTCTTGGTCCCTCACTCTTTACCACCACTCTCTTGACGACCAACTCAGACCAACTCAGACCTCTCTCACCAAGACCAACCCTTTGTGACCAACCGACTCAGACCCTCTACTGGCAACCGACTCAGACCAACTCAGAGTGCATCTCTCACCAACTCCTCGTGACCACTTCCGTTTTGCGCCTTTTATAGCGCCTCCAGCGATTACGCCCCCGGCGTTTTGGACACGCCCATCGGGGTGCTCACCTCGGCCCTGGTTGGTCGCGCGACCCTCGGGCTCCGCCCTGGATGACGACGGGCGGGCACGCCCCTCCTCCCCTCTGACGAGGTGGAGACACGCCTTTCTTCTCCGACTCAAAGCACATGGTCAATGGCGGTTATTGGAGGGGAGGTGATTGGGAATCGAGGGCTCAGCAGTGACGAGAGGGGATGTAATATGGAAATGGAGGTTTTGGGGATGGGAAGGAAAGGGAGATTTTTGGGGATGGGAAGGAAAGGGAGATTTTTGGGGATGGGAAGGAAAGGGGATCTATTCTCTTTCACTGGTGCAATGGAGTATTTCAATTAATGGAAGACACAGCCTTACACTAATACACATAATAAGGATATAACTGTCAAAAAAGATATATCGTGTCCTGCATGTATGTTTTATGGACTAACTACGGAAACGCCCTTTGACCTTTATACAACCACAAACGGAGGGAGGAGGGGTGATATTTTACAACAACCTTTTACAACAACCTTTTACAACAACGTTTTACAACAACGTTTTACCACAACAATAAAATAAAAAAACATTCTCATATCCACAACACTGCACCCTCCTCCCCTTAGGCACGTCCCGGGCCTATAACTTTTACCTTAGTGTGGCACGTAGGTGTAGTTCCCTCTACTTTTAACCTGACCCTGAGTGCGACAGTTTTAAAACATAATAAATGTGTCCCGCTGCTCCATTGCACCCTGCCTAACAGACTTACGCCCACAGTTAACCGAATTGCGGAATGGTCTTCAAACTACACACTGACGGTGGGAAGCATTATTTACAATTGACGCTATTTTTATTTACAAAACTAACCCAGGACCTGTAATTGTTCTTTCTGGGGGGGAGACAGTCTGCTCTGCATCGACGCACCATGAACGCACCCAAAAACGCACCAATACAAGCCCAAGCACCAATCGGTGCAGTCACCATTGTTCATCAATGTTCAACAATAAAATAAAATCAACAACCCCTAACCCTGCAGGTGGTCTCTTGCTCTTCGGCTCCCTCTGCTGGTGATTATTATTTGTCTTCCAGATGTTGTCATTTTCATTTTGCTTTGCTTACTGGCAGCCTATTTTCAATAAAGTGTGCCCAATGTGTCCTTTTTTATTTGCTTTATTTATGGCCCACAGGGCCGACTATGTGGGGTTCACCTGTGGGGCATCGGTGCCTTGTGGCCAAGGTCCGCCAGCAAGATTTCGGGCCCTCATGGCCGGTTCCAGCAGAGGGGCCATGCCCCAACCCATGGGGTCCATAAGTGGTGCTCGGCCACAGGCATGTGGTCCATAATGTGGTGCATCGATGCAGACAGCTGGTTCTGGGAATTTCGGGCGCACAATGGCTGACCCACGCACGCTCCCCTCGGCGCCCAACGGCGCACAGGTCATGTGGGAGACAAAAGGGGAAAGACAATTGAGCGAGGGGTAAGGTCACAAGGGTACACATCAATAAGGCAATGCAAGGCGAAATGCGTACGGAGGGCGAAGTGAGAAAGCTCGTCCCTACCGTACGTCACCCCCCTGTCACCTACACTACCCTTGCCCTTACCCCATATGTACAAAAATCTACACATTTACAAATTCGTCACTACTGTCACGTCTCCCCATATTTCCCCTATACCAAATTCGTCTCCACAATCCCTCTACTTCAAAATTTGCCATCACCAATTCATCATCAATCCTCATAAGGAGGGAGAGATGGAATTACGCACAATGTCACACCCACGTCATGATGCGTCTCACAATCCAAACATTTGCACAGTAAAAATAATAAGACATGGCATGGTGCGGAGTACCTGTCACCTCAGGTGAGTGGATGCAGATGGTGCGAGGAGATCCTTCATCCTAACTATCCTCTAAATGATTTTAACACACTTTACACTACCCGGGGTCTCTCCCTGCCAATCCATTGGCCAACTTACACTATGGGTTCTAAAAACCAATTCCCATTGAGCAAACTGTGGTGCTTTTCAATTTGGGGTCTCACTCCCCCGATTCATCTCCCGGTGCCCTCGCACAATTTCCGGGCTGTGGCGTGTACCTCTCCCAGCGGGTCTACCCACCTGCACACCTCCACCACTGCAGTTGCCTCCGAGCTTACCTGCTCCTTACCCTAACCTAACTACCTGGGGAAGGCCCTCTGGCGCTCTCCCCACTCGGTGCCCTCTCTGGCACTGGGCTACCCGATCCATACCCGGGATCCTCAGGCACCCACTGACACTCACGGCTCCCAGAGCCCACCTGCGGCCTCACCTGGCCGACATCCTCACAGTGGTGGAGTGCCCAACCAACTACACACACTAACAGGCTACACGCCCAGCCATTTCCACAACACTAATGCACCCATCCACAATACCATTCTGCAACCGCACCACAAATGCCAATATCCAACCACAATTTACCTATACCCTCTACCTAACACTTACACTACCCGCCCCGGGTATCCGTGATGGGGGTCCACTCTTCCCCCATTCACACCTTCGCACCATCCACTCCACTCCACAATTTCCACCATTCTCACTCCACGACCATCCATTCCAATCCTCCAGACCATTTATTCCATACACCTGTCTTTCATTCACCTGTCGTTGCACACCTGTGCAATCCTACCTGGTGCCACCTGCACCCTCCTCCTCTTCCTGGACCATTTGGTCAACACAACACGCAATCACCACTACTCCCTCATACACGGCTCCACACACCTGTCCAGTTGCACACCTGTGCAATCACACCTGTTCAATTCTCACAAACACGGCATCATCTCAGCTAACTACTCCCTTCTGAAACTTGCGCTTCCCAGTCGTCCCTTTAAACTATTGCGCTCCCACGTCATTATCATCCACACTAATCTACCTGCGTCCCCACTACAGGTATCAGTCACTAACTAAACTTAACGTTACCTAATGTCATCTTCTAGGGCCCTATCAATATAACCTAACCCACCCGGGCTAGTTTTCACTGCCATACACCCCATAATCTATTGCTCCTTTGCCCCACACATGGGAAGGATGGTGGATTTGCCATCCCACCACATCGGGGGTCTCTCACTACCAATTTTGCACATCGAATTTCAACAAATTAAAAATTTGTCAATCACTGCCCATCATCTGCCAATCACTACTGCCAATCCCTTGCCAATCATCAAATTTTGTTTTTCTCTAATTTTGGGTCCAAAACACTAACCTCATCACCCAGTCTACTCACTAATACCTCTCGGTGCGCCAATCCCTGTCCAAAGCCCGGCTTCGTGAAGCCAAGCAATGGATGCTGGTTGTTTTGTGCCAGCGGCTGGATGCGTCCGGCACTCGGTGCAGGGACGGGGGCTTACCCGGGCCGAGATCCCACGCACCACTTCGGCGTGGAGCCATCCACTGTCCCGATCTCGACCTGCCGGCACGTCTCCACAAAACGTGGTCGCCATGACGACCCTTCCTATCCAGCTGCCCGCTCCACCTAGTGGAGCCTGGACGCGGCCGTTCAAAGCGAGGCCCGGCACGCACCGAGGGCCCGCTTCGGCTAAAAGTCGACCTAACCTCTAACCTGTGTAACGTCGATGCTTCACCTGGACGCTTACACCCCGCAGCCCGTTCCTTGCTCACACATCCAGCTGTGCCCATGCTCCTCGTACCTTTCCTTACACACCCAGGTACACTCATTCCACTCACAGCCTTGGTCACACACCTGACCACCGAACACTTTGGCACACATTCGTCGCTCGCACACCTCACCAATACACCTCTTCGCGCCCCCTCCTCGGTCACCTCCTCTGTGACAATCACAGGTGTGCTCTCATTCGCACACCCAACCACGTGCCTCACCACCAACTCCAGCGTGCATTCCCACTCACGCTCTACCATTCCAGGTGTGCATCCTTCCATCCCAGGTGTACATCCTCGCTCACCTGTCACAACTAACTCACGCTCCATGTCACTCTCACTACTTTCACCTCCACTCGTGACAACGCACTCACCCTTACTCTTGACAGCACACTCTTTCCCCATGCACCTGTCCGTCACACACCTTTCTCGCGCACACTCTCCCGTTACACCCTCTGTAACACTCACCACAGGTGGACACTCTTCCTTACTTCTGACAGCGCACTCTTTCCTCATGCACCTGTCCGTCACACACCTTTCTCGCGCACACTCTCCCGTTACACCCTCTGTAACACTCACCACAGGTGGACACTCTTCCTTACTTCTGACAGCGCACTCTTTCCTCATGCACCTGTCCGTCACACACCTTTCTCGCGCACACTCTTGCGCACACTCTCCCGTCACACCCTCTGTAACACTCACCACCCCGCGCTTCCACGTGCTCCCTCGCACACGCGCTACGACCGACTCACTCTCGCCAGCACACTCACTCCTTGGCACGCACTTTTTCCTCACACACCCCAGAGTCGGACTTTCTTGCACACTTCCATTTTCGCACACCAGACCTGTCGCACACTTCACCAACGGCCTCTCACGAACACCCGGGTCTATCTCGACCCCCAAGCCTCTTAAATCACCTGGCGCATCATACGCACGACCATATTGGTCACCACTTACACCGGGTCCTCTTCCTCTTCGCTTCTCCTCCATCACCTGCGAATCCCTCATCCGGTTAACGAGCACATCACGATCCAAACACAGACTTTGGACCAATTCTTTTATCTCCTCTTTTATCTCTTTGTTATCCCCTCTCCGTCGCTTCTTAATTTCGCTCATCCCTTCTTCCACTTCTTCTAATTTGTGCTTCACCTCTTTTATTCCCCGGTACGTCTCCTCAAGCTCATCCTCTAAGGCTACCTTGACCGTTTCCAGGTGCGTCCTCACCTGCCGGTCCTTCGTCTCCATTACCTCTATCACCTCGTCCAACCTCGTTGTCAGTCCCTCACGTACCATCTGACATTCCCTCTTTGTCGCTATCAAGTCGTTTTTTATGTCGTTTTGTGTCGCTTTTAAACCTCCTAATACCGCAGTGTTCCTTTGAACCTGCTCCACTAACTCCGTTTGTCCCACCGTCAGCTGCTCCACCTCCTGCGTCAGGTCCTCTATGCCCCCTTGTAACTTTACAGTCCCCTTTCTCACCTCCTTCTCCATGCGCTCCTTACAGTGCCTCACCTCCTCGCGCACTCCTCCGACCTCCTCACTCACTCCTCTTCTGATCTGCTCTCCCATCACTTGCATCTCCTGCCCAGATGCCACCCTCATCTGCTCCATCTCCTCCCTGTGAGCATCCAGTTTGGTTTCTACCCCCATTCTGACCCCCTCTATCTGCTGCCCCATTTGGTTAACTTCCCTTTCCGCTTGGTCCCTCATGTCCCTCAATTTGCCTTCCATACTGTTTTCTAACCCCTCTAACCCACTTTTCACTCCCTCTATCTGATTCTCCTTGGCAGCCATTCTATTTTCTACCCCCTCTAACCCCTTTTGCATCCCTTCCATTTGATTTTCTTGAGCGGCCATTCTGTTTTCTACCCCCATTAACCCATTCTTTACCTCTTTTATCC
Organism: Myxine glutinosa; assembly: GCF_964187855.1. Lineage (NCBI taxonomy): Eukaryota > Metazoa > Chordata > Myxini > Myxiniformes > Myxinidae > Myxine > Myxine glutinosa. The sequence continues at coordinate 339,379,968 of NC_136261.1, forward strand.
CGTTGTCTAACCCCTCAAAATTTTTGTCTAACTTCCCAAATTTCTTGTCTAACTCCTCACCGGTACCCCTCGCTTCGTCCCTCATTACCCCCATTTGGTTTCCCAACCGCTCACTATCAGCCCTCATTCCCACCATTTGTTCCATAAGGGCCCTCATTTGCAGGAGGAAAAGGTTCGAATCCACCAGGGGCGCTGCCGCGGGCGTGGACGCCGTGGCCACCTCGTGCGTGACAACGCTATTTTGCGACCCTGCCGCCCTCACTGCTTCGCTCTCCTCGCGTCCCTCAATTTGGTCCTGGACCGACCCTGCTTCACTCTCCCCTACCGGACCCCAGCCGTCTTGATCCGCCATAGCGCGACTTTCAAAATTCGAGTTTCGTAACACCAATCCAAATTTTGCTGTTATAATTTCGTCGAGCGCAGTAACCGCGCTCCGGCTCGATTTTCCCTCCCAAAATTTGGGCCTAACTAATTTAGTCCCGGGTCCGAATCTCACTCCTCGACACCAATTGTTACTCTAATAGTACAATTGGTGTTCCAAAATTTGGGCTAAATAAATTTAGTCCCAGGTTCGAATCCAACTCCTGACAACCAATTGTTACAGACACGACTTTGATGTTAAGGTGGGCCGAGCGGAATGGCCGTCGTGTCCGCACAAATTACCCGATTGTACTCGAACGTTGACGAAGCCGCGCGATGCTGGCTCAATAAGAAAAAGAAGACACCCGGCTGGATTACAATAACACAATACGACACCAGGGGTTCAGTTCTCAAGACCTCCGGAGGAGGTTATATTAAGGCGGAAGGTTAGATTACAACTACAAGAGGGACAGCATAGAAAGACAAGCACTTAGACACACTCTTATATTAACCCCGGACAGACGACAGACAAACGGGACAAGGCTGACTCACACGGGGAATTGCAGGAATCGCAGGATGTGGAGGGCTGGAGGGAGAGGGAGGTCCAAAGGGGGGTCATGCAGCACGATCGGCGCGTTTAGCAGCCGCCGTTCCTTTTCGGCCCTGCTCCAAACCGCCGCCCAGGCCCCAAGCGGCTGCCGGGTGTCGCTGCTGCTGCCGCCTCCACTTGCCTTGCCAGGCCTTGTCCCACTCGTCTAAACCCTCAACTCTTTCTTGGTCCCTCACTCTTTACCACCACTCTCTTGACGACCAACTCAGACCAACTCAGACCTCTCTCACCAAGACCAACCCTTTGTGACCAACCGACTCAGACCCTCTACTGGCAACCGACTCAGACCAACTCAGAGTGCATCTCTCACCAACTCCTCGTGACCACTTCCGTTTTGCGCCTTTTATAGCGCCTCCAGCGATTACGCCCCCGGCGTTTTGGACACGCCCATCGGGGTGCTCACCTCGGCCCTGGTTGGTCGCGCGACCCTCGGGCTCCGCCCTGGATGACGACGGGCGGGCACGCCCCTCCTCCCCTCTGACGAGGTGGAGACACGCCTTTCTTCTCCGACTCAAAGCACATGGTCAATGGCGGTTATTGGAGGGGAGGTGATTGGGAATCGAGGGCTCAGCAGTGACGAGAGGGGATGTAATATGGAAATGGAGGTTTTGGGGATGGGAAGGAAAGGGAGATTTTTGGGGATGGGAAGGAAAGGGAGATTTTTGGGGATGGGAAGGAAAGGGGATCTATTCTCTTTCACTGGTGCAATGGAGTATTTCAATTAATGGAAGACACAGCCTTACACTAATACACATAATAAGGATATAACTGTCAAAAAAGATATATCGTGTCCTGCATGTATGTTTTATGGACTAACTACGGAAACGCCCTTTGACCTTTATACAACCACAAACGGAGGGAGGAGGGGTGATATTTTACAACAACCTTTTACAACAACCTTTTACAACAACGTTTTACAACAACGTTTTACCACAACAATAAAATAAAAAAACATTCTCATATCCACAACAATATGTTGCAGTGTGATCCAGGCAAATGGTCACATAAATTTCCTTGGTGAAGGTAAGCATTCATCTCCAAGTTACACGGGAGAATGTCTTCATCATTCTTTGAGAAAGAGGGTGTATGCCACGATTAACTTCATTTTTTTTAGCCACAAATTTTCTTTCTCGAACTTCTTCCCAATTCCGTTAGCAATCCCTCCAAAATGTGATCTCGTCTTATCCTTATGCTCAGTCACATCTGAATCTGCTTTCCACACACACTGAATCAGATAGGGTACATCTTACCATGAAATCAGCATAATCATGTATATCTTCCGACAGTTTCACATTCAACAATTTGTTGTTTTTCCTTAACACAAAAAGTTATATTCATTTATATGCGTCACACAAATAATATTCAATCAGGTATGTATTTTATTACTAAACTAAGAATAGCATCCACAATTGCTTTCAGGTTAATATAGTTCAAAAATTAACTCATGCAGGTATTTTAGCACTACTCTAAGAAAATAAATTGTATATGATTACAATCACAAACGGGAATACCTAATTCCCAACAACAATTTTCCCAAACCAACAAATTAAGCATAATGTATTATTACCATAATTCCTCTCCACTTTTTCTTTTCCCTCTTTTTTTCCCTAACAGTGTGTCACTCGTGGTGATATGAGTTCACTGATATTGTAATTGACACAACTCATAACATTGTCGTTATGCCATTATCTTAATTCTACTGTATTCACTATTCATTTGCAACATCACTTGATTCATTCTTTTAATCTCGGTATTATTCATATCATCATAACAATCTTTCTATTTTAGGTCCATATTTGTTTCTGTTCTCATCAACCTCCTACGGTTTATCAATTTGTTCCAAAACACTGCAACCAAAGGTTTTAACCAAAGCTCTACCAAACTATTTCCAATTTGAACTCAAAATGCTAATTAAACAACAATTCAAAGAATTAACTTCAATGGGTCAACAAACTCATTTTATAAACAGATCTAATTTTCCCATCCAATAATTTTCCTTGCTAAATGTCATATTGCAACACTTTAATAAACCTTCGAAAAATGTCTCCCAAATCAATAAATTCCCTTTTTTACTTCCCAAATACTCATCTGTAAATTACATATTCAATTACAGTTTCTCCCTATTTGTTCGGCCTAAATGGCCACCGAAGTGGCTGCCAACATGCAGTACCGTTTTTATCTACCAAGCAAGTATTCGTCCACATAAGACCTCTACCAAAATGTTGTTTGTAAAAACAAATCTGGGATTTCTGATTACATGGATGAACACTCTCAGGACATTTCAGGCTGCTTGTTAACAATCCACTACGATAAATTAATTCCTTTACCCACAATCAAATAATTAGTACAAATTGAGGATATTATCCCTATCACATTCATTTATAGATTCATGATGTTGGATCTAAATTTTCTCCCACTGCTGCAAGGAAGAACAATAGCTCTAATAAGTCTTTGTAATATCTCACTTCATTTACCCAGCATCGAAGAATTTATTTACTATCCATTCCCATCTGTTAACCAGTGACTTTGTTTGAACTCCAAAACTTAATTTGATGTATCCCATGTGTACAGCTACCACTTATTGAAACCCATACTTTTGTAGAAAATATCCAAGTAAGTGTTTTTTTTATTTTAAACCCCCTTAACTGTTGCTCATCCATTTCTATGCACCCAGTGAGTACTACTGACACCAGTATGCCAATATAGGTGTGCGAGTTTAACAAATATGTTGCAGGTACACGTGACATCGCGTTCTGAGTATAAATAACGTAACAGCGCGTTCATGTCTGCCCCTTGGTTTAAGATTCACAATGCATTCCGTTTTAAAACTCACAATAGTTCAAATCAGCAAGATTTTCTTTACTATTTTCCCATATCATCTATGCCTAATACACATCCATACATACAGCACAATTTATATGCTGATAAAATTCAAGTTTATATATATATATATATATATAAATCCGTGAGCAGAGTATTCTGGGAAGTCAGTGTAAGACCTCTCCCAAATTTGGCTAATTTTGTACTCCCACATTTTTATGAAGCTCATATCCATAAATAGCTTTGATTCTCATATAAATTCTATCAAAATGGAATCTCAAGATTACTCCCAATTTTCACTATCAATGAATTTACTATTAATGAATGGCTGCTCATAACTCAGCAAATCAAATTTTTTTATATTCTATCTCCCTTGACAAAAAGGATAATGTTCATAATCAAATTATATTTCTATTTTATTTTACTAATTCTCTCGATATGCGATCCCATCCACATGGAACTATCTATTTTCAGACAAGGCACACTGTCGGTGTCAACAATCTTGTAAGATTGATACACAAAAACACACACACACATGCATTATGCATATTTGTTTGCGTTGGAACCATTATTTACAGATCAGATGGGTGTCAATTTTATTTCAATTTCATAAAATTTGTCAATCAAATAAAAAAATGCTTATACACAAATAAACTAAAAGTCTATTCTTAGAAAACCCCTATGATGTCACATTGAAATTACCCTTTCAGTTCCCACCATAATTTATCCAAATTTGACTACACACCCATTTGCATGTCAGTCGACCACTGACCTATCAATCATGCGGAACACTAGTCCGAAATTCCCACCTGATCATCATGTGACCCTTGTCACTTGGTTTCAAAAATTTGCAAAGCAATTGTTCCAACTTTGTAAATTTAAAATTGTGTGCCCAACATAAAAGATCCAATTTCGGCATGTGATCAATTAATTACTAATTTGCTTACAAGCAAAAGAAAAAAATGAATAATTCTTGCTCCGAAAACTTTTCAGACCCAAGAATCATCGACAGTTATTCATGTTTGTCCAGTAATCTAATTTGTTGAGGCCAATCGTCATTTGGGATTTGTCGCAATGAAGGCCTAATCATTGTCTGGGGTATCGGTCAGCACTGGTACCCTTGATCTTGGTTTACCCTATTAACTTGTCTTCCTGTTGACATACGGACATCTTCTTCTCCAATGTCCCATCTTTCCACACTTGAAACACCGGTTTCTGTCGTTGTCTGATCTGTGCACCTGTGCACTTGTATTGCTGGGCTGCATCTCTACATCCCTGAGTTGCCACTGCAATCTCTCGTTATCTCCTGAAACACGAAAAAATTCTCTGTACCGTCCTTTTTGGGGAGACAACTGGAAATCAGATGGGACAACTGTCACTTTCATTCCTAATTTCGAGGGCAGTTGTGCATTTGTCTCCTCCACTGTATCCTGTATCCTTTTTATTTTAAGTTCTAGATCCGTTATCCGTTCTTGCTGTTCCCGTTGTCTGGATTCACCATCCCAAAGATGGAATGCAAGCCAGTCTACCATTAGATTCTGTCTCTTCCTGGCTTTCAATCTTTGTTCCAATCTTTCCAATCGACTTCGCTCAAATGTACCATCTCTTGGAAACTCCTCATCATGTCCCTTTGTCCACAAATACCAATTCTCGACCTGCCTTATAGCTTCGGCACCATAACGGTCGTACATATGATGTGTACAAGTACCTTTTTGTGGAATCTCTGGTTGTCCTTGTGTATTCTTGCAGCTCCATTTCCCATTCTGCCTTTTATCAAAGTAGCGTTGGATGTGTTGTAGCTTGTTCCAGGTTCCTCTAAAGCTTCACTCGTACCTCCAGGAAGGATCTCTCCACCTGTTCACACGGTGATTTCCAGAGAGTCTCCCTCAGCTGTGGCTTTTGCACAATCCAATCTCACAGATCAGTATTTGCAGATGAGCCGGAGGGTCAGTATGAAATGGGTGAATCCTCAGGTGTCCGCTCTGTTGACGGGGAAATCACACAATGGTAACCGCACATATATATCTGTATATAAACTCACCACCTTGCTCAATTTTCCCAGGTTGTCTCCACATTGATAATATCTCGCAAAGATATCAAAGCTTCTTTCTTGAGACCACATTTTCATCAATCAAACAATCAATATATTCAATTCAATTTATTCAGTTCAATTTATTCAGTTAAATTTATTCAATTAAATTCAATCAATTAGATTCAATCAATCAACAATTCAATCAATTATTCAATTTCAATTAATTCATCAATATTCATCAATAAATCAAATTAATCATTTTGAATGACTCCTTGCATAAGCCCTTTCCCCAATGATGTCAGGACAGGTCCATCCATTGACTGAGATCGAATCTCATCGGTCGTCACCTCTGGTTCGTACCTCATGTCAATTGATGAATCACCGTCCTGTCCTAGGGTCATATCTGACATATTTCCCCATTTTGCCTGGTCTCCACAAATTTTCTTTGCAACCACTAAAGGCAACTCATCCTTCATTCGTGAGACAAGAATATCCAATCATATCATTCAACTTCTTCCGTAAGTGTCAAGAATATCCAATCATATCATTCAACTTCTTCCATAAGTGTGAAGAATATCCAATCATATCATTCAACTTCTTCCATGAGTGTGAAGAATATCCAATCATATCATTCAACTTCTTCCATAAGTGTGAAGAATATCCAATCATATCATTCAACCTCTTCCATGAGTGTGAAGAATATCCAATCATATCATTCAACTTCTTCCATAAGTGTGAAGAATATCCAATCATATCATTCAACTTCTTCCTGAGTGTGAAGAATATCCAATCATATCATTCAACTTCTTCCATAAGTGTGAAGAATATCCAATCATATCATTCAACTTCTTCCTGAGTGTGAAGAATATCCAATCATATCATTCAACCTCTTCCATGAGTGTGAAGAATATCCAATCATATCATTCAACTTCTTCCATAAGTGTGAAGAATATCCAATCATATCATTCAACCTCTTCCATGAGTGTGAAGAATATCCAATCATATCATTCAACTTCTTCCTGAGTGTGAAGAATATCCAATCATATCATTCAACTTCTTCCTGAGTGTGAAGAATATCCAATCATATCATTCAACCTCTTCCATGAGTGTGAAGAATATCCATTCATATCATTCAACTTCTTCCATAAGTGTGAAGAAGATCCAATCATATCATTCAACTTCTTCCTGAGTGTGAAGAATATCCAATCATATCATTCAACCTCTTCCATGAGTGTGAAGAATATCCAATCATATCATTCAACTTCTTCCTGAGTGTGAAGAATATCCAATCATATCATTCAACCTCTTCCATGAGTGTGAAGAATACCCAATCATATCATTCAACTTCTTCCATAAGTGTGAAGAATATCCAATCATATCATTCAACTTCTTCCTGAGTGTGAAGAATATCCAATCATATCATTCAACCTCTTCCATGAGTGTGAAGAATATCCAATCATATCATTCAACTTCTTCCTGAGTGTGAAGAATATCCAATCATATCATTCAACTTCTTCCATAAGTGTGAAGAATATCCAATCATATCATTCAACTTCTTCCTGAGTGTGAAGAATATCCAATCATATCATTCAACCTCTTCCATGAGTGTGAAGAATATCCAATCATATCATTCAACTTCTTCCATAAGTGTGAAGAATATCCAATCATATCATTCAACTTCTTCCTGAGTGTGAAGAATATCCAATCATATCATTCAACCTCTTCCATGAGTGTGAAGAATATCCAATCATATCATTCAACTTCTTCCATAAGTGTGAAGAATATCCAATCATATCATTCAACTTCTTCCTGAGTGTGAAGAATATCCAATCATATCATTCAACCTCTTCCATGAGTGTGAAGAATATCCATTCATATCATTCAACTTCTTCCATAAGTGTGAAGAATATCCAATCATATCATTCAACTTCTTCCTGAGTGTGAAGAATATCCATTCCCGTCTGTTAGTTCTCGTCTGTTAGAAGAATGTCGTTGGAGGTATTGACTTATATAGGGTTGGTTTTCTAAGGCTTATATCAAAATATTAACTTATATCAAATAAGTCTTTTAAGGTGAAAGCGCGATGACGTCACGCGGCACGAATGCGCGCCTGTGTCGTTGGAGGTATTGACTTCTATAGGGTTGGTTTTCTAAAGCTTATATCAAAATATTAACTTATATCAAATAAGTCTTTAAAGGTGAAAGCGCGATGACGTCACCACGTCACGCAGCACGAATGCGCGCCTGTGTCGTTGGAGGTATTGACTTCTATAGGGTTGGTTTTCTAAGGCTTATATCAAATAAGTCTTTTAAGGTGAAAGCGCGATGACGTCACCACGTCACGCGGCACGAATGCGCGCCTGTGTCGTTGGAGGTATTGACTTCTATAGGGTTGGTTTTCTAAGGCTTATATCAAAATATTAACTTATATCAAATAAGTCTTTTAAGGTGAAAGCGCGATGACGTCACCACGTCACGTGGCACGAATGCGCGCCTGTGTCGTTGGAGGTATTGACTTCTATAGGGTTGGTTTTCTAAGGCTTATATCAAAATATTAACTTATATCAAATAAGTCTTTTAAGGTGAAAGCGCGATGACGTCACGCGGCACGAATGCGCGCCTGTGTCGTTGGAGGTATTGACTTCTATAGGGTTGGTTTTCTAAGGCTTATATCAAAATATTAACTTATATCAAATAAGTCTTTTAAGGTGAAAGCGCGATGACGTCATGCGGCACGAATGCGCGCCTGTGTCGTTGGAGGTATTGACTTCTATAGGGTTGGTTTTCTAAGGCTTATATCAAAATATTAACTTATATCAAATAAGTCTTTTAAGGTGAAAGCGCGATGACGTCACCACGTCACGCGGCACGAATGCGGGCCTGTGTCGTTGGAGGTATTGACTTATATAGGGTTGGTTTTCTAAGGCTTATATCAAAATATTAACTTATATCAAATAAGTCTTTCAAGGTGAAAGCGCGATGACGTCACGCGGCAAGAATGCGCGCCTGTGTCGTTGGAGGTATTGACTTCTATAGGGTTGGTTTTCTAAGGCTTATATCAAAATATTAACTTGTATCAAATAAGTCTTTTAAGGTGAAAGCGCGATGACGTCACCACGTCACACGGCACAAATGCGCGCCTGTGTCGTTGGAGGTATTGACTTCTATAGGGTTGGTTTTCTAAGGCTTATATCAAATAAGTCTTTTAAGGTGAAAGCGCGATGACGTCACCACGTCACGCGGCACGAATGCGCGCCTGTGTCGTTGGCGGTATTGACTTATATAGGGTTGGTTTTCTAAGGCTTATATCAAAATATTAACTTATATCAAATAAGTCTTTTAAGGTGAAAGCGCGATGACGTCACGCGGCACGAATGCGCGCCTGTGTCGTTGGAGGTATTGACTTCTATAGGGTTGGTTTTCTAAAGCTTATATCAAAATATTAACTTATATCAAATAAGTCTTTAAAGGTGAAAGCGCGATGACGTCACCACGTCACGCAGCACGAATGCGCGCCTGTGTCGTTGGAGGTATTGACTTCTATAGGGTTGGTTTTCTAAGGCTTATATCAAATAAGTCTTTTAAGGTGAAAGCGCGATGACGTCACCACGTCACGCGGCACGAATGCGCGCCTGTGTCGTTGGAGGTATTGACTTCTATAGGGTTGGTTTTCTAAGGCTTATATCAAATAAGTCTTTTAAGGTGAAAGCGCGATGACGTCACCACGTCACGCGGCACGAATGCGCGCCTGTGTCGTTGGAGGTATTGACTTATATAGGGTTGGTTTTCTAAGGCTTATATCAAAATATTAACTTATATCAAATAAGTCTTTTAAGGTGAAAGCGCGATGACGTCACCACGTCACGTGGCACGAATGCGCGCCTGTGTCGTTGGAGGTATTGACTTCTATAGGGTTGGTTTTCTAAGGCTTATATCAAAATATTAACTTATATCAAATAAGTCTTTTAAGGTGAAAGCGCGATGACGTCACCACGTCACGCGGCACGAATGCGCGCCTGTGTCGTTGGAGGTATTGACTTATATAGGGTTGGTTTTCTAAGGCTTATATCAAAATATTAACTTATATCAAATAAGTCTTTTAAGGTGAAAGCGCGATGACGTCACGCGGCACGAATGCGCGCCTGTGTCGTCGGAGGTATTGACTTCTATAGGGTTGGTTTTCTAAGGCTTATATCAAAATATTAACTTATATCAAATAAGTCTTTTAAGGTGAAAGCGCGATGACGTCACCACGTCACGCGGCACGAATGCGCGCCTGTGTCGTTGGAGGTATTGACTTGGTTTTCTAAGGCTTATATCAAAATATTAACTTATATCAAATAAGTCTTTTAAGGTGAAAGTGCGATGACGTCACGCGGCACGAATGCGCGCCTGTGTCGTTGGAGGTATTGACTTCTATAGGGTTGGTTTTCTAAGGCTTATATCAAAATATTAACTTGTATCAAATAAGTCTTTTAAGGTGAAAGCGCGATGACGTCACCACCTAACGCGGCACGAATGCGCGCCTGTGTTGTTGGAGGTATTGACTTCTATAGGGTTGGTTTTCTAAGGCTTATATCAAATAAGTCTTTTATGGTGAAAGCGCGATGACGTCACCACGTCACGCGGCACGAATGCGAGCCTGTGTCGTTGGAGGTATTGACTTATATAGGGTTGGTTTTCTAAGGCTTATATCAAAATATTAACTTATATCAAATAAGTCTTTTAAGGTGAAAGCGCGATGACGTCACGCACACGAATGCGCGCCTGTGTCGTTGGAGGTATTGACTTCTATAGGGTTGGTTTTCTAAGGCTTATATCAAAATATTAACTTATATCAAATAAGTCTTTTAAGGTGAAAGCGTGATGACGTCACGCGGCACGAATGCGCGCCTGTGTCGTTGGAGGTATTGACTTCTATAGGGTTGGTTTTCTAAGGCTTATATCAAAATATTAACTTATATCAAATAAGTCTTTTAAGGTGAAAGCGCGATGACGTCACCACGTCACGCGGCACGAATGCGGGCCTGTGTCGTTGGAGGTATTGACTTATATAGGGTTGGTTTTCTAAGGCTTATATCAAAATATTAACTTATATCAAATATGTCTTTCAAGGTGAAAGCGCGATGACGTCACGCGGCACGAATGCGCGCCTGTGTCGTTGGAGGTATTGACTTCTATAGGGTTGGTTTTCTAAGGCTTATATCAAAATATTAACTTGTATCAAATAAGTCTTTTAAGGTGAAAGCGCGATGACGTCACCACGTCACACGGCACGAATGCGCGCCTGTGTCATTGGAGGTATTGACTTCTATAGGGTTGGTTTTCTAAGGCTTATATCAAATAAGTCTTTTAAGGTGAAAGCACGATGACGTCACCACGTCACGCGGCACGAATGCGCGCCTGTGTCGTTGGCGGTATTGACTTATATAGGGTTGGTTTTCTAAGGCTTATATCAAAATATTAACTTATATCAAATAAGTCTTTTAAGGTGAAAGCGCGATGACGTCACGCGGCACGAATGCGCGCCTGTGTCGTTGGAGGTATTGACTTCTATAGGGTTGGTTTTCTAAAGCTTATATCAAAATATTAACTTATATCAAATAAGTCTTTAAAGGTGAAAGCGCGATGACGTCACCACGTCACGCAGCACGAATGCGCGCCTGTGTCGTTGGAGGTATTGACTTCTATAGGGTTGGTTTTCTAAGGCTTATATCAAATAAGTCTTTTAAGGTGAAAGCACGATGACGTCACCACATCACGCGGCACGAATGCGCGCCTGTGTCGTTGGAGGTATTGACTTCTATAGGGTTGGTTTTCTAAGGCTTATATCAAAATATTAACTTATATCAAATAAGTCTTTTAAGGTGAAAGCGCGATGACGTCACCACGTCACGCGGCACGAATGCGCGCCTGTGTCGTTGGAGGTATTGACTTCTATAGGGTTGGTTTTCTAAGGCTTATATCAAAATATTAACTTATATCAAATAAGTCTTTTAAGGTGAAAGCGCGATGACGTCACGCGGCACGAATGCGCGCCTGTGTCGTTGGAGGTATTGACTTCTATAGGGTTGGTTTTCTAAGGCTTATATCAAATAAGTCTTTTAAGGTGAAAGCGCGATGACGTCACCACGTCACGCGGCACGAATGCTCGCCTGTGTCGTTGGAGGTATTGACTTATATAGGGTTGGTTTTCTAAGGCTTATATCAAAATATTAACTTATATCAAATAAGTCTTTTAAGGTGAAAGCGCGATGACGTCATGCGGCACGAATGCGCGCCTGTGTCGTCGGAGGTATTGACTTCTATAGGGTTGGTTTTCTAAGGCTTATATCAAAATATTAACTTATATCAAATAAGTCTTTTAAGGTGAAAGCGCGATGACGTCACCACGTCAAGCGGCACGAATGCGCGCCTGTGTCGTTGGAGGTATTGACTTGGTTTTCTAAGGCTTATATCAAAATATTAACTTATATCAAATAAGTCTTTTAAGGTGAAAGCGCGATGACGTCACGCGGCACGAATGCGCACCTGTGTCGTTGGAGGTATTGACTTCTATAGGGTTGGTTTTCTAAGGCTTATATCAAAATATTAACTTGTATCAAATAAGTCTTTTAAGGTGAAAGCGCGATGACGTCACCACCTAACGCGGCACGAATGCGCGCCTGTGTCGTTGGAGGTATTGACTTCTATAGGGTTGGTTTTCTAAGGCTTATATCAAATAAGTCTTTTATGGTGAAAGCGCGATGACGTCACCACGTCACGCGGCATGAATGCGCGCCTGTGTCGTTGGAGGTATTGACTTATATAGGGTTGGTTTTCTAAGGCTTATATCAAAATATTAACTTATATCAAATAAGTCTTTTAAGGTGAAAGCGCGATGACGTCACGCGGCACGAATGCGCGCCTGTGTCGTTGGAGGTATTGACTTATATAGGGTTGGTTTTCTAAGGCTTATATCAAAATATTAACTTATATCAAATAAGTCTTTTAAGGTGAAAGCGCGATGACGTCACGCGGCACGAATGCGCGCCTGTGTCGTTGGAGGTATTGACTTCTATAGGGTTGGTTTTCTAAGGCTTATATCAAAATATTAACTTATATCAAATAAGTCTTTTAAGGTGAAAGCGCGATGACGTCACCACGTCACGCGGCACGAATGCGCGCCTGTGTCGTTGGAGGTATTGACTTCTATAGGGTTGGTTTTCTAAGGCTTATATCAAAATATTAACTTATATCAAATAAGTCTTTTAAGGTGAAAGCGCGATGATGTCACGCGGCACGAATGCGCGCCTGTGTCGTTGGAGGTATTGACTTCTATAGGGTTGGTTTTCTAAGGCTTATATCAAAATATTAACTTATATCAAATAAGTCTTTTAAGGTGAAAGCGCGATGATGTCACGCGGCACGAATGCGCGCCTGTGTCGTTGGAGGTATTGACTTCTATAGGGTTGGTTTTCTAAGGCTTATATCAAAATATTAACTTATATCAAATAAGTCTTTTAAGGTGAAAGCGCGATGACGTCACGCGGCACGAATGCGCGCCTGTGTCGTTGGAGGTATTGACTTCTATAGGGTTGATTTTCTAAGGCTTATATCAAAATATTAACTTATATCAAATAAGTCTTTTCAGGTGAAAGCGCGATGACGTCACGCAGCACGAATGCGCGCCTGTGTCGTTGGAGGTATTGACTTCTATAGGGTTGGTTTTCTAAGGCTTATATCAAAATATTAACTTGTATCAAATAAGTCTTTTAAGGTGAAAGCGCGATGACGTCACGCGGCACGAATGCGAGCCTGTGTCGGAGGTATTGACTTCTATAGGGTTGGTTTTCTAAGGCTGTAGGCCGCACCGCATTTTGTCAAATAAAGTGGTATTCGGGTGGTTCTGGTATTTGGGACCGCAGGGACGGAAAGTGCAGGTACGGGGTGCTTGGCACTCCCCAGCCGGCCCGCTCTGAAGGTTCGGATCGGGACACCGGGATTCATTCCGTTCGCCCGGTCGGCCCGGAGGTGGGGGTGCGGGGCCTGTCACGGAACGTCAAAACAAACTCCTCCCTCCCATCCCATCACCCTCCCATCACCCTCCCATCACCCTGCCCCATCACCCTGCCCCATCACCCTCCCCCATCACCCCGCCATCACCCTCCCATCACCCTGCCATCACCCTGCCAGCACCCTCCCCCATCACCCTCTGCCATTACCCTCCCATCACCCTCCCACCACCCTCTCGTTGGAGGTATTGACTTATTTAGGGTTGGTTTTCTAAGGCTGTAGGCCGCACCTCACTTTGTCCAATAAAGTGGTATTCGGGTGGTTCCGGTATTTGGGGACGCAGGGACGGAAAGTGCAGGTATGGGGTGCTTGGCACTCCCCAGCCGGCCCGCTCTGAAGGTTCGGATCGGGACACCGGGATTCATTCCGGTCGCCCGGTCGGCCCGGAGGTGGGGGTGCGGGGCCTGTCACGGAACGTCAAAACAAACTCCTCCCTCCCATCCCATCACCCTCCCATCACCCTCCCATCACCCTCCCATCACCCTGCCCCATCACCCTGCCCCATCACCCTCCCCCATCACCCTCCCATCACCCTCCCCCATCACCCTGCCATCACCCTCCCAGCACCCTGCCATCACCCTCCCATCACCCTGCCAGCACCCTCCCCCATCACCCTCTGCCATTACCCTCCCATCACCCTCCCACCACCCTCCCATCACCCTCCCATCACCCTCCCATCACCCTTTATTGGACCATTTGACTTCTGTAGGGTTGGTTTTCTAAGGCTTATATCAAAATATCAATTTATCTATCTATAATTCCAGTAATCTCTGTGTGTGTGTGTGTGTGTATGTGTGTATGTCTGTGTGTTTGTCTGTGACCGCTGTTTCTCGACAACCACGGGTCCGATATACTTGAAACTTGCCAGGTATATTGCTGGGGACCCGAGGATGTGCCTTTTCAAGGTTTCATATTAATCGGACAAGTAGTTACCGAGCTATGTCCAAAAAACGATTCAACCAATCAGAGAGCAGCGAGTTATCACGTGTGCCGAACGTGGCGAACAGACTCTGCCTCGGACGGCACATTTGAGAGCGTATTCATTTATTTCACGTTGGCAAACTATGTTGGCGTTAAACTATGTTTTAAAACTAATTAAAACTAATTTGCGATTCTTTCGCTTTCCTGCGCGTTTGTGCACGCTATGGCGATTTCTTTACCAAACTCCGCAAGCCGTTCGCTTTGGACCAAACCATTTCATGTAAATAGAGGGGGGGGATTGTCACCGTACTCGCAAGCCGTTCGCTTTGGACCAAACCATTTCATGTAAATAGAGGGGGGGGGGGGGATATAATTTTAGATATATATATAGTACGGGCATGCCCTAGTATCAAATAAATCTTTTAAGGTGAAAGCGCGATGACATCACCACGTCACGCGGCACGAATGCGCGCCTGTGTCGTTGGAGGTATTGACTTATATAGGGTTGGTTTTCTAAGGCTGTAGGCCGCACCTCATTTTGTCGAATAAAGTGGTATGCGGGTGGTTCCGGTATTTGGGACCGCAGGGACGGAAAGTGCAGCCGGCCCGCTCTGAAGGTTCGGATCGGGACACCGGGATTCATTCCGGTCGCCCGGTCGGCCCGGAGGTGGGGGTGCGGGGCCTGTCACGGAACGTCAAAACAAACGGCCTGCCGGGGCCGCCCAAAAGTCGGGCGTGAGGGGCGCGTCCACTAATGGAACGCCTCTCGCTTCCCAGATCGAGGGCCACGTGGTCAGGAGAACCTCGTCCCTTCTGGTTGCCCTGCCGTCCCGCCGTGGGCGCTGGCAGGGTGTACTTCAAACTAAGCTTAAGTGTCAAGTGTTAAGTTCCTCCTTGCCCTCGCAAGGGAAAGGCTAGGGTCAAGCTCTTCCAAATTTCCAAACACTAGAAATCGGACGTCTCAAATTAATTAACTAATTTGTAAATACATCTCAGTCGCCCGCGACCTCTGTAGCGCGGACGTCGAACCAGTTCATTTCCGGGCGACCGGGCCGAGTATCGGCTCGGCTGTGGCCGAAGCCGTTGATTCCGCCGTAGCACGCTAACGCGTAGGCTCGCGCGCCCCTGGTCCGCCGGGGCTCCGCGGGTGTCCTACCGTGCCTGGCTTGCCGGTGCCCGGGGACGGATTTCGCTGTCTAAACATGGTAGCGCTAGGCCAGTGGGACCGCCGGGACCCACGTGCACTCACAAGGTGTTCTGCGCGTGGGCGGCAGTATCAGACCGGGGCGCCCAAAGGCGCCACGCACCCAAACGCTCCCCGGCTAAAGTTCATCCTGAAAGCGCCCACATTGTGCGGACAAACCAAGTCAAGGGCCACGTGGTCAGGAGAACCTCGTCCCTTCCAGTCACACTGTGCCTATCGGCCGGCCTCAAAGACCGAAATTGTGACGGTGTCACCCGCCTTTCTCGCCTTTCCAGGGCTCGCCCAGAGCGTCCGGGCATGCCCGCTATCGCCTTTCCAGGGCTCGCCCAGAGCGTCCGGGCATGCCCACTATCGCCTTTCCAGGGCTCGTCCAGAGCGCCCGGGCACGCCCAGCCTCGACTTGCCAGGCCACAGCCAAACACGCCCGGGCAGGTCCAGACTCGCCTTTCCAAGGCTCGCCCTTGACACCCGGGCATGCCCGGTATAGTTTTTGCCGGGCAAACTTCCCGACATAAATGTGTATATATATTGCTGCCCGATAAACGGGCTTGTCAGAATACCTGAGCTGTTTTGTTTCAATAAAGCAACTCGGACGAATTCCGTCTTTGGTCGCGTCAATTCTTTCGACTCGCGTTGGAGCGCAGTTCCTTCATTGGTGACCTACCGACATGGATACGGCAGTGACGCTTAAACTGCCTACCTTCTGGGAGGCTCACGCGGCTGTTTGGTTCGCTCAGGCGGACTCTCAGTTCGCCCTGCGAGGCATCACCGCGGACGACACCCGCTTCCACCATGTTGTGGCGGCGCTCGGTTCCGCCCCCGCGGCCCGCGCCTTGAGCCTCCTCGAGCACCCGCCGGCTGCTGACAAATACGATGCGCTGAAGACACTCCTCCTCGACGCTTTCGCCCTCTCACCGGCAGCACGCGCACGGCGCCTGCTCGCTCTGCCCGAGCTCGGCGACACGCGCCCGTCCGAGCGCATGGACTATATGCTCTCGTTGCTCAGTGAGCACTCTCCGGATTTTCTGTTCCGCGAGCTGTTCCTTCGCCAGCTGCCTCACCCGGTACGCCTCGCCCTGGCTGGCACGTTGATCACGGATTCCCGCGCCCTCGCCAGGGAAGCCGATAAGATCTCCTCGGCGGGCCAGCACATCGGCGCGGTTACCTGGAGCCCGCCGCCGTCCGAGGTGACGCCCACGACACCCGAGCGCCCTGCGCGGTTGGAGGCCGAACTGCCGGTGCAACTGGCGGCCGCCACGCCGCACCGCCCGATTCCGACACCGCCCGCGTTTCCTGTGTGACACCGGCGCCCAACTGAGCGTCATACCCGCCTCTGAGCAGGACAGGCGGGACGCCGCACCGCCCGCTTCCGACATGACGGCCGGGGCCTCCACGTGACCGGGCGTGGTGTTATTACCACGCCAGGTTCGGACACAAGGCTCGGACGTGCCGGCCCCCGTGCACTTTCGGCAGGTCGGGAAACGGCCGGGCCGGCGTTCATTCCCAGCCATGAGCGCCGGCCACTTGGGCAACTTGCTGTTTATTCGGGACAAAGCGTCTGGGCGGCGTTTCCTGTGTGACACCGGCGCCCAACTGAGCGTCATACCCGCCTCCGAGCAGGACAGGCGGGACGCCGTTTGCGGCCCCTCTTTGGTCGCTGCTAATGGCTCGGCCATACGCACTTTTGGCCCACGCGTCGTCACCCTCTGCTTCGGCAGCCAGCGTTTTCAATGGACTTTTGTGACCGCCTGCGTCCCCATGGCTTTGCTGGGCGCCGCCTTCCTCTGCGCGCACGGGCTGCTGGTCGACATCAAACGTCGTCGCCTTGTCAACGCCGAGACCTTCAGCTCCCTGGCGTGCACGATGAGCAGCTCCGCGCCGACCGAACTGGCGTGCGCCCTCCCGGCAGCGAACGAGTTCGCTCGCCTGCTCGCGGAATTCCCGGCCCTCACGCGGCCGACGTTTTCGGCCGTCGCGGTGCGGCACGGGATCGAGCACCACATACCCACTACGGGCCCGCCGGTCTATGCCAGGGCCCGCCGCCTCGACCCGGCCAAGCTCGCCATGGCGAAGGCCGAGTTCGACGTGTTGGAGCACCTCGGCATCGTGCGGCGCTCCGATAGCGCGTGGGCCTCGCCACTGCACATCGTGCCAAAGCCGGGGGGTGGATGGTGCCCGTGTGGCGACTACCGCCATCTCAACGATGCTACCACCCCCGACAGGTACCCGATCCCGCATATTCAGGACTTTTCCGCCCGTTTGGCGGGACGGGTCATCTTTTCGAAAATTGACCTGATACGGGGCTACCACCAGGTACCTGTCCGGGCGGCCGACGTCCCGAAGACGGCCGTCATCACGCCGTTCGGCCTGTTCGAATTTTTGCGGATGCCGTTTGGCCTCAAGAACGCGGCCGAGGCGTTCCAGCGCTTGATGGATGGCGTGCTGCGCGACCTGCCGTTTCTTTTTGTCTATCTGGACGATATCCTCGTCGCCAGCACGTCCCGCGCCGAGCACCTCCTCCACCTCCGAACACTGTTCGGTCGCCTCAGCGAGCACGGCTTAATTGTCAACCCGGTCAAATGCCACTTCGGCGCGACGACCGTTGACTTTTTGGGCCACCGCATCACCAAGACTGGGGCCGTGCCGCTGCCGACCAAGGTCGAGGCCATCACCACGTTCCCGCGTCCCCGTTCCATCAAGGCCCTCCAAGAGTTCCTCGGCATGGTGAATTTTTATCACCGATTCGTGCCCCGCGCTGCTCAGCTCATGCGGCCCCTTTACGAGGCCCTCCGGGGCAAGCCGGCCAAGCATGACATTGTTTGGTCCGCGGCCATGGACGCGGCCTAAGCCAGCGCCAAACGGGCCCTCGCCGACGCAACGCTGCTGGCTCACCCGGTGCTCAACGCGCCCATCGCCCTCACTACGGACGCCTCCAACTACGCGGTGGGCGCCGTCCATGAGCAATGGGTGGACGGGGTTTGGCAGCCACTAGCTTTTTTCAGCCGGCAACTCCGGCCGAACGAGTTAAACTACAGCACGTTCGACCGCGAGCTGGTCGGGCTATTCCTGGCCGTTCGCCATTTCCGACACCTCCTGGAGGGCCGCCCGTTCACGGCTTTCGTCGACCACAAGCCGTTGGTCTACGCAATGGCTAAGGTCACGGAGCCGTGGTCGGCCCGCCAGCATCGCCACCTCTCCGCCGTGTCGGAGTTCACCACGGCCATCCGGCACGTCGCCGGCAAAGACAACGCCGTGGCCGACTGTCTTTCTCGGGCCAGCGCGAACGCGGTCCACCTCGGCGTGGACTTTGCGCTCATGGCGGCCGACCAGGCCACCGACGCCTCGGTGCAGGCACTCCGTGCAGCGGACACGGGCCTCCGCCTGGCCGACATTCCCTTCGCGGGCACCGTCCTGCTCTGCGACATCTCCCAGGGCCAGCCTCGCCCCATCGTGCCCGTTTCCTGGCAGCGCCGCATCTTCGCCTCCATCCACGGCCTTTCTCACCCGGGCCGGAAAGCTTCTCAGAAGCTGGTGTCGGCGCGTTTCGTCTGGCACGGCCTTCGACGAAACATCCGCAACTGGGCCAACGCCTGCACGGCCTGCCAGCGGGTCAAGGTCCACCGCCACACCCAGGCCCCGCTGGCACCTTTCGCCGTGCCTGAACGGCGTTTCGACCACGTCCACGTGGACCTGGTGGGTCCCCTGCCCCCCTCGCGGGGGTTCACCCACCTGCTCACCATGGTGGACAGGACCACCAGGTGGCCGGAGGCCGTGCCCCTCGCCTCCACCACCACCGCCGACGTGGCGCAGGCGTTCATCACCACCTGGGTCGCGCGCTTCGGCGCACCAGCGGACATCTCGTCCGACCGCGGCCCACAGTTCACGTCTGAGCTTTGGGGCGCGGTCGCCCGTTCGTTGGGGGTCACGCTGCACCGCACCACGGCCTACCACACCCAAGCCAACGGGTTGTGCGAGCGGTTTCACCGCTCCATGAAGGCCGCACTCATGGCCGGCCTTCAGGACGACGGTTGGGCCGACCGGCTGCCGTGGGTCCTTTTGGGCCTTCGCACGGCCCCCAAGGAAGACCTCCAGGCGTCCGCCGCCGAGCTCGTCTACGGCCAGCCGCTCCGCGTCCCGGGCGAATTCGTGCCCGACGCTACCAGTCCCTGGTCCGCCGCTCGCCAGCGCTCGGACCTCCAGGAGGCCGCCCGACGATTTGCCCCCGTGCCGACGTCCCGCCACGGTGGCCCCCAGTCCTACGTCCCCCCGGCGCTTCGCACAGCGGAGTACATCTTTGTGCATCATGACGCGCACCGGGGGCCACTCCGGCCACCGTACGACGGGCCCTTCCGGGTCCTGCGACGGGGCGACAAGTCTTTCATCGTCGACTTCGGTGGCCGGCCGGACCGGATTTCTGTGGACCGCCTCAAACCGGCGCACATGGACGTCGACCGACCACCACGGTTGGCCCTTCCTCCGCGGCGAGGCCGCCCCCCATCCACAGTTCCCCCCGCTCGACCACCCACCACCACGTCGGACCCCTCCCCACGACCCTCCAGGGGTCGCTTCGGCCGGGTCATCCGGACCCCCCTTAAATTGACCCTGCCGGTGCAGGTCGATTCTGGAGGGGCGTGTGTAGCGGTTACCGCTGGATGCACACAATCGCCTTGCACCGGCCAGAACACGGCCAGACGCGCTTCTCCTGGGCATGCCCGGACTCACTGTTCCCGGGCACGCCCGAACCTCCCGGGCACGCCCGGTCTCATCTTTCCCGGGCATGCCCGCTCTCGCCTTTCCAGGGCTCGCCCAGAGCGTCCGGGCATGCCCGCTATCGCCTTTCCAGGGCTCGCCCAGAGCGTCCGGGCATGCCCGCTATCGCCTTTCCAGGGCTCGTCCAGAGCGCCCGGGCACGCCCAGCCTCGACTTGCCAGGCCGCAGCCAAACACGCCCGGGCAGGTCCAGACTCGCCTTTCCAAGGCTCGCCCTTGACACCCGGGCATGCCCGGTATAGCTTTTGCCGGGCAAACTTCCCGACATAAATGTGTATATATATTGCTGCCCGATAAACGGGCTTGTCAGAATACCTGAGCTGTTTTGTTTCAATAAAGCAACTCGGACGAATTCCGTCTTTGGTCGCGTCAATTCTTTCGACTCGCGTTGGAGCGCAGTTCCTTCATTCCCAGCCTTCTTACTACCTTACAACAACAATAGCCTATTAACTAATTGTGATGGGTCATTTGGAAGAAAGCTAACACCCGAACCCAAGGCGAAACCAAGCTTGCTTAAAGCATCAATAATATGTTTTTCCTTCTCATTCTTCTTACTTTTACCAGCAACAGAAACTCCATAATCAAGCGAGTTTTGTAAATCAATATATACCCTATCATCTTCACTTTGTGTATTCAACGGTTCATCAAAATAACTTGAACTATAGTATCCATCTTTTGTGAGAAGAAACATTAATCTAGAGGTTAATTTAATAGGTGGTTGGGCAGAACTTAAGAACACCAATTTATCATTAAATATCAATACCTTTTCTTTAACAAGATAGAACTGTGCTGGTTCTTCTGTTGGAATGAGATCTGCTCTGGTTTTTGAATCCGTCGAATATTCATTGTTTTGAAGAGCTTCCACAATATAATTGGGAGGTTGGTTTACTTCAAGTTGCCGAAATAATCCTTCATCGTCATATTCTAATTCTCCTATATCTCCAAGTTCTTGCTCCATCATTTGACTAAAATCTTTGAGCGTTTGAAGTTTATTTGGAGTATATTCTATCGCAGGAACTGTAGACGAAATCATTTTTTGTTGGGAAGTTTTTAAAAGTGGTTTAAAATTTTTCTCTTGTTTTCTTTCAAACGCTTCTTCACCCGTTAGTTTCTGTCTGCGTTTCTTCTTTATGCCTTCCTGTTGCTTTACAACTTTTGAAACTAACTCCTGATATTCCTTAAATCTTCTTGCTCTTTCTTGTGCATTCATTTTCTGTATTTATTTTTTGAAAAATATCATTTAGTATCTCATCTTGTTTCACAACAATATATTTATATTTTCCAATCGTGTATTTTGTGTGAGCCTCAAATTCTTTTTACTACATAATGTAGAACAATTGTCTCTCCAAAAAATATTTACATCTATTGCATTTAACTTGAATAAAATAAAAGTATAGGCATTGTTTCTTATTGAGCGATGAGGGAGTTGAAAGTATGATTGACTGAGATAAATACAATTACAAGAAGAATGTCTCCCTCTTGTATAGTAGCTATCCATAACCGTTTGGTTTCTCTCATTAACACAATCATCAAAGATAACGAGGTTCTTTTTTGATTTATTTAAATCTTTGGGTGAAGGTATATCATCCGTATTATCACTGAGAATACAAGTTATGGGTTTTGGTTTCGGTTTTGATTTCTGTGTATCACAAAATAATTGTATTGTATCTTCAATGTTATCGTCATTTAGTTTTTTTGAAGTTTAAATAAACCGATTATATCTTCTTTTTGAAGGCCTGTATTAAAACCTTGTGTGAGTAGTTGATACTCGGGTTGAAAACTTGATTTTGTGAAAATTATTAAATTATCATAATCTAAAAAGTCGGGTGTAAGGAGCATCTTTAAAAGCAAACAGGTTTTTCCACATCCGCTTGAACCAACTATTAGACATCTTAATGAATTTGGGAGATTTTTATGGTTGTTAAATTTTATCTTGTTTTCCCAAATGGTAAAAAATCATTCTTTTATATATTTGGAAAACAATTCATCTAATTTTTAATGAGCTTTTTTAGAAACCCTATATTTTATCCTGAGTTCAGGTTTAATTTCAAGATAATCCATTATTTTATTTATATAGTATCTTGTATTAACATTTCCATTAAAATTATTTTGAATAATAAATATCATTAAACCCCTATACATTTCCTCAATACAAATAGCCTCTTCCCTTGTAGGAAATGGTGTATTAATTGTCATCATAATACTTAACATTCATCTCTCTTATTAATCTTGTAAAGTAATTCATTTTTGGTTCTAATTTAAAAGAGTTATATCTACTTATATATTTTTATATCATCATTAATTAAAAGATAATCACAGAATAAACATTGTTTATGGGCTTTTGACTCTGTATTTAATCCCACTCTATCACAAGCCAGACAATTCTCTAATTTATCATATGGAGAATCAGGGAATTCAAGAGGCTCAATATCTGGTATGCCGTTTGGATTTATCATATTTATATAGTAAAAGATTACTTAAACTAAAAATCATCTTCACTATAATCGGTGCTTTCATAATCATCATCATCTATAAAACTACTTTCATAGCTATCATTAGAACACAAACTCTCAGTATCATAACTGTCTTGCGAAGACAAAGTCTCACTACCACTATCATCACTTTTAAAATCAACAAAATCTTCACTTGAATAATGACATATTTAACTAGAAGAAAAAACATTACCGTCTATATCCATATACTTTTTTTCATTAACAGATTCAACTACAACATTTTTTATATTAAATGTAATTTTAAAATGGCTCTTTGCTACGACTGAACGAAATGACATTTCTCCTGATATATTAACATCTTTCATTTCATCAAAATTGACATCTTTGGGGTTATTAAAGAATATAGAAATTTCACCGTGTTTAGAGCTAATAGTTTTATCTTCCTTTTCGATAGCTTCAGTAAAAAGAGTTTTATATTTTGATACTTTTACATGTTTCATTACCTCCTCTAGTTTGTTATAGATCTCCATAAACAGTGGTGAAACTTTTGTTATAATTACTTTAATTGACGACTTCCCAAAGACAGAGAATGCTCTTCCTTTGAAAGGGATTGAGTGGCTCATATTATCCTTCATAATAGGTTTAATCCAAATGTTATTGAAATCATCTTTGTTCAATTTTACATCAGTGCAATATATTTCAGTATCCTTTTTAAATGAGGAGATTGATTGAAATTTGTCTTTTGTGTTTTGAAACATTGTATTGATTCGACAAAAAAGTTAGTTAGACATACTAATTTGGATCTGTGCCAAGAACTGATTTTTATTTTAAGCACAGAATTACTTATAAAAGAGACTATTCTTAAGTGGTTGAAATCATTGATACTACTGTAAATGTCTGAGGTTTAAATAAGACAGGTTCCTCCAAGATCCTCTCTAACGATGTTCTAATCATTTGCACCTGAGCTGGTGCACCTGATTTTAATTTAGGTATTTGAAGTAGTGATAAATGTAGGGGTGTACTTACTTTTTCCACATGCGAAATTTGCATTTATGTTTATTTAAATGATACAATGGACTACAAAATGTAAATGTTTCATGATACTTGTTATATTATATCACCTTTATCTATCAATATTGTTGAAATGAAGATCAAATAGCTGTTTGTTGAAATATGTTGAAAAAGTCAAAACTTTACATGGGGTGTACTTACTTTTTCACGTGACTGTATGTATATATATTGTTGTGGATATGAGGACTGCATATATTTTTTTTTTATTGTGTGCTGTATGATTATTATTATTGTTGTTGTGCTGTGCCTCCTGCCTCCGGAGCTGTGTAAGATCAAAAGGGCGTCCCATAGTCCACAAGCATACACGTCAGCCAATCATAGGATATTCATGTTCGATAGTTATATCTTATTCTGTGTTTTAAGATAAGGCTGTGTCTCCCATTAATTGAAATACTCCATTGCACCAGTGAAAGAGAATAGATCCCCTTCCATTCCCATCCCCAAAAATCCCCATTTCCTTCACATCCCCCCTTTCGTGATTGCCGACCCTCGATTGCCATATTACATCCCCTCTCGTCATTGCTGAGCCTCGATTCCCAATCACCTCCCCTCCAATAACCACCATTGACCACGAGGCTCGGGTCGGAGAAGAAAGGCGTGTCGCACCTCGTCAGAGGGGAGGAGGGGCGCGCCGCCCGTCGTCATCCAGGGCGGAGCCCGAGGGTCGCGCGACCACCAGGGCCGCGGTGAGTGACCCGGTAGGCGTGCCCTCGGAGTCGGCGGCTTGATTTCGCTGGAGGTGATAAAAGCGACTGTAAGGGACTGCTTTATGAGAGAGAGGCCTTGGAGATGAGCATGAAATGAGAGGAGAGGAGAAGAGAAGAAGAAAGGGAGATGCGTTTTTACAGAGGAGAGCACTGAGCAGAAGACAGAAAGGCCTGGAGTTGGACTTTGAGTTGGTCTGAGTTGGTTGGGAGTCGGTCGTCAAGTGCAGAGTGGTGAAGAGTCAGTCAGTAGAGGTGGTGGTCAAGTGGTTGCGTTGGTTGCGGTGAGGAGTCGGTGGTAAAGAGTGAGGGACCAAGAAAGAGAGAGAAAGAGTCCTGAAGAAAGAGAGGAAGTTGTTGGACTGGGTGGGAAGGAAGGAGAGAGAACCCGTCACACCAATCCCCCAAGCTCCGCGTTGGCTCCACCAAGCGTTCAGCTCCACCAAGCTCCGCGTTGGCTCCACCCAGCGTTCAGCTCCACCAAGCTCCGCGTTGGCTCCACCAAGCGTTCAGCTCCACCAAGCTCCGCGTTGGCTCCACCAAGCGTTCAGCTCCACCAAGCTCCGCGTTGGCTCCACCAAGCGTTCACCTCCAGCCATCCACCTCCTGCAATTCCCCGCGTGAGTCAGTGTCTGTTTGTTCTGTCCTGGGTTAATTAAGTCTGTATAAGCTAATCATTTTCACTGTCACCTGCGTCTTGTACTTGTAAATAAACTGAATTGCTTTTTGTTGCTTGTGTGTAAATAGTAGGAATAAATTTAGTAGTATTTCCAACCTGTTTGTCTTCATTTTCCTCTTTGCATTGCGTCGTTTTCGTCTTTTCCCTCATTGGGCAGCTGGGGTGCGATACGGCCAAAGTCTGGGTGAATCGGGTGAGTTTTGTTAGGTCGCGGTTCTAAACCACCGCTCGGTCTATAACATCTAACCGCGATCTATAACAATTGGTAGTCAGGAGGTGGGATTCGAACCTGGGACTAAATTTATTTAGCCCAAATTTTGGACACCAATTGTGTTAGTACTATAACAATTGGTGTCGGGGAGTGAGATCGACCCGGAGCGCGCTTCACGCGCTCAAAATTATAAAGTACGAAATTTGTTTTGTTTTAAAGGAAGAGCCCGAATTTTGAAATCGCGCCATGGCTGTCCAAGGCGACGGGATGCCGGTGGGAGAGATAGAGGGGTTAGAAGTAACCCAGGACTTCGGGGAA
Source organism: Myxine glutinosa (assembly GCF_964187855.1). Classification (NCBI taxonomy): domain Eukaryota; kingdom Metazoa; phylum Chordata; class Myxini; order Myxiniformes; family Myxinidae; genus Myxine; species Myxine glutinosa. Next base: position 339,406,175 of record NC_136261.1, read on the forward strand.
GAAAGGGAGGAGGAAAATGGCAATGTGGTTGCGGGAATTTCATGTGCACAAAATGGCGCTCTAGCGCACGTGATTACAGCGGCGCCACATTTAGCCACGCCCATGGTCGCGGTAGGCGAACCGGAGATGCCAATGGATTTGAACCTTTTTTTTATACAAATGAAGGCCCTTATGGCCCAGAATAGTGAGCAATTGGGGGTAATGGGGAACCGGATGGATGCTCAGAGTGAGCAATTGGGGGTAATGGGGAACCAATTGGGGGTAATGGGGAACCGGATGGATGCTCAGGGTGAGCGATTGGAGGGCAAAATAGGGGTAATGAGGGACGAAGCGAGGGGTACCGTTGAGGGGTTAGACAATAATTTTAAGGAGTTAGACAAGAAATTTGAGGGGTTAGACAATGGGATAGAGGGGGTGAAAAATGGGTTAATGGGGTTAGAAAATAGGATGGAGGACAAATTGCGGGAAATAGGGGAACAATCCGCCCGGGAAATCGAACAGATGGGGAACCAGATGGAGGAAATACGACGAGGGGTGAGTGAGGAGGTCTCGGGGCTACGCGAGGAGGTAAAGCGAGGCGAAAAGCGTATAGAGAAAGAAGTGAGGAATAATACGGCTAAGTTACAAGGGGGAATAGAAGATCTGACGGAGGAGGTGGAGCAGCTGACAGAGGGACAAACTAAGTTAGTGGAGCAGGTTCAAAAGAACACTGCGGTACTAGGAGGGTTAAAGGCGACACAAAAAGAAATTAAAAACGAATTAATAGCGACGCAGAGGCAATGTCAGATGGTACGGGAGGAACTGACAATGAGGGTGGAGGAGGTGACAGAGATAATGGAGACAAAGGACCGGCAGGTGAGGATGCACATAGAGACGGTCACGGTAGCCTTAGAGGACGAACTTGAGGGGACGCACCGAGAAATAAAAGAGGTTAAACAAAAACTAGAGGAAGTGGGAGAAGAGGTGAGTGAAATTAAGAAGGGACGGACAGAAACTAAGAGGGAGATAAAGGAGGAAGTCATGGAATATGTACAAGGTCTGTGTTCAAATCATGATGTGATGCTCACTAACCAAATAAAAAGTTTGCAGGTGGCAAAGGAGGTGCGGAGACAAGGTACGGAGGTGAGTGGCAATGTATATGATGTGAGGAAAGCTTCAGTCGGCTTGGGGATTGGTTTGGATCCGGGTGTTCGTGAGAGGCCGTTGGTGAAGTGTGCGACAGGTCTGGTGTGCGAAAAAAGAGGTGTGCGAGAATGTCCGACCATGGGGTGTGTGAGGAAAAAGTGCACGCCGAGGAGTGAGTGTGCCGTCAAGAGTGAGTTGGTCGAAGCGCGTGTGCGAGGGAGCACAGGGAAGCGCGGTGTGGTGAGTGTTACGGAGGAAGTAACGAAAAAGTGTGCGCGGGAGGATGCGCGAGAAAGGTGTGTAACGGACGGGTGCATGGGGAAAGCGCATGCTGTCAAGAGTAAGGGAGAATGCATGCCTGTGGTGAGTGTTACGGAGGAAGTAACGAAGAAGTGTGCGCGGGAGGATGCGCGAGAAAGGTGTGTAACGGACAGGTGCATGGGGAAAGCGCATGCTGTCAAGAGTAAGGGTGAGTGCGCGACCGAGAGTGGAGGTGAGAGTAGTGAGAGTGAAACGGAGCGTGAGTTGGTTGTGGCAGGTGAGCGAGGATGTACACCTGGAATAGAAGGATGCACACCTGGAATGGTAGAGCGTGAGTGGGAATGCACGCTGGAATTGGTAGTGAGACACGTGGTTGGGTGTGCGGGTGAGAGCACACCTGTGATTGTCACAAAGGAGGTGACCGAGAAAGGGGCGCGAAGAGGTGTATTGGTGAGGTGTGCGAGCAACGAATGTGTGCCAAAGTGTTCGGTGGTCAGGTGTGTGACCAAGTCGGTGAGCGGAATGAGTGTACCGAGGTGTGAAAGAAAAGGTACGAGGAGAATGGGAACGGCTGCATGTATGAGCAAGAAAGAGGTAGCGTATGCATGTAGGCCTGCAGGTGAAGCGTCGACGGTAACCGGGTTAAAGGTTAGGTCGACTTTTAGCCGGATCGGGCCCTCGGTGCGTGCCGGGCTTCGCGTGCCGCGAGAACCAGCGGAGATCCGAGCCACGGCGGGTTCGAAAGGACCGCCGTGCGCGATCCACGCTGGGCCTCGCGTGGAGCGGCCGCGTCCGGGCTCCACAAGGCGGAGCGGGCAGCTCGATAGGAAGGGTCGTCATGGCAACCACTTTCTATTGAGACGTGCCGGCAGGTCGAGATCGGGACATTGGATGGCTCCACGCCGAAGTGGTGCATGGGATCTCGGCCCGGGTAAGCCTCCGTCCCTGCCCCGAATGCGGGACGTATCCAGCCGCTGGCACAAAACGACCCGCGTTCATTGCTCGGCTGTACGAAGCCGGGCTGTAGATGTGAATTGGCGCACCGAGAGGATGTAATAAGTAGACGGGTGATGTGAATTGGCGCACCGAGAGGATGTAATAAGTAGACGGGTGATGGTGATAGTGATAGTGATTTAAAACGAAATTTAGAAAAGTGAATGGAATTGGCAGTAAATGGAAAATTTTTGAATTGTTGGATTTGGACGAGCGAAATTGGTAGTGAGAGACCCCCGATGTGGTGGGATGGCAAATCCACCATCCCTCACAGATGGGGGCAAAGGAGCACTAGATTATGGGGTGTATGGCAGTGAAAACTAGCCCGGGTGGGTTAGGATATGGTGTGTAGGGATCTAGAGAAGATGACCTTAGGTGACGTTAAGATTAGTTAGTGACTGATACCTGTAGTGGGGACGCAGGTAGATTAGTGTGGATTATAATGACGTGGGAGCGCAATAGTTTAAAGGGACGACTGGGAAGCGCAAGTTTCAGAGGGGAGAAGTTAGCTGAGATGATGCCGTGTGTGTGAGGATTGAACAGGTGAGAATGGAACAGGTGTGATTGCACAGGTGTGCAACTGAACAGGTGAGTGGAGCAGTGTATGAGGGAGTAGTGGTGATTGCGTGTTGTGTTGACCAAATGGTCCAGGAAGAGGAGGAGGGTGCAGGTGGCACCAGGTAGGATTGCACAGGTGTGCAACGACAGGTGAATGAAAGACAGGTGTATGGAATAAATGGTCTGGAGGATTGGAATGGATGGTCGTGGAGTGAGTATGGTGGAAATTGTGGAGTGGAGTGGATGGTGCGAAGGTGTGAATGGGGGAAGAGTGGACCCCCATCACGGATACCCGGGGCGGGTAGTGTAAGTGTTAGGTAGAGGGTACAGGTAAATTGTGGTTTGGATATTGGCATCTGTGGTGCGAGGTGAAAGAATGGTATTTGGATGGGTGCATTAGTGTTGTGGAAATGGCTGGGCGTGTAGCCTGTTAGTGTGTGTAGTTGGTTTGGGCACTCCACCACTGTAAGGATGTCGGCCAGGTGAGGCCGCAGGTGGGCTCTGGGAGCCGGTAGTAGTTGTTGTGGATGGGGCCCGAGGATCCGGAGGACGGACCCGGGTAGCCCAGTGCCAGAGGGCACCATGGGGTGACAGAGCCAGGAGAGGGGCTGCCCCCAGTTAGATAGGTTAGGGTGAGGAGCTAGGTAAGCTCGGGTGGCAACTACAGTGGTGGAGGTGTGCAGGTGGGTAGACATGTTGGGAGAGCTACACGTCGCGGCCCAGAAATTGTGCGAGGGCACCGGGAGATGAATCGGGGGAGTGAGACCCCAAATTGAGAAGCACCACAGTTTGGTCAATGGGGATTGGTTGTTAGAACCCATAGAGTAAGAGGGCCAATGGTTTGGCCGAAGAAAGACCCCGGGTAGTGTAAAGTGTGTTAAAGTCATTTAGAGGATAGTTAGGATGAAGGATCTCCTCGCACCATCTGCACCCACTCACCGGAGGTGACAGGTAACTCCACACCATGCCATGTTTTATTATTTTTTATTGTGCAAATGTTTGGAATGTGAGACGCATCATGACGTGGGTGTGACATTGTGCTTTGATGTTCCATCTCTGCCTCCTTATGAGGATTGATGATGAATTGATGATGGCAAATTTTGAAGTAGAGGGATTGTGGAGACGAATTTGATATAGGGGAAATATGGGGAAGACGTGACAGTAGTGACGAATTGGTAATGTGTAGGTTTTGTACATATGGGGTAAGGGCAAGGGTGGGCTAGGTAACAGGGGGGTGACGTACGGTAGGGACGAGCTTTCTCACTTCGCCCTCCGTACGCATTTCGCCTTGCATTGCCTTTTTGATGTGTACCCTTGAGACCTTACCCCTCGCTCATCTGTCTTGTCCCCCCTTTTTTTGTCTCCCACATGAGGACCTGAGCGCCGTTGGGCGCCGAGGGGAGCGTGCGTGGGTCGGCCATTGTGCGCCCGAAATTCCCAGAACCAGCTGTCTGCATCGATGCACCACATTATGGACCACATGTCAGTGGCCGAGCACCACTTATGGACCCCATGGGTTGGGGCATGGCCCCTCTGCTGGAACCGGCCATGAGGGCCCGAAATCTTGCTGGCGGACCTTGGCCACAGGGCACCAATGCCCCACAGGTGAACCATACACATAGTCGGCCTGGTGGGCCATAAATAAATAAAAAGGACACATTGGGTGCAAGTTTTATTGAAAATAGGCCGCCAGTAAGCAAAGCAAAGAAAATGACAACAACTGGAAGAAATAATGATAACCAGCAGAGGGAGCCGAAGAGCAAGAGACACCTGCAGGGTTGGGTTTGTTGGTTTTATTTTATTCATTGAACAATGGGGACTGCACCGATTGGTGCTTGGGTGTGTATTGGTGCGTTTTTGGGTGCTTTAATGGTGCATTGATGCAGAGCAGACTGTCCTCCCCCCAGAAAGAACAATTACAGGTCCTGGGTTAGTTTTGTAAATAAAAGCAGAGTCATTGTAAATAATGCTCCCCACCGTCAGTGTATAGTTTGAAGACCATTCCGCAATTCGGTTAACTGTGGGCGTGTGTCTGTTAGGCAGGGTGCAATGGAGCAGCGGGACACATTTATTTATGTTTTAAAACTGTCGCACTCAGGGTCAGGTTAAAAGTAGAGGGAACTACACCTACGTGTCACGCTAAAGCTAAAAGTTGTAGGCCCGGGACGTGTCTAAGAGGAGGAGAGTGCAGTGTTGTGGATATGAGGACTGCATATATATATTTTTTATTGTGTGCTGTATGATTATTATTATTGTTGTTGTGCTGTGCCTCCTGCCTCCGGAGCTGTGTAAGATCAAAAGGGCGTCCCATAGTCCACAAGCATACACGTCAGCCAATCATAGGATATTCATGTTCGATAGTTATATCTTATTCTGTGTTTTAAGATAAGGCTGTGTCTCCCATTAATTGAAATACTCCATTGCACCAGTGAAAGAGAATAGATCCCCTTCCATTCCCATCCCCAAAAATCCCCATTTCCTTCACATCCCCCCTTTCGTGATTGCCGACCCTCGATTGCCATATTACATCCCCTCTCGTCATTGCTGAGCCTCGATTCCCAATCACCTCCCCTCCAATAACCACCATTGACCACGAGGCTCGGGTCGGAGAAGAAAGGCGTGTCGCACCTCGTCAGAGGGGAGGAGGGGCGCGCCGCCCGTCGTCATCCAGGGCGGAGCCCGAGGGTCGCGCGACCAACCAGGGCCGCGGTGAGTGACCCGGTAGGCGTGCCCTCGGAGTCGGCGGCTTGATTTCGCTGGAGGTGATAAAAGCGACTGTAAGGGACTGCTTTATGAGAGAGAGGCCTTGGAGATGAGCATGAAATGAGAGGAGAGGAGAAGAGAAGAAGAAAGGGAGATGCGTTTTTACAGAGGAGAGCACTGAGCAGAAGACAGAAAGGCCTGGAGTTGGACTTTGAGTTGGTCTGAGTTGGTTGGGAGTCGGTCGTCAAGTGCAGAGTGGTGAAGAGTCAGTCAGTAGAGGTGGTGGTCAAGTGGTTGCGTTGGTTGCGGTGAGGAGTCGGTGGTAAAGAGTGAGGGACCAAGAAAGAGAGAGAAAGAGTCCTGAAGAAAGAGAGGAAGTTGTTGGACTGGGTGGGAAGGAAGGAGAGAGAACCCGTCACACCAATCCCCCAAGCTCCGCGTTGGCTCCACCAAGCGTTCAGCTCCACCAAGCTCCGCGTTGGCTCCACCCAGCGTTCAGCTCCACCAAGCTCCGCGTTGGCTCCACCAAGCGTTCAGCTCCACCAAGCTCCGCGTTGGCTCCACCAAGCGTTCAGCTCCACCAAGCTCCGCGTTGGCTCCACCAAGCGTTCACCTCCAGCCATCCACCTCCTGCAATTCCCCGCGTGAGTCAGTGTCTGTTTGTTCTGTCCTGGGTTAATTAAGTCTGTATAAGCTAATCATTTTCACTGTCACCTGCGTCTTGTACTTGTAAATAAACTGAATTGCTTTTTGTTGCTTGTGTGTAAATAGTAGGAATAAATTTAGTAGTATTTCCAACCTGTTTGTCTTCATTTTCCTCTTTGCATTGCGTCGTTTTCGTCTTTTCCCTCATTGGGCAGCTGGGGTGCGATACGGCCAAAGTCTGGGTGAATCGGGTGAGTTTTGTTAGGTCGCGGTTCTAAACCACCGCTCGGTCTATAACATCTAACCGCGATCAATAACAATATATATATACAGACTTGGCATTTAATATGGATTATATATTTTTTCTTGACTTGGGTTTACTTTCTTAACTCAGTATATCAATCTGGTGAGTTTCTTTTACACTTTGGTGATTTATTTGTTAAAAGAACCATGTCACTGATTGTCTCTCGCAGCAAGAAGTCAACAACAGGATTATATCACAGGTGGCGTGGCAAAATGTACGGACAGGTGCATTTGATGATTGGCTTCACAGTCGGGTATACAAGGGTTGTTGCGTTCTGTATTAGTGGAAAACAACTGCTGCACGTCTCCAAAAGTTATTGCCGCTTCCTCTGGAGATGGTCCGTCAACTCGACAATGCTGTTTGTCATGGAGTGGTGGCTTTACGAAATTACGGCATGAAACAGCGTGCCATTGCTCGGCAGTATGGCATCACTCAAGGTCAGGTGTCAAAGATCCTGAAACGAAATGCTCAGAGGGGTTTCCCTACTCCAATACCGAGGCCAGGATGTCCCCGCAGAACCATAAGGATGGATGATCGCCAGCTGCACCGGTTAGTCCGCAATGGCCGTACCAAGTCAGCTAATCGGCTTAGGGCTGAGTGGCAGCAACTGACAAATGTGCCTGTATCCAGAAGGCTAGTCAACCAACGACTGGTTCAAGCAGGCTATCGTGCCAGTCCTCCCCTGAGAAAGCCACACCTGACCAGACAACACCGCCAGCGCCGATTGCAGTGGGCCAGAGAGCACCGTCAATGACAGCCAGGACACTGGAATCACGTGATCTTTAGTGACGAGTCTAGATTTCTGGTCTATCGTCAAGATGGCCGCATCCGAGTGCGCAGACAAGTGCATGAAGCCTACAACAAAGATTGTATAGTGCCAAGAGTCCAAGCTGGAGGTGGTAGGGTGACCGTTTGGGCTGCTTTTCATGCAGGGGGCAAAACTGACCTGGTTGTTCTGAATGGAAACCTGAACCAGTTCAAGTACAGGGCCATTCTGGAAGAAACATTGCTTCCATTTGCTCGTGCAGCCTTTCGAGGAAACTTTGTCTTCCAAGATGACAATGCACGGCCTCATCGTGCTCGCATGTTCAAACACTTTCTTGCTGACCATGGTGTAGAGCATATGGAGTGGCCTGCCATGTCCCCGGATATGAATCCGATAGAGAACTTGTGGGCAGAATTAACGCGTCAAATCGACCACTTGGACCAGCAGCCGACCTCTGTGCGTGAATTGCAGCAGGCTATTGTCACTGCATGGCAAGCGATTCCTGTCCAAACCTTGGCAAATCTCGTGAACAGCATGCCTCAACGTGTACGTGCTCTCCTGAATGCTCGTGGGGGTTACATGAAGTACTGAACTGTAATTTTACTGTCCGTAATCCCAGTCGTAATTTAACTTTTGTTTTTGTTAAAAAAAATTTTGGCTAATGTGCAAAATAAAGAGATACTTCTGGAAAACGTACAGAAGTTTAACACAGTACTGTCCATGAATTGAGTTCGATATCAGTTTACATCACTTTCAAGGATCAATTTATTTGTTTCGAAATGTCAAATGTGGTTTTTGTTTCTTTTAAAGGTCACATTAACAAAATCTAGAATAATTTCAACATAATTCCAATGAACTTTTGGTTCTAAGACATCCTGAAAAGTAAGTTCACCCCCACAAAAAAAAATATTCCATATTAAATGCCAAGTCTATATATATATATATATATATATATATATATATATATATATATATATATATATATATATATATATCTATGTATGTATATATATATATCTATGTATGTATATATATATATATATATATATATATATATATATATATATAATATATATATATGAAGACGGCGGTCGTCATCTCCATCATGAAGGGCATGCAGTAAGCGTGGAATGTAAGGTTTCCAGTTTTTCTGGTGAAGGATACGGATAACACTTGATTGGCTCACTTCCAACTCTGCAGATAAACGGCGAGTTGACTTTTGCAGACTTTGTTCCAGTCTCCTGATGGCTTCTTCAGCCTTAGCTATATTCGTTGCCGTTTTTGGACGACCGGACTTCTTTGCAGTGGCTACCGACCCTGTTGCTTCAAATTTCTCAACAATCAATAGTATGTTTCTTCCCTGGGGTGGATTAGTATCGAATTCCTGTGCCAAATGGCGTGTCGCCATCGTTGGTTGTTCATTACATTTGTAGTAATGTTTCACGGCCGCAATGCGTTGATTCATTGAAAGGTAATTCAAGGTTCAATTTGGTGCAAATTCAGTAACATTCCAAACTCTTGAAGGAACTGCGCTCCAACGCGAGTCGAAAGAATTGACGCGACCAAAGACGGAATTCGTCCGAGTTGCTTTATTGAAACAAAACAGCTCAGGTATTCTGACAAGCCCGTTTATCGGGCAGCAATATATATACACATTTATATCGGGAAGTTTGCCCGGCAAAAGCTATACCGGGCATGCCCGGGTGTCAAGGGCGAGCCTTGGAAAGGCGAGTCTGGACCTGCCCGGGCGTGTTTGGCTGCGGCCTGGCAAGTCGAGGCTGGGCGTGCCCGGGCGCTCTGGGCGAGCCCTGGAAAGGCGATAGCGGGCATGCCCGGACGCTCTGGGCGAGTCCTGAAAAGGCGATAGCGGGCATGCCCGGACGCTCTGGGCGAGCCCTGGAAAGGCGAGAGCGGGCATGCCCGGGAAAGACGAGACCGGGCGTGCCCGGGAGGTTCGGGCGTGCCCGGGAACAGTGAGTCCGGGCATGCCCCGGAGAGGCGCGTCTGGCCGTGTTCTGGCCGGTGCAAGGCGATTGTGTGCATCCAGCGGTAACCGCTACACTCTCAGCAATAACCTGCAAAACAAAAACAAAAATTAATCAATTAAGAAAATTAATAATCTGCAAGACAATTATTAACAACATGACATCCCAGAAAGAATCTGACAGCCGAAAAAACAGAAAAATGGGCGCGGGCGCTACTTTTGATTCACCCTCTGTATATATATATATCTATATATATATATATCTATATATATATAAATATATATATATATATTGTTACGGACACGGTTTTTGGATGTTATTTTACCGAGCGGTGGTGTATTTAACCGCGTCCGAACAGTTACTCCCCGATTAGAACCCGATTCCAACCGAACGTTGACTAATCGCGCTACAGATATTCAATTGGGAAACCTCTAAAGCGACCGAAAGAGAAGAAGAGAGAAGAAAGACAGAGTTTGGAGGAAGAACAGATTTATTATACACACACAAGCAATATTTTAGAGCGACCAATATTATTTAGAGCAATAGATGGAAAAGAGCAGTCACACAGTGCATTGTTAACTTATTCTATTTCATTTACTTAATCCCCAAGACAAACGAGTAGGACAGGACGTTCACACTCACACGGTGGATATTGCAGGCAGGTAATGGCTCGAGGTTGATTGCTTGAGAGGAAGGCAAGGTCGGAGGCAGCAGCTTTCAACCCCTCGCGGTTTTGGCGGGAAAACCTCCGTCGCGTATCCGCGGCCGTCACGCGCTGGCTCGGCACACCTGCTCCTCTTCCTGGGGTGGAGCCGTCTCCCTCCGTTCAGCGCGTCTCTCCAACGACAGGGGATATTGCAGGCAGGTAGGTAGGGCTTGCGGTGGATTGCGCTCCTCTTCCAGGTCATCCCCCAGCGTATCTCTCAAGGCCTCTCCCAAAGCAGTCCCCTGCAGGCGCTTTTATCACCTCGGGCGAAATCAAGCCGCCGACTCCGAGGGCACGCCTACCGGGTCACTCACCGCGGTGTTGATTGGCTGTTAGGGCCGGTTCACTCTTTCCCTCTTCTGACGAGGTGGAGACACGCCTTTCTTCTCCAACCTTACCTCGTGGCCAATGGTGGTTGAAGAGAAAAACCGACCAAAATGCGGAAGGCAAATGGAAGGGAGGTTTTGGGGAAATTGGAAGGGCCTACGCTTATTTTGTTTGATACAATGCAAAGTCAATCAAGTGGAAAACACATACTTAGCCTACATGGAATAAGGAAATACACTATTTAAAAGATATATCGTGACCTGCGTGTATGTTCTATGAAATTAATTAGGAGGACGGCTGCGACCATTATTTACATTACCAGGATGTTACCATACCAAAACCATACTCTTCACATCCGTTACCCTTCCTCCAAAATTGTTACACTCCTCAAAACCCGTTACACTTCTCAAAACCCGTTACACTTCTCAAAATCGTTACACTGCACCCTCCTTTCTTCAGGCACGTCCTCGGGCCTACTAGACTTAACTGAGTGTGACATGTAGGTGTAATTCCCTCTACAATTAACCTGACCCTGAGTGTGACAATTTTAAAACACAAATAAGTATGTCCCCCTATTGCATTGCATCCTGTCTAACAGACTCAAGCCCACAGCTAACCGAATTACGGAATTATTCTGAAACTATACATTTACGGTGGGGAGCATTATTTACAATGACGTGATTTCTTATTTACAACGCAACCCAGGACCTGTGTGTTTTTTTCTTTTCTTTTTAGGGAACAAGAGAAAGAAATTCCTGTTGGGAGGGAGGAGACAGCACGCATTGCATCGATGCACCAGTACCAATACCACCAAAGCACCCAAAAGCACCCAAAAGCACCACAAGCACCACAAAGCACCACTCGGTGCGCAGTCACCATGGTTCATAATAAACACAACAAAACAACTGGTGGTGGTCTTCTCCTTGTCTGCTGGGCCGATGTTCTTCCTGACGTCTTCTGGCTTCATGCGGCCTATTTGGACATAATAAAAAGCACAACTTGTGTTCGTTTTTTATTATTATTTAGGGCCTCAGGGGCCAACTAAGGGTGGTCCACCTGTTTGGCATAGGTGCCACCTTACCGAGGTCCGCAAGCAAGATTCCCTGGCCACTATGGCCGGTCTCCAACAGAGGTGCTCTGCCCCAGAACCTGGGGTCCATCAAGTGGTACTTGGCCGCCGAACAGCGGTCCATAAAGTGGTACATCAACGCAATGCGTGCTGGTTCTGGGAATCTCGGGCGCACAATGGCCACCTCACGCACGCTCCCCTCGGCACCCAATGGCGCACAGGTCATGTGGGAGACAAAAGAAAGACAATTGAGCGAGGGGTAAGGTCACAAGGGTACACGTCAAACAAGGCAATGCAAGGTGAAATGCGTACGGAGGGCGAAGTGAGAAAGCTCGTCCCTACCGTACGTCACCCCCCTGTCACCTACACTACCCTTGCTCTTACCCCATATTTACAAAATCTACCCATTTACAAATTCGTCACTACTGTCACGTCTTCCCCATATTTCCCCTATACCAAATTCGTCTCCACAATCCCTCTACTTCAAAATTTGCCATCACCAAATTCATCATCAATCCTCATAAGGAGGAAGAGATGGAATCACAAAGCACAATGTCACACCCACGTCATGATGCGTCTCACAATCCAAACATTTGCATCATAAAAAAAAATAATCAAAACATGGCATGGTGTGGAGTACCTGTCACCTCAGGTGAGTGGATGCAGATGGTGTGAGGAGATCCTTCACCCTAACTATCCTCTAAATGATTTTAACACACTTTACACTACCCGGGGTCTTTCCCTGCCAATCCATTGGCAATCTTACACTACGGGTTCTAATAACCAATTCCCATTGGCCAAACTGTGGTGCTCCTCAATTTTGGGGTCTCACTCCCCCGATTCATCTCCCGGTGCTCTAGCACAATTTCTGGGCTGCGACGTGTACCTCTCCCAACAGGTCTACCCACCTGCACACCTCCACCACTGTAGTTGCCACCCGAGCTTACCTAGCTCCTCACCCCCAACCTAACTAACTGGGGACAGCCCCTCTCCTGGCTCTGTCACCCCTTGGTGCCCTCTGGCACTGGGCTACCCGGGTCCGTCCTCCGGATCCTCGGGCCCCATCCACACAACTACTACCGGCTCCCAGAGCCCACCTGCGGCCTCACCTGGCCGACATCCTTACAGTGGTGGAGTGCCCAAACCAACTACACACACTAACAGGCTACACGCCCAGCCATTTCCACAACACCAACGCACCCATCCACATACCATTCTGTCACCCGCACCACAGATGCCAATATCCAACCACAATTTACCTGTACCCTCTACCTAACACTTACACTACCCGCCCCGGGTATCCGCGATGGGGGTCCACTCTTCCCCCATTCACACCTTCGCACCATCCACTCCACTCCACAATTTCCACCATTCTCACTCCACGACCATCCATTTCACTACTCCATACCATTTATTCCATACAGCCACATACACCTGTTCTTCATTCACCTGTCGTTGCACACCTGTGCAATCATACCTGGTGCCACCTGCACCCTCCTTTCTTCCTGGACCATTTGGTCAACACAACACGCAATCACCACTACTCCCTCATACACTGCTCCACACACCTGTTCAGTTGCACACCTGTGCAATCACACCTGTTCAATCACTCCCACACACGGCATCATCTCAGCTAACTCCTCCCCTCTGAAACTTGCGCTTCCCAGTCGTCCCTTTAAACTATTGCGCTCCCACGTCATTATCAACCACACTAACCTACCTGCGTCCCCACTACAGGTATCAGTCACTAACTAACCTTATCGTTACCTAAGGTCATCTTCGCTAGATCCCTATCATTATCCAAGCCCTCCCTGGCTCGTTTTCACTGCCATAAACCCCATAATCTATAGCGCATTTGCCCCACTGGTGAGGGATGACAGAGTTGCCATCCCCCCCACAGCGGGGCATCTCCTACTACCATCCCCCCAGTCCTCTGACGCTACGAGCCCCCGTCGCAAGAGGTACTGGGTCCTGCCTCGGCATCTAGAGCCGAGGCGATCCATGAGGGCGCCTGCTCGCCGGCATAAGGTCTTATCCGGTCGGCATGGACGATCCGAGGGGGGGTCCGTGGCCCCATTTTGATCTTAATGACCACGTCACAGATTTGCGACAGGACGACTCCTGGGCCTTGCCAGGGGGAGGTGAGTTTTGGGCACCTTCCCTTCCGCCTCCGGGGATTAAAGAACCAAATCTTCATCCCCGGAGCGTATTGACTCCCCTGGCTCCGGTCGTCGTACCTGCGCTTCATCTTGGCCCCCGCCAGATGGAGCTGGCGGCGGGCGAAGGCATGGACCCGCTCCATGCCTTCCTCCAGGTGACGTGCGTACCCCTCCCTCGGCGGTGTATCCGTGGTGTCTGGCACGGGACCGCATAGCAAGTCGGCGGGAGCCCGTAACTCCCGCCCATACATAAGCAACGCTGGACTGCATGCGGTGGCCCCGTGCTGGCTAGTTCGGTAGGCCATCAACAGGTACGGGAGATGTTCGTCCCAGTCATCCTGACGGGTGGTGGTGAACAATGCCAGTTGTTGGATCAATGTTCGATTGAACCTTTCCACCATCCCGTCAGATTGTGGCCGCAAGGGCGTGGTCCTGGTTTTCCGAATTGACAGGAGTCTGCACACATCTTTTAGCAATTGGCTTTCAAAATTTCGACCCTGATCGGTGTGCAGCTCCTGTGGAATCCCGTGCCGACATACAAATCCTTCTACGAAGGCCTGTGCTACCACCCCTGCTTCTTGGTTGGGGAGGGCATAGGCCTCCGGCCACTTGGTGAAATAGTCCATTACAACGAGGATATACTTATTACCTTGGCGGGTGCGGGGCAGCGGTCCTAGAATATCCATAGCCACCCGCTCAAGGGGGGCCCCCACCTGATGTAATTGAAGGGGGGCCCTCATCCTCCGTGCTGGTCCCTTTTTGGCAGAACAGGCGTCGCATCTCCGACACCAGTCCTGTATGTCGCGCCCCATATTCACCCAATAGAACCTCCGGCGGACCCGAGATATTGTCTTTGTCCTGCCCAAATGGCCGCCGGAGCGGGTACCATGCACCTGTTGCAATATGACGTTCTTGAATTTGTCAGGGACTATCACCAGCCAGGAAGTTCTATCAGAGGGAACCTCCACCCACTTGCGATATAAGATGTTGCCTTTCAACTCCAGGGTCTGCCACTGAGCCCAATATGCCTTTGTTTGCGCCCCGAGGGGGGTGACCTCTTCCCCCTTTGGCCTTTGCCCCAATTTGACCCATTGGAACACCGGCCCCAGAACAGGATCCTCCTGCTGGGCCGTGCTCCAAGCCAACTCTCCAAATTCCTCGTCCGCGGTTAGTGGCAAAATTGGCCCTCTCACCCGGGTTGCCCGGACGACGAGAATCGGGGCGGAATCGCCCAATTGCTCCCTCTCCTCGTGTCTCGCACAAAATTTACAGTTTTCCCCCAGACAAGGACGCCGAGAGAGTGCGTCCGCATTACCATGGGCCTTCCCGGCCCTATGGGCCACATCAAAATCGTACTGCTGCAATTTTTCCAACCACCTTGCAATTTGGCCCTCCGGTTCCTTGAACCGAAGGAGCCATTGCAAGGAGGAATGGTCAGTTCTAACCAAAAATTTCCGCCCGTACAGGTACGGGTGGAAATGGTTCATGGCAGCCAGCATGGCCAATAACTCTTTGCGAGTGACGCAATAATTTCGCTCGGGCCTACTTAAGGCCCGACTATAGTAACCAATCACTCTCTCCACGCCCTCCTGTGTCTGGGACAAAACTGCGCCCAATCCTTCCTGGCTCGCATCCGTGTCCAGGGTAAATGCCCCGTTACTAGTGGGGTAAGCTAGAAGGGGTGCGGATGTTAGACACCCCTTCAATTTCTGGAAGGCCTCGTGGCACTCCGGTGTCCAATTAAATCGCGTCCCCTTCTCCGTAAGCCGGTGGAGGGGACGGGCCAACTCCGCAAATTTCGCCACAAAGCGCCGGTAGT
The DNA here is from genome assembly GCF_964187855.1 of Myxine glutinosa. Lineage (NCBI taxonomy): Eukaryota > Metazoa > Chordata > Myxini > Myxiniformes > Myxinidae > Myxine > Myxine glutinosa. The sequence goes on from NC_136261.1 coordinate 339,421,595, forward strand.
AGGAGCAGAGTCCCAAAAATCCCCGCACCTCTTTGATGGTACATGGTGCGGGCCACTCCTCTACCGCTTTAATTTTGTCTGGGTCCGTTTTTACCCCCTCGCGGCCGATCACGTGACCTAGATAGGCCACCTCTCTTGCAAACAAAGTGCACTTACTCGGGTTCAGCTTCAACCCTGCCTGTCTGAGGCACCCGAACACCTGGTCCAAATTCGCTACTGCCTGGGGGAACGTTTGGGCATGTACCAGGACGTCATCCAGGTACACCAGGCATGATTGCCATGGCATGCCGCCTAGTACATGCTCCATCAATCTTTCAAAGGTGGCGGGGGCGTTACACAAACCAAACGGCATCACAGTAAACTGGTACAGTCCCTTACCTGTGGAAAATGCCGTTTTCTCCTTCCCTGCCCTATCCATCTCCACCTGCCAATACCCACTCTTGAGGTCCAAAGTTGTGAACCAATTTGAGCCCGCAACGGCATCGAGGGTGTCATCAATCCTTGGCAGGGGATATGAGTCCTTGAGTGTCACGTTGTTTAGCTGGCGATAGTCCACGCAGAACCGCGTGGTCCCATCCTTCTTTTTGACCAGCACAACAGGTGACATCCAAGGACTTCCCGAGGGCTCGATCACGCCTGCGTCGAGCATTTTTTCAACCTGCTCGTCAGCTTCCGCCCTCTTGCTCCAAGGGAGCCGTCGGGCGGCCTGACGAATAGGCCGGGCCTCACCGGTGTGGATCTGATGTTTCACCAGGCCCGTACGTCCAATATCCTCGGTGGACAGGGAGAAGAGGTCCAAATGGGACCCAACCAGTTTGTGTAAGGCCTCCCTCTGGGTACCTCCCAACTCTACGCTACTACGATTTACCATCTCGCAAATGGAATCGGGCCAATTCCTAGAACTTATTGAAGGCTCCCCCTGGGGCCGGCTCGGCTGGACGTTCTCGCCCCTCACTGACGCGACTTCTCTAACTGGGGTGCAGCCAGCTACCTTCGTGCCCCTCACTATAGTGCGTGGTTCTGTGCTAATATTAATTACTCGGACGGCCACCACCGGCCCGTCCGTTTTTACAAGGGTACGGCCCACGATTAAACCAGGTACGGATAGCGCTGCCACCGGTTCGACCAGGCCGCAGGATTCCTGCCATGTCGGGCGAGCTGACCATCGGGCCGGCACTACGGCCTCGGCCCCCGGAGGGATGGTCACGGCCTCAGGAGCCTCCAGCTCCACCCTCTCGGCCGTGCTCACCCCCTCCAATGGTAGCTCTTCCACTCCCCATCGCAGGATCCCCCGACTCAAGTCGATTTTACAACCGCTGGCAGTCAACAAATCCAACCCTATTAAGCATGGGTCGCACACCTCCGCCACCCAAACCTCTATCTCTTGCTTTACCGATCCCAACTTGAGGGTCACAAAACCACGCCCTATGATCGGAGCCGTTGCCCCGGTAGCCAACTGCAAACTATGATTTTCCAGACGCTGGATTTTACCCCAGCCGTCTGCACTCGAATTAAGGACCACGGGGCTGATGATCGTGGCGCTGGCTCCCGTGTCCACCACGGCGTCTACCCCCACGCCGGCAATTTTGCACCGAATTGTCAAACTACCCGTCCCAATTTGGCCACAATGAATGACCTGTCGCGTCAACGAGGGCTTCTCTCCATCCCCTACTGCCGAACACCGCCCTGCATGCCCGGCACGTTCTAGTTTCCCGGGCCCTGGCGGGGGGGTGTCTGTGGTCGGCTAGGCCGATCGATACTGGGCGGAGTTGAGGGCATCGGTTGGCGGGAAACGTCCCGGCGCGGAGCTCGACACTCCCACGCACGGTGACCCATCCGAGCACAGTTATAGCACCTCACCTGGTAAGGTGCTTGCCTCCGGTATTCCAAATTCCCCCCCCTGTATGTCCGAATTGGGGTACTCTGTCGGGGACTACCGGGTGCCACCGCTGGGGCCGCCTGCCACGGTCCAGGTCCCGCCAGGCGCCGATCCACTAACCTCTGGACCATGCTTTCCAGATCAGGGCCCCCGTCGGGGGCGGGCCCCCTTGGGGGGCCGCCCCCCACCACGGGCCCCATCTGACGCACCGCCACTGCATGGCGCTCGCCTCCCCGGGCCAGGGGCCTCGCTGCTTCCCAACGGGCTGCAGCGTCGGCCGCCTGACTCATGGTCTGCGGGCGCCACATGGCGAGCTGTTGTCGGAGCTCCAGATCCGGAAGGGCCTGAATAAAATGATCCAGCGCCAGGCTTTCCTGGGAACTCGCTGCCATGTCTGCGTGTGCAATCCCTACTGCGCGGCGAATATCGTGAGCAAGTTCCCCGATGGTCTCCTGGGGCTTGCGTTTACGCTGCGCAAGTTGAGCTTTAACAAGCTCGCTTTGCTGCTCGATACCGAAACGGTTAATTAAAGCCGCACGGAGAGCTGGCAGGGTGAGAGCACCCGGTGGTAAAGCTGTCAGCACCTCCGCCGCCGCACCGCGCAGTGCCCCCACCAGGTGTACTCCACCTTCGTCCGGATTCCAACCGTTGCCTTTACACACATACTCAAACTGCGCCAGGTACGCCCTCAAATCACTCTTGCCGTCATACGGCGCGAGTGGGACCTTGTGGGCGCCCGAAGGTCGGACCCCGCGCGTCACTCCTTGCGGGATCAACGCGGGACCAACCCGTTCGGGCTCCCACAGTACGCTATTCCCGGGGGGCTCCCGCGCATCCCCCGTCCCTCCAAACACTACCCCTCCCGGTGTCGATGCCTGGGTCGCCCCTCCGCAACCCGCTACCCACGCCATACCCCCACAGCCTTGCTCACCAGCACCCCCCTCACTTCCCATAGCCAAACCTCCTTGCACACCTCTTCTGTCCATACACTCCGGACCAGTCATACATCTTACCATTGGTCCCTCACGAACACCCGGGTCTACACCACCCCCCAAGCCGACTGAATCTCCCCTCACATCATGTACATTGCCACTCACCTCCGTACCTCGTCGCACCTCCTCTGCCACCTGCAAACTTTTTATTTGGTTAGTGAGCACCGCATCATGATTTGAACACAGACCTTGTACATATTCCATGACTTCCTCCTTTATCTCCCTCTTAGCTTCCCTCCGTCTCTTCTTAATTTCACTCACCCCTTCTTCCACCTCCTCTAATTTTTCCTTTACCTCTTTCAGCTCCCGGTGCGCCCCCTCGATTTCTTCCTCCATTGCTACTTTAACCGTTTCTATGTGCGTCCTTACCTCCCGGTCCTTCGTCTCCATTACTTCTGTCACCTCTTCCAACCTCTTCGTCAATCCCTCATGTACCATTTGACATTCCTTTTGTGTTGCTATTAATTCATTTTTTATGTCCTTTTGTGTTGCTTTTAAACCCCCGATGATTGCTGTGTTCTTTTCCACTTGGTCCGTTAGTTCCTTTTGTCCCACTGTCAGCTGTTCTACTCCTTTCGTCAGATCTTCTATTCCCCCCTGTAACTTTGCCGTATTATTTCTCACCTCTTTCTCTATACGCTTTTCGCCTCGCTTTACCTCCTCGCGCAGCTCCGAGACCTCCTCACTCACCCCTCGTCGTATTTCCTCCATCTGGTTCCCCATCTGTTCGATTTCCCGGGCGGATTGTTCCCCTATTTCCCGCAATTTGTCCTCCATCCTATTTTCTAACCCCATTAACCCATTTTTCACCCCCTCTAACTGATTCTCTTGAGCGGCCATTCTGTTTTCTACCCCCATTAACCCATTTTTCACCCCTTCTATCCCATTGTCTAATCCCTCAAATTTCTTGTCTAACTCCTTAAAATTATTGTCTAACCCCTCAAATTTCTTGTCTAACTCCTTAAAATTATTGTCTAACCCCTCACCGGTACCCCTCGCTTCGTCCCTCATTACCCCCATTTGGTTTCCCATTACCCCCATTTGGCCCTCTAATCGCTCACTCTGAGCATCCATTTTTGCTTCTAGCCCCATATTTGCCATTAGTATGGTTGCATTAATCTGCGCCATGAGGTCCCGCACATCAATTCCCGCTATTTGCGCAGCGGGCGCGGCTACCCCGCGCTCGTGCGAGCCGCCCCTTTGTGCGTCTGATACCACGTGCGCGAGAGCGCCATTTTGCGCGTCTGACACCCCCTCAACCGCCTCCTCATTGCTCTCCTCCTCCCTTTCTTCCACATACATTTCCCCTGGTTCCTGGGTTACCCCTAACCCGTCTATCTCCCCCACCGACATCCGATCGCCTTGATTGTCCGTGGCGCGATCTCAAAATTCGGGTTTTATAAAACAACACAATTTCGGCAGCTCGTAATTTTGACCAAAATTTTTTTTTTAAAATTTGGGCCTAACAAATTTAGTCCCGGGTCCGAATCCGACTCCTCGACACCAATTGTTACGGACACGGTTTTTGGATGTTATTTTACCGAGCGGTGGTGTATTTAACCGCGTCCGAACAGTTACTCCCCGATTAGAACCCGATTCCAACCGAACGTTGACTAATCGCGCTACAGAGATTCAATTGGGAAACCTCTAAAGCGACCGAAAGAGAAGAAGAGAGAAGAAAGACAGAGTTTGGAGGAAGAACAGATTTATTATACACACACAAGCAATATTTTAGAGCGACCAATATTATTTACAGCAATAGATGGAAAAGAGCAGTCACACAGTGCATTGTTAACTTATTCTATTTCATTTACTTAATCCCCAAGACAAACGAGTAGGACAGGACGTTCACACTCACACGGTGGATATTGCAGGCAGGTAATGGCTCGAGGTTGATTGCTTGAGAGGAAGGCAAGGTCGGAGGCAGCAGCTTTCAACCCCTCGCGGTTTTGGCGGGAAAACCTCCGTCGCGTATCCGCGGCCGTCACGCGCTGGCTCGGCACACCTGCTCCTCTTCCTGGGGTGGAGCCGTCTCCCTCCGTTCAGCGCGTCTCTCCAACGACAGGGGATATTGCAGGCAGGTAGGTAGGGCTTGCGGTGGATTGCGCTCCTCTTCCAGGTCATCCCCCAGCGTATCTCTCAAGGCCTCTCCCAAAGCAGTCCCCTGCAGGCGCTTTTATCACCTCGGGCGAAATCAAGCCGCCGACTCCGAGGGCACGCCTACCGGGTCACTCACCGCGGTGTTGATTGGCTGTTAGGGCCGGTTCACTCTTTCCCTCTTCTGACGAGGTGGAGACACGCCTTTCTTCTCCAACCTTACCTCGTGGCCAATGGTGGTTGAAGAGAAAAACCGACCAAAATGCGGAAGGCAAATGGAAGGGAGGTTTTGGGGAAATTGGAAGGGCCTACGCTTATTTTGTTTGATACAATGCAAAGTCAATCAAGTGGAAAACACATACTTAGCCTACATGGAATAAGGAAATACACTATTTAAAAGATATATCGTGACCTGCGTGTATGTTCTATGAAATTAATTAGGAGGACGGCTGCGACCATTATTTACATTACCAGGATGTTACCATACCAAAACCATACTCTTCACATCCGTTACCCTTCCTCCAAAATTGTTACACTCCTCAAAACCCGTTACACTTCTCAAAACCCGTTACACTTCTCAAAATCGTTACAATATATATATATATATATATATATATATATATATATATATATATATATATATATATATATATATACATACAGTGAAACCTTGACTTACGAGTGCACCAACTTACGAGTTTTCCGAGATACGAGCCGTCGCTCGGGCGGTTTTTTGCTTTGAGATGCGAGCCGAGATCTGAGTTACGAGCTTACGCCACCCGCCACCAGGTGGGTTCCGGTCACGTGGTTATCTTGCCGTGCAAGCATCTCTGCCGTATATCGCTGCTGCTTTGTTTTCGTATTTTGGTTATTTTGGAAAATTTCTTAGTTTTAACCATGGGTCCTAAGAAATTGAGTGCCAAGGGCAGTGCTGAGAAGAAGAAGAGGATGATGTGCTTGGATATAAAACACACAATCGTCGAAAAACATGAGCGAGGTGTGCGTGTTGTCGACTTGGCGAGGCAGTACGATCGTAGTACTTCTACGATATGTACGATTTTGAAGCAGAAGGAGTCGATAAAGGCTATAACGCCAGCCAAGGGCGTTACGATTATTTCAAAGCTCCGGACCTCTGTCCATGAAGAGATGGAGAAGTTGTTGTTTGTGTGGTTGACGGAGAAGCAGCTCGCAGGAGATACCGTGACCAAGAGCATCATCTGTGAGAAGGCACGAGACATTTACGGGGATTTGATGCAGCAGACGGCGGGAACATCAACGGACAAGGCATCGGAAGTCATTCAAAGCCAGTCGGGGATGGTTTGATAATTTTAAGAAGAGGACCGGCATTCACTCCGTCGTCAGGCATGGTGAGGCAGCAAGCTCGGATGTGAAGGCAGCTGAAGATTTTATTATAACTTTTGCCGAACTGATACAAGCCGAAGGATACATCCCCCAGCAAATCTTCAACTGTGACGAGACAAGGCTCTTCTGGAAAAAGATGCCGAGGAGGACGTATATAACGGCAGAGGAGAAGAGCATGCCAGGCCACAACTTGTTCAGAGTGCCGGCGATAGCTCGCCTTCTCTTTGTGGAAGACACGGTGAGATATTTTTTTTTTTTTTCTTTTGTATACAAGATCGAGGCTCGTGAAAGAGCTAACATTAATCACACAAAAAGACAAACCGACACACAAAACACAAAAAACAAGGGGAGCGGCAGACAAGATGGGGAGAGAGGGGGAAGGACACAAACACAACATTTGAGAGCAGGGACATCGGGAGGGCTTGGGGGGAGGTGGGAGAGGAATAAAATATATGAACACTGCAAGGACTCTGGGGTGAATTACCGGGGGTAGAAAATATCAAGGTTTTCGATGGGTCATTGATGAGGTCATTTCGATGAGGTCATTGATGAGGTCATTTCGATGAGGTCATTGATGAGGTCATTTCGATGAGGTCATTGATGAAGACCAGAAATAGCACAGGGCCCAGAACACTACACAGATCCTTAACATCCAACAACTAATGGGACTCAAACGGGGTGCCCAGTTTAGCGGTACACCCTGCCTGTGAAACACCGACATGACAGGTTATAGCTGGGTCGGGATTCAAACCCAGGCTGGACAGTTTAGAGTCAAGTGTGCGTACCTCCAGTCCAGGCCATCCTGCCAACTTGTATGCTGCATACAGGTGAAATATAAAGCGCGAGATATTTATATATATACTGTATATTTCAAAAAAAATTGGTGTGGTTTTTTGGGGGCTGGAACGGATTAATAGCATTTCAATTCATTTTAATGGGGAAATTTAATTTGAGAAACGAGCAAATTGAGTTACGAGCTCGGTCACAGAACGAATTAAACTCGTAAGTCAAGGTTTCACTGTATATATATATATAATTATATATATATATATATATATATATATATATATATATATATATATATATATATATATATATATATATATATACATATATATATATATATGTGGAGCTATGCTCGCACGATAAAGCCGGACAAAATGGACGACACCAGGAACGAAGTTTCGCTGAGCTATTTATTTTAGCTCAACTCGAAAGAACTCAAAAGCACTGAATAGCCCATTAACACGGGCGGCAATTTATATCAAAAGTTCACCACACAAAAGCCACGCCTCTCAGGCAGGGCGTGGTATGCAAATAAGTCAGCCACGCCTCTCAACGGGGCGTGGTATGCAAATCGAGAGTCCGCCCGGGCAAGGCAAGTCCGGACACGTCCGGGCAAGTAACCGCCCGCCGGTTACATCATCGGCTGGTGCAAGGTGATTGTGTCATGCTTCCGGTAACCGCTACATATATATATATATATATATATATATATATATATATATATATATATATATATATATATATATATATATATACATATATATATATATATATATATATATATATATGTCCCAACACCTTAGCCCCCCCCCCCCCCCCCCTGCCCAGCCCAACGGAGGAGAGGTAGGGAGAAACCACGAGTAGGCGAAAAAAGCTTTATTATTCGACATCTCATGTGCACAGTTTCAAAGCTTTGCTTCAATATTTAGTGTGCCCGCCGACCGAACTGCCTCCAAACGCGCGGGGTAGGATTCCAAGAGAGACACAAACAAGTCACGATCGAACTCCATTTCTTCGAGGATGTTAGTCAAAGCAGTGAGAAGCTCTTCCCTGGTGTTCTGGAGGCATTGTTCAACTCTGTCCTTGAGTATCGCCCCCAAATGTTCACAGGCGTTGACGTCAGGCGATGCTCCCGGCCACTCATCGTTTCCGAAAAAATCGACCTTGTTCACCTTCAGAAGATTCTGGGTCACCAGCGTGCTCATGCACGGGGCTCGATCGTGCAGAAACGTGGTCTATTTGATGCTGAGGACATTTTCTGGGTTCCGTAAGAACGGAATAACATGGCAGGTCAGCACAAAGTCTCGGAGGTATTTGCCGTCCCATGATTGTCCTTGCTCTTTGATGACCCACATCAGCCTTTTCGCTGTGAACATCAAGAAGACGCCAACGCACCGTGCTGTCTTCCATTTCTCTCGAATCTTGAGTTCTTGTGGAATGTCATCATTGTGAAGAGACCAAATTCTGTCGTTCTGGAAGTTGGGACGTCGAGCCTCATAAATGAAAAATTCATCAGAAGGGGCCAGGAAAAGAAAATCATCAGAGGTCCACTCGCTCAAAAACTCACAAAACCACATTCGATCCTCGACGTTCTTCTCCGTCAGCTTCGGTGCTGGAATTTGGTGAAAAGCCTTTGCGCCAATGGACTGAAGGAACCTGTGGATACTTGATAAGCTCTTCTTCTTCCCTCGAACCCGTTCAATCTCCTTTTGGAGCCCTCGAATGCTTTTCTTCTCCTTGGCAAGCGACCCAATGATGATATCCCTGCTTTCCTGAGACAATCATTGTGCTGTCTGTTGGGGCCGGCTGTCCATCTCGCAATTGAAGGGATCACGGTTCCAATTGCGTTTGACGAAGTCCTCAGACCTGTTCATGTACTTGGCAACCCAGGATCGGGATATGGTTCCCGGCGTCTGATCCCTGGCGACTCGGAACGCGATAGCCATGATGCGGCATATCCACCTTTTCTTCTCGGAATCACCCGACCACGACATCACTTCACAAAATCTGCAACAGAACAAGAAAGACTCATTAGATCATTATGAAATTTGGTATTTGAGATGTCAAAAGAATGATCCTTCCCACTATATGCCCGCCATTGTACAGTGGCGACCCAGTAGAGCTGGGCAGGGGGGGAGGGAGGCCAAGGTGTTGGCGATACACACATGTTGGCTATATATATATATATTATATACATACAACAACAAACAACATGCATTTTCAGGCCATTTTCCTTGCTAGAGCGGGGGTTAGCCTTGCGGTCCCCATGACAATCTTCTCAATTTTGCCCTATTTTCTGCATCTCTCCTTGTTAACCCCCTTGCCCGCATTTCTTCTTCCACCATCTTTAGCCAAGTCTTTCTTGGTCTTCCCATCCTCTACTTCCTTCTACATTCATTTCCATCACTCTTCTCAACCAGTCACTTTCATCCTTCCTCAACACATGACCAAACCATCTCAACCTGTTCCTCTTCACAGCATCAATCGCAGGCTCTATTCCCATCATCTTTCGCAATTCATCATTTGTCTTCCTCTCTCTCAACGATACTCCGCACATCCACCGAACCATTCACATTTCCACCCTTTCCAGCCTTCGTTGCTGCTCTATGTTCATTACCCATGTTTCGCTCCCATAAATCATAACACTTCTCACACATGCAGCATACACCTTTCCCTTCAGCTTCAACGACACTCCCCTCCTCATCAGCACGCCACTCAGTTCCCGAAACCTCTTCCATGCACATCTCACTCTTGCAACCGTTGCCGAGTCCGACCCACCTTCTCCATTCAGCATGTCTCTGAGGTAGCAAAATGTTTTCACACCTTCCAGCTTCACGCCGTCTCCAAGATCCAACTCAACATTTCCTCCATCTGCAGCTCCCTCTGTGCACACCTTACATTTGAATGTAGCTGCCACACTGGTTAATGACCCTCTGAGACCACTACATTTTTGATGAACCCACTCAGCGCACATTGTACATTGAATGGAGTTCACTCCAACACCCTTCCTGCACACAGCACATGGCCACTTCCCAGTTCTTTCCACCTCACCACATGCTTTACCACTTGCCATCACCTTCATCTCCTATATTCACCTTCAGACCTTTTGTCTCCATACATTCCTTCCACTTGTTCATCTTTTCCTTCAGTCCATCCATACTTTCCGCAATCAACACCAGATCATCTGCATACAACAACTCCCACGGGAAACCCTCCTTTACGTTCTGAGCCAGCACCTCCATCACAGCTACAAATAGTAGTGGACTTAGTACCGACCCCTGATGCACTCCCACCTTCACCTCAAACTCACCACTGTTCCCATCCTTCGTCCTTAGAGCTGTGTGCGCTCTTTTGTACATTGCCATCACGACTCTGATCAACCATTCTTCTACTCCTAACTTCCTCAATGCCCATGTCATTACTTCGCGTGGAACCCTATCGAATGCTTTCTCCAGATCAACAAACCCAAGAAACAACTTCTTCCTCTTCTCCATGTACTTCTCCTGCAACTGCCTCACAATAAAGAGCGTGTCTGTCGTTCCTCTTCCTGACTGATATAAATCCAAATTGCATTTCGTCGATCTTCACCTTCTTCCTTATCCTCCTCTCCAACACCCTTTCCAATACCTTCATTCCATGCTCCAATAACTTTATCGCTCAGTACGAGCCACACTCCAGAGGGTCACCTTTCCCCCCTTGTATAAAGGGACGAGGGTACTGAGTTCCCAATCCACTGGAATGCGGCCTTCTTTCACCACCAGATTACAGATCTCTGTCATTCTCTTCACACCCCAACTTCCTGCTTGCCTTCAACATATCTCCCACAACTCCCGCCGGCCCTCCCGCTTTTTCTACTCTTCATTGCTTTTATCGCTTCCTCAACTTCCTTCTCAGTTATCTTCTCTGCCCGGTCCTAAAATTGGGTTACTCTCTATGTTGCCATCCCATTCATTTTCTGTATTCAACAGCATTTCCATATATCTTTTCCATCTTCCTTTAATTCCATCTGGGTCCACAACGATTTGTCCCACTTCATCCTTCAAGCAACTCACCCCCTATCAAATCACACCTCTCTTTCGCTATCTGCTTTGCAATCCTGAATACCCGCTCTCTGACCCTCTTCCCCGAATCCAAGCTTTCTCCGAACATTTTCCTACATGCCTCCTGCGCCTTTGCTACCTCTTTCTTTGCAGCCTTCTTGGCTGCCTTATAACTTTCATGCTCTGCTTTTTCTGCTCCCGTACCCTTCGCCTTCTGCCACTCCTTGAACTTCTTCCTCTTCCTCGTCAATCCTCTTTCCAACTTCCTCATCCCACCACCATGTTTCTGAGTGCCTCGGTGGTCATTTTATCCATCCACATACCTCACCAACGGCTCCCAACAGACTATCTTTCATTGACATCCAACCACGTTCAAGCTCAACCACATCATCCTCTACCCTACTTAGCCTCTCTTTTAATGCCTCCCTTTCTGTCACCTCGTTCAACCTCCACAACCGTTCATTCTCAGTTGGTACTTCACCTGCCGAGCTCTCCTCGCACCTTTCACCCTTATGTCGCAGACAACCAAGTGGTGCTGTGAAACAGCCTCCTCCCCCCGGGATCACCTTTGTGTCCTGGGAGGTGCCCCCCTATCTCGCCTACGCACCATCAGGTAGTCCAACGGTTGTCGTCGACCCACCTGACGTGTATGTAACAAGCTTATTATCCTCTTTCTGGAACTGAGTATTACAAAATCAACAAATCAGCTCCATCAGCAAACTCCAAAATCCTTTCACCTTCTCCATTTCTCACACCATATCCGTAACCCCCATGAACTCCCTCAAAAAACGTCCATACTCCTTCCAACATGTCCATTTAGGTCTCCCTCCTACCACAACAACTTCCTCGTCTTTCACGTTTTCCATCAGCTTCTCTGTCGCACACCAGAACTTGTCCTTCTCTTCATCGCTCCGACCAACCTGCGGAGCATATCCCGAGATGACGTTCACCAAGAGCTTTCCAATCATCATTTTCACCATCATCAACCTATCACTCACTATAGTCACACTCACCACACTGTCTACAAACTCCTCAGAAAATAGGACACCAACACCATTCACGCCCTCTGGGCACCCTTGCCACACAAACTTGTATTTTGTGTCCCTGCCTACCCTTCACTATTCTCACACCACTTCCCTTCCATCTCGTCTCTTGCACACAACATATGTCCACTCTTCTACTGATCAATACTTCCACCACTTCTCCTGATCTCCCTGTCATTGTCCCTACATTCCCATGTCCCAAACCTCAGAAACCGATCTCCACTTCGGGCTGTACACTGCCCATATGTAGTTGTAATTGTCATGGTTCTCTTTTTGAGGCAATGTTTTTATGGCCGGATGCCCTTCCTGATGCCAAACCCTCTTAGTCGCCTCTTACGACACGCAGGGATACGGTGTACCTATTCTAACCAGGGTACACACCGGGAATATATATGTGTATATATGTATATATATATATATATATATATATATATATATATATATATATATATATATATATTATATAATTATATATATATATATATTGTATATATATGTATATATTGTTACGGTTTTTAGAACCTTCATTTTGTAAATTTTAGTAAATGTTCCCTTATAAATGATCCCCTGTAAATATCCCCATTATTTGGCTTTATTAAAAGATTGCACCCTAGTTAGTCCATGTACAAACACGTAGAGCACCATAGGACCTCTCTGTAGTTATTTCATTATTATGTGTTTCAGTTAAGGATCTGTTCCCAATAGTTGAATCTGCGTTGCATTAATCAAATAAGATAGGCCCCCTTCAATTTCCCCAATCATCTCTCCCGCTCTTCAAAGTGCAGAGAGAGCGGTAGGGCAGCGTTCGCTGCCCCTTGTCTTGATTCGATTGCTTGCCCCAAGCCGCCATTGAACATGCGGTCTCAGGGCGAGGAAAAAGGGGGCGGGACGCAAGAGCAAGGTGTGGCACGTCAACTCACCAGCGGAGGTGGAGCCAGCAAGCCCTTACCAGCCAACCAGGGCTGATGAAATACCATCACGGGCGTGGGCTCTATGAAGCGCGCATTGATCTTGAAGCGCGTAATATAAGCGCCAGTGCGAGTCTTTTTACAGAGTCGACTTGGGTTGGAGGACGGCGCTTGGTGCGGTCTGGCTGACGAGATGAAGCTGCGCAGAGCTCCGTGAAACTAATATGTGCAGCTGCCGCCGGGTTTCGCCTAAAGCCCGGAGCGAGGACTGGAGCGGACCTCGATGCTGCGCATCGGCCCGGACCTTCCTGCCCTGTCAGTCTGCCTGGACCTTCTCCTCCTTCCAGCCATTCCTTCCTGCCAATCCCTATTCGTGTGAGTCTGTTTGTTTTGTCTGGGCTATAATATAAGACTGTTTAAGGCTGCCCTGTGTCCTGCATCTTCTTCTTCTTCTGTATATTCTTTGCCTTTCGTTTCCTCTTCATTTCGTGTAAATAATTAATAAATACCTGTTATTCCTTTACTTTGGTTTCTTCTTCCCCCAATCGCTTTTATCCTGTCTCCAATTGAGTACCTGTGGCGCAATTTTGGCCAACCGCTATAATCGGGTTAGTCTATTTGCTAACGGCTCGGATCCTGGAATGCTAAACCGCTCGGCAATTACCATCACATCCGCGGTTCGAGCAGGGACTCATTTCCCTGCTTTGCGGAGAGATTGGTGAAGGTATTTGGGAAATCCTTGACCAATCACCCTGGCCAATCTCATCCCGCAAAGGAGCGAGATAGTTCCAGGACTCGGACGGCCAGCTTAAAAGACGAGGGGATTAACCCCCCCCCCCCTCGGTAAGGGGAGTGCCGAAACCGAGATCCGCAACAATATATATATGTATATATATATATATATATATATATATATATATATATATATATATATATATATATATACGTATATATATATATATATATATATATATATCTATATATATATATATATATATATATATATATATACATATATATATATATATATATATATATATATATATATATATATACATATATATATATATATATATATATATGTATATATATATATATATATATATATATATATATATATAGATATATATATATATATATATATATATATATATTTATATATATATATATATATATATATATATATATATATATATATATATATATATATATATATATATATATATATATATCTGTGCAGCGTCTGTGTTGTGTTGTGTTGTGTTGTGTTGTTCTGTGTTGTCACTGAACTACTTTCTCAAACTTTTGTGAAATCGTACCAAACTTCTGGAATGCACATATCTCTCCCGTCGGTATGTCCTAAGGGTATTTTTGAAAAAATTTCCAATTTTTTTTTTTTGGGGGGGATTTTTTGGGGAATTTTTTTTTTCAACTTCAATTGTTTATAAAATGTGATATCACGTATATTACAAATACATTTGTGCAAAATAATTGTTTGAATTATGATTGGTTTAAACCATGACAAAACGGCAACTCCTGAGTCATTTATCTATACATCTGGGCAGTGTCTGTGTTCTCACTTAACGACTCCCTCAAACTTTTGTTTCCGTGGTTGTGAAGTGTTTTTAATAACGTTGTGGTGATTTTGAATCACGTGGTGGTGAGGTATTTTGAATTATGTGGTGGTGAGGTGTTTTTAAATCACATGGTGGTGAGGTGTTTTTAAATCACATGGTGGTGAGGTGTTTTGAATTAATTGGTGGTGAGGTATTTATAATTACGTGGTGGTGAGGTGTTTTTAATTATGTGGTGGTGAGGTGTTTAGAATTAGTTGGTGATGAGGTGTTTTGAATTATGTGGTGGTGAGGTGTTTTGAATTACTTGGTGGTGAGGTGTTTTTAAATGACGTGGTGGTGAGGTGTTTTTAATTTCCTGTCTGTGAGGTGTTTTTATTACGTGTTTTATGGCTGTGAGGTGTTTTTATTACGTGTTTTATGGCTGTGAGGTGTTTTTACTTTCCTGGTGGTGAGGTGTTTTTATTACGTGTTTTATGGCTGTGAGGTGTTTTTATTATGTGTTTTAAGGCTGTGGGGTGTTTTTAATACGTGTTTTATGGCTGTGAGGTGTTTTTAATTTCGTGGTGGTGGTGTTTTTATTACGTGTTTTATGGCTGTGAGGTGTTTTTAGTTTTGTGGTGGTGAGGTGTTTTTATTACGTGTTTTATGGCTGTGAGGTGTTTTTATTATGTGTTTTATGGCTGTGAGGTGTTTTTATTACGTGTTTTATGGCTGTGAGGTGTTTTTAATTTCGTGGTGGTGAGGTGTTTTTATTACGTGTTTTATGGCTGTGAGGTGTTTTTATTACGTGTTTGATGGCTGTGAGGTGTTTTCAATTTCGTGGTGGTGAGGTGTTTTTAATTTCGTGGTGGTGAGGTATTTTTATTACGCGTTTTATGGCTGTGAGGTGTTTTAAATTACTTGGTGGTGAGGTGTTTTGAATTACTTGGTGGTGAGGTATTTTGAATTACGTGGTGGTGAGGTGTTTTGAATTACTTGGTGGTGAGGTGTTTTGAATTACGTGGGGGTGAGGTGTAATCGTCCCAAACTTCCAGTCTGCACCTACCCCTCCCCTCGCTATGTGCTGAGGGGTTCTTTCTTGAAAAAAAAACATTCAACCTAAATCTTCAACCTAAATTGCCTCTAAAAATGTCATATCACAAACACAACAAATACATTTGTACAAAATAATTGTTTGTATTATGATTGGTGTAAATCATGACAACCCAGCAACTCAGGTACAGTCATTATCCTCAGCTAAAATATGCCTGTTCCCCAAGGCGAGCGGGGCGAGCCGAGCCAAGCTAGTATATATATATATATATATATATATCCAGACTTGGCATTTAATATGGAATATTTTTTTTGTGGGGGTGAACTTACATGTCAAGATGTCTTAGAACCAAAAGTTCATTGGAATTATGTTGAAATTATTCTAGATTTTGTTAATGTGACCTTTAAAAGAAACAAAAACCATATTTGACATTTCGAAGCAAATAAATTGATCCTTGAAAGTGATGTAAACTGATATCGAACTCAATTCATGGACAGTACTGTGTTAAACTTCTGTACGTTTTCCAGAAGTATCTCTTTATTTTGCACATTAGCCAAATTTTTTTTTTAACAAAAACAAAAGTTAAATTACGACTGGGATTACGGACAGTAAAATTACAGTTCAGTACTTCGTGTAACCCCCACGAGCATTCAGGAGAGCACGTACACGTTGAGGCATGCTGTTCACGAGATTTGCCAAGGTTTGGACAGGAATCGCTTGCCATGCAGTGGCAATAGCCTGCTGCAATTCACGCACAGAGCTAGCTGCTGGTCCAAGTTGTCGATTTGACGCGTTAATTCTGCCCACAAGTTCTCCATCGGATTCATATCCGGGGACATGGCAGGCCACTCCATATGCTCTACACCATGGTCAGCAAGAAAGTGTTTGATCATGCGAGCACGATGAGGCCGTGCATTGTCATCTTGGAAGACAAAGTTTCCTCGAAAGGCTGCACGAGCAAATGGAAGCAATGTTTCTTCCAGAATGGCCCTGTACTTGAACTGGTTCAGGTTTCCATTCAGAAAAACCAGGTCAGTTTTGCCCCCTGCATGAAAAGCAGCCCAAACGGTCACCCCACCACCTCCAGCTTGGACTCTTGGCACTATACAATCTTCGGTGTAGGCTTCATGCACTTGTCTGCGCACTCGGACGTGGCCATCTTGATGATAGATCAGAAATCTAGCCTCGTCGCTGAAGATCATGTGATTCCAGTGTCCTGGCTGGCATTGACGGTGCTCTCTGGCCCACTGCAATCGGCGCTGGCGGTGCTGTCTGGTCAGGCATGGCTTTCTCAGGGGGCGCCTGGCACGATAGCCTGCTTGAACCAGCCGTTGGTTGACTAGCCTTCTGGATGCAGGCACATTTGTCAGTTGCTGCCACTCAGCCCTAAGCCGATTAGCTGACTTGGAACGGCCATTGTGGACTAACCAGTGCAGCTGGCGATCATCCCTCCTTGTGGTTCTGCGGGGACGTCCTGGCCTCGGTATTGGAGTAGTGACACCCCTCTGAGCATTTCGTTTCAAGATCTTTGACACCTGACCTTGAGTGATGCCATACTGCCGAGCAATAGCACGCTGTTTCATGCCGGAATTTCGTAAAGCCACCACTCCATGACAAATATCATTGTCGAGTTGACGGACCATCTCCAGAGGAAGCGGCAATAACTTTTGTAGACTTGCAGCAGTTGTTTTCCACTAATACAGAATGCAACAACCCTTATATACCCAATTGTGAAGTCAATAGTCAAATGTACCTGTCCGTACATTTTGCCACGCCACCTGTGATATAATCCTGTTAATGACTTCTTGCTGTGACAGACAATCAGTGACATGGTTCTTTTAACAAATAAGTCACCAAAGCGTAAAAGAAACTCACCAGATTGATATACTGAGTTAAGAAAGTAAACCCAAGTCAAGAAAAAAATTAAATGCCAAGTCTGTATATAAGATGTAAGACATCGGCCATTATAAAGCTCGCAGTGTTAAATGTGGAAAATTTCTGAGGAGATTCGGTTGGCTCAATAGCACAGTGGGCTGTCACTGCGTAAGTGATGGAGGTCCCTGGTTCGAGTCCCGGGTTGAGTCAGTGTTTTTCACACTATCCCCACACAGGAATTTAATTCCTGTTTATTAAAAATTGTAGATGAGTTAATCTCCAATGCACTTCTACATATACTTGCATACCCGTACATACGCATATATACTTACGCTCATATCCAGGGTCTGCCTAGCAGGCACGTAAGACATTGGCCATTATAAAGCTCGCAGTGTTAAGTGTGGAAAATTTCTGAGATTCCGTTGGCTCAATAGTGCAGTGGGCTGTCACCGCATAAGTGATGGAGGTCCCTGGTTCGAGTCCTGGGTTCAGTCAGAATTTTTTACTCTAGCCTCACGCAGGAATTTAATTCCTGTTAATTAATTAATTATTTTTTTGGGGGGTGGGGGGGGGGGGGAATTTTGGGTATTTTATTTCCAAGGTGGTGTACCTCTGCCTTCACAAAGTCAGGGCCACGTCAGAGTCGGCGAGAGAGACAGGGACGAGAAGGAAAGGGCTGCTCCATGAAGACCGATTGGCACTCTGACTGCAAGTGTACCAGTCCAATGATCTGCTCACGTTCAAGATCACTTGGAATATTTAATGGTCACATTTAAGGTGTTTCTGCAAACTTTAGGCCTTTCTGCAGTACGATGTGTCGTCATGCAGTGCCTGATCGTCCAACACTGCGGGAGATTGTGTTGTTGGATACGTAATAGTAGAGATGTCACACTATCAATAACTTTATCTGCCATCCTAGTGCATTATTGAAGGTAAATATTTGCTGAAATCTACATATATTTGGTGTGTTTTTTTTTGGAGAGAACAGAAGGAAATACTGCTGGTATTTCGTCAATGTCTTTCAGGGCTGTTGGTATGACAGCAAATGAATGTGCAGCGTTACATGTTAAAATGAATTATTTGGCATTCTCCCACAAAATTTGTCGTATCGTAGTCTGTGCGTCATACAAGTGGTGTCATGTTTCAGGAGGTGGTGCAAGGACGGCGTCCAACGAGCGCAGATGTAGGATAAAAAAAACACCAACAGAGTTTCACCGCCCAGTAGCGGAGACCTAGATGAAAGCCAGCGTCTATCCCACATGCTCTTTCATCTCTTCCTGTGAATGGGATCCAGGTTTGGAGAGATTCTCTATGCAGGTGTTTTTGAACAAGCTATAAGGTGTTGAGTGCAATGTTCTGCTGCCCATTTGCCATGGTTCATCTGCAATGGAGACCATTTCCACATCAATGTGTACAGTTGCAGTAACCTTTCCACCACATGTGTCACACAAGGCTGTACTTCTGCTAGGGAGTTTAGAGGACGTTGCTTTCTGGTGACAACATCTTCAAGATTGCATAAATAACATTGCAATGTTGAGGCTCACACAGAAATAGGTATTATTTCTATGTCTATGTTAGTGGGCTGGCAGGATGGCCTAGAGGTATGCACACTCACCTGTAAGCTGTCTACCTTGTGTTCAAATCTTGGCCAGCTATACACTGTCAATGTGGTATTTTACAGAAAGGGTGAATTTATCAATGTGTGTGCCATCCAATGGTTGGACGTTAAACTGGGTGTTCCATCTGCTGGCATTAGTTGGTGGAAGTTAAAGGTCCCACGGTGTCCTTAGCCAAGAGTAGACCAACTAGTGCCAGTACCCTGACCAAATTCCAAATTCACGCCTTGATGTCCTGTGTCAGAGTGGCAAACCCGTCCAGTATTGTAACCCTAGCCGAAGAAGCCGACGAGCTGGGTAAAGCATGGTGCACTGTATATATTAGTGACATTACTTGTCATTTAACTTAGAATATTTTAAAATAACCTGAAAATGATTGGGATAATACTTGCATCGCTTGCAGCAAATCTACGTATATAAAACACAGTTTGTGTGTGTGTGTGTGTGTGTGTGTGTGTGTGTGTGTGTGTGTGTGTGTGTGTGTGTGTAATGTTACCGATAGACTCCTAAACGGAGAGGCTTACGTGCTTGATATTTGGCATAGACATGGCCATTGAGCCTGGGACGAACATGGCCGAACTCAAAATATTTGACGATCCATATTTTTTATTCATATTTACCTCAGCGCATTTGAGCGCACGGAATCAACGGAATCAGAGCAGGTGGGCGCTGATTCGCTCAGAGCGATCACGTGATGACGCTCTGACGCTATGAACGCTATGACGCTATGAACGATATGACGCTATGAACGCGATGACGCTATGAAAAAAAAAATCGCTATGACGCTATGTAACGCTATGACGCTATGACCGCTATGACGCTATGAAAAAAAAAATTGCTATGACGCTATGAAGCTATGAACGATATGACGCTATGAACGCTATGACGCTATGAACGCTATGACGCTATGACGCTATGGAAAAAAAAAATCGCTATGACGCTATGAACGCTATGACGCTATGACGCTATGAAAAAAAAAATCGCTCGCTTTGCCAAGGGGCTCGCTCCCCCCCCCCCCCCCGTTCCCCTCCTCCCCCGCCCGGCAATGCCGGGTACTTCTGCTAGTAGGAAATAAGGAGTGGGGATGTACCAGTTTCTGTGAATTACAAGGACATTATTACCCATGCCCATCCACAATGTGTTACACATGTGCTGATTCTTTCCAATTCTGTTCCGCCCTGGTAAAAAAAAAAAGGGTATTCCTGTGAAATTGAAGGTCTATTCTGGGGATTCTGGCAACTTATTGGACTTTATTATTGGACTTATTGGGCTTATTGGATTCTTAACCTATTGGACTTATTGGATTCTGACACCAATTATTTTCCCATATGGTTCTTGCACATCTTTACCGACAATCGGTGCATTTGACAGTTGTCTGAAATACTAAAATAGAACTTTGACCAACTTTGTGGTAGTTGATGCAAATGGTGGAAACTCTTGGCTTGGACACACAACTGCCATGCTTCTTGAGGTGCTCAAGCCGTAATTTAATTTGAACACAATTTCAAGCTATTCTGAGCAAATAAAATCCGGATTCAAAGATGTGGTTGAAGGTGTGGGCTAATTGGCTGATTAGAAGTCAAACTACATATTGACTAGTTATGCATGCAGAATGCATATTTTACCTGTGGCAACAAGTTGAGGCAATGCGCATGAACTTCAGGCTTATAGACATAATTTCTTACCTCCCTTTGCATGACCTTTTGAAGCTAAATTATCTGAATCGGATTTGTCGTGTTTTTCTGTTGTATCTTCATCCATGTGTTTCTATTATATCGTGTTCAATATTTTTCATGTTAAATTGTACTATACCTTCAGTAAAAGTTTATAACTGCACTGTACCTCCAGTAAAAGTTTATAACTGTACTGTACCTCCAGTAAAAGTTTATAATTGTACTGTACCTTCAGGAAAAGTTTATAACTGTACTGTTGTAGCGGTTACCGCTGGATGTACATAATCGCCTTGCACCGGCCAGAACACGGCCAGACGCGCCTCTCCCGGGCATGCCCGGACTCACTGTTCCCGGGCACGCCCGAACCTCCCGGGCACGCCCGGTCTCGTCTTTCCCGGGCATGCCCGCTCTCGCCTTTCCAGGGCTCGCCCAGAGCGTCCGGGCATGCCCGCTATCGCCTTTCCAGGGCTCGCCCAGAGCGTCCGGGCATGCCCGCTATCGCCTTTCCAGGGCTCGCCCAGAGCGTCCGGGCATGCCCGCTATCGCCTTTCCAGGGCTCGCCCAGAGCGTCCGGGCATGCCCGCTATCGCCTTTCCAGTGCTCGCCCAGAGCGCCCGGGCACGCCCAGCCTCGACTTGCCAGGCCGCAGCCAAACACGCCCGGGCAGGTCCAGACTCGCCTTTCCCAGGCTCGCCCTTGATACCCGGGCATGCCCGGTATAGCTTTTGCCGGGCAAACTTCCCGACATAAATGTGTATATATATTGTTGCCCGAAAAACGGGCTTGTCAGAATACCTGAGCTGTTTTGTTTCAATAAAGCAACTCGGACGAATTCCGTCTTTGGTCGCGTCAATTCTTTCGACTCGCGTTGGAGCGCAGTTCCTTCATTGGTGACCTACCGACATGGATACGGCAGTGACGCTTAAACTGCCTACCTTCTGGGAGGCTCATGCGGCTGTTTGGTTCGCCCAGGCGGACTCCCAGTTCGCCCTGCGAGGCATCACCGCGGACGACACCCGCTTCCACCATGTTGTGGCGGCGCTCGGTCCCGCCACCACGGCCCGCGCCTTGAGCCTCCTCCAGCACCCGCCGGCTGCTGACAAATACGACGCGCTGAAGACGCTCCTCCTCGGTGCTTTCGCCCTCTCACCGGCAGCACGCGCACGGCGCCTGCTTGACCTGCCCGAGCTCGGCGACACGCGCCCGTCCGAGCGCATAGACTATATGCTCTCGTTGCTCGGCGAGCACTCTCCGGCATTCCTGTTCCGGGAGCTGTTCCTCCGTCAGCTGCCTAACCCGGTACGCCTCGCCCTGGCTGGCACGTTGATCACGGATTCCCGCGCCCTCGCCAGGGAAGCCGATAAGATCTCCTCGGCGGGCCAGCACATCGGCACGGTTACCTGGAGCCCGCCGCCGTCCGAGGCGACGCCCACGACGCCCGAGCGCCCTGCGCAGTTGGAGGCCGAACTGCCGGTGCAACTGGCGGCCGCCACGCCGCACCGCCCGCTTCCGACACGACGGCCGGGGCCTCCACCTGACCGGGCGTGGTGTTATTACCACGCCAGGTTCGGACACAAGGCTCGGACGTGCCGGCCCCCGTGCACTTTCGGCAGGTCGGGAAACGGCCAGGCCGGCGTTCATTCCCAGCCATGAGCGCCGGCCACTCGGGCAACTTGCTGTTTATTCCGGACAAAGCGTCTGGACGGCGTTTCCTGTGCGACACCGGCGCCCAACTGAGCGTCATACCTGCCTCCGAGCAGGACAGGCTGGACGCAGTTTGCGGCCCCTCTTTGGTCGCTGCTAATGGCTCGGCCATACGCACTTTCGGCCCACGCGTCGTCACCCTCTGCTTCGGCAGCCAGTGCTTTCAATGGACTTTTGTTACCGCCAGCGTCCCCGTGGCTTTGCTGGGCGCCGACTTCCTCTGCGCGCACGGGCTGCTGGTCGACGTCAAACGACGTCGCCTTGTCCATGCCGAGACCTTCAGCTCCCTGGCGTGCACAATGAGCAGCTCCGCGCCGACCGAACTGGCGTGCGCCCTCCCGGCAACGAACGAGTTCGCTCGCCTGCTCGTGGAATTCCCGGCCCTCACGCGGCCGACGTTTTCGGCCGTCGCGGTGCGGCACGGGATCGAGCACCACATACCCACTACGGGCCTGCCGGTCTACGCCAGGGCCCACCGCCTCGACCCAGCCAAGCTCGCCGTGGCAAAGGCCGAATTCGACGCGTTGGAGCACCTCGGCATCGTGCGGCGCTCCGATAGCGCGTGGGCCTCGCCACTGCACATCGTGCCAAAGCCGGGGGGTGGATGGCGCCCGTGTGGTGACTACCGCCGTCTCAATGACGCTACCACCCCCGACAGGTACCCGATCCCGCATATTCAGGACTTTTCCGCCCGTTTGGCGGGACGGGTCATCTTTTCGAAAATTGACCTGATACGGGGCTACCACCAGGTACCTGTCCGGGCGGCCGACGTCCCGAAGACGGCCGTCATCACGCCGTTCGGCCTGTTCAAATTTTTGCGGATGCCGTTTGGCCTCAAGAACGCGGCCCAGGCGTTCCAGCGCTTGATGGACGGCGTGCTGCGCGACCTGCCGTTTCTTTTCGTCTATCTGGACGACATCCTCGTCGCCAGCACGTCCCGCGCCGAGCACCTCCTCCACCTCCGAACACTGTTCGGTCGCCTCAGCGAGCACGGCTTAATTGTCAACCCGGTCAAATGCCACTTCGGCGCGACGACCGTTGACTTTTTGGGCCACCGCATCACCAAGACCGGGGCCGTGCCGCTGCCGACCAAGGTCGAGGCCATCACCACGTTCCCGCGTCCCCGTTCCATCAAGGCCCTCCAAGAGTTCCTCGGCATGGTGAATTTTTATCACCGATTCGTGCCCCGCGCTGCTCAGCTCATGCGGCCCCTTTACGAGGCCCTCCGGGGCAAGCCGGCCAAGCATGACATTGTTTGGTCCGCGGCCATGGACGCGGCCTTCGCCAGTGCCAAACGGGCCCTCGCCGACGCAACGCTGCTGGCTCACCCGGTGCTCAACGCGCCCATCGCCCTCACTACGGACGCCTCCAACTACGCGGTGGGCGCCGTCCATGAGCAATGGGTGGACGGGGTTTGGCAGCCACTCGCTTTTTTCAGCCGGCAACTCCGGCCGAACGAGTTAAACTACAGTACGTTCGACCGCGAGCTGCTCGGGCTATTCCTGGCCGTTCGCCATTTCCGACACCTCCTGGAGGGCCGCCCGTTCACGGCTTTCGTCGACCACAAGCCGTTGGTCTACGCAATGGCTAAGGTCACGGAGCCGTGGTCGGCCCGCCAGCAGCGCCACCTCTCCGCCGTGTCGGAGTTCACCACGGACATCCAGCACGTCGCCGGCAAAGACAACGCCGTGGCCGACTGCCTTTCGCGGGCCAGCGCGAACGCGGTCCACCTCGGCATGGACTTCACGCTCATGGCGGCCGACCAGACCACTGACGCCTCGGTGCAGGCACTCCGCGTGGCGGACACGGGCCTCCGCCTGGCCGACATCCCCTTCGCGGGCACCGTCCTGCTCTGCGACGTCTCCCAGGGCCAGCCTCGCCCCATCGTGCCCGTTTCCTGGCAGCGCCGCATCTTCGCCTCCATCCACGGCCTTTCTCACCCGGGCCGGAAAGCTTCTCAGAAGCTGGTGTCGGCGCGTTTCGTCTGGCACGGCCTTCGACGAAACATCCGCGACTGGGCCAACGCCTGCACGGCCTGCCAGCGAGCCAAGGTCCACCGCCACACCCAGGCCCCGCTGGCACCTTTCGCCGTGCCTGAACGGCGTTTCGACCACGTCCACGTGGACCTGGTGGGTCCCCTGCCCCCCTCGCGGGGGTTCACCCACCTGCTCACCATGGTGGACAGGACCACCAGGTGGCCGGAGGCCGTGCCCCTCACCTCCACCACCACCGCCGACGTGGCGCAGGCGTTCATCGCCACCTGGGCCACGCGCTTCGGCGCACCAGCGGACATCTCGTCCGACCGCGGCCCACAGTTCACGTCTGAGCTTTGGGGCGCGGTCGCCCGTTCGTTGGGGGTCACGCTGCACCGCACCACGGCCTACCACCCCCAAGCCAATGGGTTGTGCGAGCGGTTTCACCGCTCCATGAAGGCCGCACTCATGGCCGGCCTTCAGGACGACGGTTGGGCCGACCGGCTGCCGTGGGTCCTTTTGGGCCTTCGCACGGCCCCCAAGGAAGACCTCCAGGCGTCCGCCGCCGAGCTCGTCTACGGCCAGCCACTCCGCGTCCCGGGCGAATTCGTGCCTGACGCTACCAGTCCCTGGTCCGCCGCTCGCCAGCGCTCGGACCTCCAGGAGGCCGCCCGACGATTTGCCCCCGTGCCGACGTCCCGCCACGGTGGCCCCCAGTCCTACGTCCCCCCGGCGCTTCGCACAGCGGAGTACGTCTTTGTGCGTCATGACGCGCACCGGGGGCCACTCCGGCCGCCATACGACGGGCCCTTCCGGGTCCTGCGACGGGGCGACAAGTCTTTCATCGTCGACTTCGGCGGCCGGCCGGACCGGATTTCTGTGGACCGCCTCAAACCGGCGCACATGGACGTCGACCAACCACCACGGTTGGCCCTTCCTCCGCGGCGAGGCCGCCCCCCGTCCACAGTTCCCCCCGCTCGACCACCCACCACCACGTCAGACCCCTCCCCACGACCCTCCAGGGGTCGCTTCGGCCGGGTCATCCGGACCCCCCTTAAATTGACCCTGCCGGTGCAGGTCGATTCTGGAGGGGCGTGTGTAGCGGTTACCGCTGGATGTACATAATCGCCTTGCACCGGCCAGAACACGGCCAGACGCGCCTCTCCCGGGCATGCCCGGACTCACTGTTCCCGGGCACGCCCGAACCTCCCGGGCACGCCCGGTCTCGTCTTTCCCGGGCATGCCCGCTCTCGCCTTTCCAGGGCTCGCCCAGAGCATCCGGGCATGCCCGCTATCGCCTTTCCAGGGCTCGCCCAGAGCGTCCGGGCATGCCCGCTATCGCCTTTCCAGGGCTCGCCCAGAGCGTCCGGGCATGCCCGCTATCGCCTTTCCAGTGCTCGCCCAGAGCGCCCGGGCACGCCCAGCCTCGACTTGCCAGGCCGCAGCCAAACACGCCCGGGCAGGTCCAGACTCGCCTTTCCCAGGCTCGCCCTTGATACCCGGGCATGCCCGGTATAGCTTTTGCCGGGCAAACTTCCCGACATAAATGTGTATATATATTGTTGCCCGAAAAACGGGCTTGTCAGAATACCTGAGCTGTTTTGTTTCAATAAAGCAACTCGGACGAATTCCGTCTTTGGTCGCGTCAATTCTTTCGACTCGCGTTGGAGCGCAGTTCCTTCACTGTACCTCCAGTAAAAGTTTATAATTGTACTGTACCTTCAGTAAAAGTTTATATTTTACTGTAACTTCAGTAAAAGTATATAATTGTAGGCCTACTGTACCTTCACTAAAAGCTTATAATTGCACTGTACCTTCAGTAAACGTATATAACTGTACTGTACCTCCAGCAAAAGTTTATAATTGTACTGTACCTTCAGCAAAAGTTTATAACTGTACTGTACCTCCAGTAAAAGCTTATAACTGTACTGTACCTCCAGTAAAAGTTTATAATTGTACTGAACCTTCAGTAAAAGTGTATAACTGCACTGTACCTCCAGTAAAAGTATATAACTGTACTGTACCTCCAGTAAAAGTTTATAATTGTACTGTACCTTCAGTAAAAGTTTATATTGTCGTGCGAAACCTCCGGTTATTACCAGAGGCTCGCGGATGGTCCGAAAACAGCTTAAATGGAGGCGACAACCAAACACGGATTCAACTATCGACGCGGGAGGAAGAAGGAAAGTGGAAGCTGCGGTAAAAGCTTACCTGGAGCGCGCCGACCACGGCTTCGATCCTGCGGGGAATTAATGATCTCAAGCGAACACAGGTTTAACGGGGAATGGAAAATAATATAAGGGTTTATGACAAATAAAGGCAAGGACAGGAAAAGCACGCGCCGATAACAAAATGTACTAAATCCTAGATTGGGATCCCACACACCGACTTCGAATACAGACGAGGGCAAAGATTAACCAAATTAACACGTCCGTTATGTAATTGTGAAATGTGGAGCTCGGTCTTATCTGGTCTTGTCATCTTCAATCTCTGCTGCACACCAAGAGGCCCCTCGCTCCAGCACCACAGAACCGCAGAACCGCGAAGGCCCGGCCCAGCGCCCACTCCAGGCTCCTCATCGACCCCCCCCCCCCCGCCCCCACGAGGTCCGTGCACAGAAGGTCCAACGCAGGGTTATACGAAGCAAGCAACCTCCACTCGGGCTCGGACTCAACTCGGGGTCGGACTCAACTCGGGTTGCCAGCCGGGACTAAAGCTGCTGAAGCTGTAACTCTCCACTCGACCAGGGACAGGACTGCGAACTGCGCCTAATGTTTGCGCTGCAACTCACAAGCCAACTCCACCAGGGCCAAGACTGCGAGCCAACTCAACCAAGGCCAAGATTGCGAGCCAACTCAACCAGGGACAGGATGCTACTCAACTCGGGATCGCACCGGGACTGCCAGGGCCAGGAATCTGCTCGCAGAGTTCGGCGCGCCCTCCTTATAACCTCTGGCGGTGACGTCAGCCTTGGCGCGCTACCAACCAGCGACTTCCACCGAACCTTCCAGCTTCGCGCCTCTCGCACTCATTGGCTGGAGGTTCACGCCTAGTGCGCTGACCAATCACAGGAACGGAGCGTGGTCATAGCATGTAGCATGTAACATGGTCATAACCCGTGCGTGTAGCATGCTACGCAGGGCCCAGCGGACATGAAGCTGGCCGTGGTCCACGCGGCGGCACCGCGAGCCGGCCCCCCTTGCCTGTTCGTCTTCCAAAGTCATGTCAGGGAAGGGAATTATTTAGTGTTGCAATAAAGAGTCTAACTAAGTGTCCAAATGGGTGCATTGCCATACGGGACAAAGGTTTGGCTACCAGGTGTGACACACAGGGGCATTATTCTTTAATCCCTACTCTGTTTATCACTCGAACATCCTGGTATGTTCACAAGTATACATCCTAACCGACAAATCGGACTATTAGAACTTATTACAAGTGGATTCCATACCAGGACAGACGAAGCACGTTACCAATTCAGATATATCTGGCTCTAGATATTGCAACCCCACCGGACATAACACAGCCCCCCCACCCCCTGGAACCGTAGCTCCTGCAAGGTTCACTGCAGGCGCTACCATTCCAGTCTTAACACTTACCGTCACACACTTACTTAGCCTAAGAAATAAAACAGGAGGGCTGTGGGAAGTGAGTCGGACATCCTACCTGTGCTTCTTAACATGCTAATCCCTTTAACAATCATGCAATCAAATATGTACATTGGTCTTCATCTCGTCGCTCCTGTGGTGGGAGGAACAAACAACAGGCAAAAATCCTACCTTAACTACAAAACTTAACCTTATTCAAAAATTCAAAACTCTATAAAACATTTGTACAACCCCAGGCTACAGGCCGCATCCCCCGGTGGATGCCACAAGACACAACCTTACATGCGGGGCCATCCTAATGCACCCCTAAATTTCCACGTGCCCTGTCCAGGTGTTACAGGTGAGTGACATGGCTTGGTGGATTTCGCCCTCATTCATACAACACAAACCCCTTATCCACTCATGCACATTCCATAAATCATTACACACAAAAATCATTACAAGCACGTACTTAACACACCCCTGCAGGACCATGGCGTTGATGTCATATTCATGTGTGCATTCACTTTTCAACTAGGCAGCGGGGAGGGACCGCACAACAAGATGGTGGGGGCGCTTCAGGCTGTGGTGCCCACAGTCCGAAAACAAGTCAACCGACTCACAAGTTATCCCCCCCCCCCCCCCCCACTTTACCTCTTGGCCCCGTGACAGCCCAACAGCCCCTTTCCGCTGTTACCTCGCCGGTGAGGATCTCCACACACCAGGCTCCTCCGTGGTCTCCTGCTTCCGCGCAGCTACACGGGTCACCGGGGACTTCCTCACCCCGCGGCGCCCAACCAGACCCTCCACCGACGAGCTCCAGCTTCCAGATACCACTGGCTGCCAGGGGTAATTGCTGCAGAGAGGGGTCGCAGGCATCGCTCCTCAGAGCTTGATCCGTACCTACGGACACACACACCTTCCCCACCCACAAGATCCCAAAACACATTTCCTCCCCCGCTGCCATTCAATTCTCAACACAATTCCAGAGAAGATGGTTCAAAAGGTGTTAAAAAAGGTTGCCATGGCCTGCTACATGTGAAATCCCCCATTCACAGTTAGATCATTACATTTCCACAAGCACATGTCAAAACTCCCAATAATTACCACTCACTCATCTTTCCATTATCTCCACTCTCATGACCACCTCAAAACACATAACCACAACACTAACACCAACGCCACCCACAAGACTCTGTGGCACACAATCCAATCCCCTCACCGGCCATGTCATCACTCTCACCCGCCTCCCAACTCCAAATTACATGTCCCATAATTTCCATAAGCAAGTCCTGAAGCCTGGGACAGTAACCATCAAGGCCTTACCCCTACCTTGATGTGCAGGTAATTTCCGTTTGGTCAGGTCCAAAGTGCAATCCACCCATACAATCCCAAAATTTATCCTTGGACCAATCAAATTTTCCAAATTTCTCTTTTGTCCCCACTATACTAGCAGGTATGTGGGTCTGCATCCAACGGTGATTATCACTACCCAACTACCTGTGGCTACGACAGCTCCGCACCTCTACCGTGCAAGGGTCATCGGGACAAGGTGAGCAGTCAAAACGCCAACATGGCCCATGAGTGTCCATAAGGGTGCGACCCACCATCCATCCTTCGGCCACCCTGCGAGGAACACAGTTGCACCAGCCCCAGCTGGCCAATGTGGTGAGCACCTGTTGCCAACAACACACTACCGCACGCACAACCTCGGCCCTGGGGGAGATGGTCGCAGTGCGTGGCATTCCCCTCACGTCACCCATGCCGCCCTCATCCCCCAGTCCACAGAACTGCAGCCCCCCAGGGCCCACCCACACTTGACCACACCAAGGTCCAGTCGACAGCCATGCTCCACCAGGAGACCCACCCAGAAGACATGGTCCACACACCTCAGACACGCACACCACCACGTTGACCCTCAGACACACAACTCCATCCCCATGATCCCGCATCCCAAATATCAGCACAGTCGCCCCCACAACCAGTTGAAAGCTGTGTCCTGCTACCCTATCAATTTTTATCACAGCCTCCAACACTTTGGTCTACACAAGTGGATCAATAATGGTGACACTGTGTAGTGACCACCATTTCTCTTCAAAAAATTCACCTTTAAATTTACATCTAACCCTCAGATTACCTATGCCAAACATTTTTGACGTTTTCCTGAACTCACCAAAGAAAGATGCTTTGCCATACACATGCCAGCCGAGCATGGCCCATATGCTCGGCACGTTACACATTTCCAATTCATCAACCCCATGGCTCTCTTCCCAAACCGAGAGTCCCTAAATCATAACGGAACCTCTGTGGAAGGTCACTCTCACGCCATCACGTTCCACAGATGCCCCAATGGTTGTCCGGTAGGCTATCTCATTCCTGCCCATTCGGTTCTACCCACGTCCATAGCCCAGCACAGCATGGCAGGTCATCACATGCTGGCTGTCCCAGAGTCTCAGGGAGAGGGTGTCAGGCCGCATGCCCGGGTGGTCACCACATCAGGCCCAAGTTGGCCGTCTGCATTGCCACCACCAAAGCGCGACCCACAACACCTCCCCCTAGTGGTCCTCAATATTTGCCATCCCAAGCTTGAGAAACCACCTCGGACCCCCGGGAGGTCTTAACCCCCACCAGGGTCCAGTGACCCTGTCGGCCCGAGCCGCCCGCTTGGGCGGTGTCCCGATGGACAAGGGATGCCACACTCTACCCGACCCCCCGTGGGGCCCAGGTCGTACCACGACACCCATGGCTGGACCCCACGTCCAAATCTCGCCAGCACAGCCCCCCAGCTGGCTGGCATCCCCAAATTTCGAAAGGGGCAACTTTTCCCCGAGGCAATCCTCAATGACCTACCCTGGTCCACATTCCACAGCCCGGGGACCAAATCCAACCATGGCTGTGCCAAATCAAACTCCCATTTAAATCTAAATTTCTTTCAACTTTTAAAAATTTTCATTTCCACTGCCAAACCACAGGTGCAGGTAACAACCCCTCCCTCAGGTTGTTCTGCCCCTCCCTGCAGCTGGTCCAAATTCTCTACTGGGACCAAATCATCTGAGGCTCGATCTCCCAATCCTCCAAGGTCCAAATCTAGCCCGGAGCCAACACACTCCCCCAACTGGTTCTGCAATTTCGGAGCCTCTGTTGCCAAATTGCAGTGCATGGTGAGGGTCCCCTCGGTCAACACAACCTCCTCCTCGGACCGACTCACCTCATCACCCAATCTCCTTTGGGCCCGGTCAACCCCTACCTCCATGGTCCCCAGCCGCTCCTGCATCAAATCACTCACTTTTTCATTATCCAATTGCGGCCCCCACAGACCTTCTTCCCCAATAAATACCTGGTCCGGCTCCATCACACGGACCCCCAATAATGTTACCCCCTCTTGCTCCGAACCCCCGCCCTGGTGCAGCAAGGATTCCAATCCAACCCCCGGATGAGGTGTTGTGGCATCCACCCGGTCCCGATACACCTCCAGGCCACGATGTAAGAAACATCGTCCATTACCATTTCCACAGTCCAAATTTCCTTTCCCATTCACCAGTGGGCACTCCACGCTCACCTGTAAATTTGATTTAATTGCCATTCTCGGTGCAATTCCCAATTTGCCTTCCCCCCATTCCGATTCTATTTCTGCCACCGTTGGCTTCTCCTGGGCCCCAATGGCACCATTCATTTGTCCTTCCCTCAACTCACTCGTACATTTCTTCAATTGTTCACCCCGGGCATTCAATTCTCCCTTTAAACCATCAATTTTATTTCCCAGTCGCTCACCATGAGCCTCCATTTTGTTTTTTATGTATCCCATATCATTTTTCAATCCCCCAATTTTGTCATTCAATTCCGCACTGGCTCGCTCACTCATTCCATCCATCTTGTTATCCAATCGCATCATAAATTGCATTAAGGCCTGGTTTTCTTTCGGGACCGCCTTGATAGCGGGGGAGGTTCCACCACTACCCTCTACCCCCACTACTTCCGACTCACTCCCAAGGCTTCCCGCATCTTCCATCCCTTCTTCCATATGGCTTACCTTCTCCTACGCCGAGAGAAGAACGCTACCCCACATGGCTTTTTATCTCAAAAACCGAATTTAAATTTCCCGAAGACGCGATATCGCGCTTCGTATGCCCAATCGACTATATAAAATTTTCGCCTCGGACTAGAAAAATTTTGTTTCCAAATTCTCCACACTCTTTGACACCAAATTTATTTCCAGGGTTCTATCCCACTCCTCGACAACAGTTGTCGTGTGAAGCCTCCAGGTAATACCAGAGGCTCACAGATGGACCGAAAATGGCTTAAATGGAGGCGACGACCAAACACGGATTCAACTATGGACGCGGGAGGAAGAAGGAAAGTGGAAGCTGCGGTAAAAGCTTACCTGGAGCGCGCCGACCGCGGCTTCGATCCTGCGGGGAATTAATGATCTCAAGCAAATAGTGGTTTAACAGGGAATTTAAAATAATATAAGGGTTTATTACAAATAAAGGCAAGGACAGGAAAAGCACGCGCCGATAACAAAATGTACTAAATCCTAGATTGGGATCCCACACACCGACTTTGAATACAGACGAGGGAAAATAATAACCATAATAACACGTCTGTTATGTAATTGTGAAATGTGGAGCTCGGTCTTATCTGGTCTTGTCGTCTTCAATCTCCGCTGCACACCAAGAGGCCACTCGCTCCAGCACCACAGCACCGCGAAGACCCGGCCCAGCGCCCACTCCAGGCTCCTCGTCGACCCGCTCCACGAGGTCCGTGCACCGAAGGTCCAACGCAGGGTTACACGAAGCAAGCGAACTCCACTCGGGCTCGGACTCAACTCGGGGTCGGACTCAACTCGGGCTGCCGGCCAGAAATAAAGCTGCTGAAGCTGTAACTCTCCACTCGACCAGGGACAGGACTGCGAACTGCGCCGAGTGTTCGCGCTGCTACTCACAAGCCAACTCACAAGCCAACTCAACCAGGGCCAAGACTGCGAGCCAACTCAACCAGGGCCAAGACTGCGAGCCAAGTCAACCAGGGACAGGACGCTACTCAACTCGGGATCGCACCGGGACTGCCAGGGCCAGGTATCTGCGCGCAGAGTTCGGCGCGCCCTCCTTATAACCTCCGGCGGTGACGTCAGCCTTGGCGCGCTACCAACCAGCAACTTCCACCGAACCTTCCAGCTTCGCGCCTCTCGCACTCGTTGGCTGGAGGTTCGCACCTAGTGCGCTGACCAATCACAGGACCGGAGCGTGGTCCTAGTGCGTAGCGTGTAACATGGTCATAACTCGTGCATGTAGCGTGCTACGCGGGGCCCAGCGGAGATGAAGCTGGCCGCGGTCCACGCGGCGGCATCCCGAGCCGGCCCCCCTTGCCTGTTCATCTTCCAAAGTCATGTCAGGGAAGGGAATTATTTAGTGTTGCAATAAAGAGCCTAACTAAGTGTCTAAATGGGTGCATTGCCATACGGGACAAAGGTTTGGCTAGCAGATGTGACACACAGGGGCGTTAATCTTTAAACCCTACTCTATTTATCACTCGAACATCCGGGTATATTCACAAGTATATATCTTAACCGACAAATCAGACTAACAGAACTTATTACAAGTGGATTCCTTACCGCGACAGACGAAGCACGTTACCTATTCAGATCTATCTAGCTCTAGATATTGCTACCCCACCCGACATAACAATATTTTACTGTACCTTCAGTAAAAGTTTATAATTTTACTGCACCTTCAGTAAAAGTTTATAATTGTACTGCACCTCCAGTAAAAGTTTATAATTGTACTGTACCTTCAGTAAAAGTTTATAATTGTACTGTACCTTCAGTAAAAGTTTATAATTGTACTGCACCTTCAGTAAAAGTTTATAATTGTACTGTACCTTCAGTAAAAGTTTATAATTGTAATGTACCTTCAGTAAAAGCTTATAATTGTATTGTACCTTCAGTAAAATTTATAATTGTACTGTACCTTCAGTAAAAGTTTATAATTGTACTGCACCTTCAGTAAAAGTTTCTAATTGTACTGTACCTCCAGCAAAAGTTTATATTTTACTGTACCTTCAGTAAAAGTTTAGAATTGTACCGGTACTGTACCTTCAGTAAAAGTTTATAATTGTACTGTACCTTCAGTAAAAGTTTATAATTGTACTGTACCTCCAGCAAAAGTTTATATTTTACTGTACCTTCAGTAAAAGTTTAGAATTGTACCGGTACTGTACCTTCAGTAAAAGTTTATAATTGTACTGTACCTTCAGTAAAAGTTTATAATTGTACTGTACCTCCAGTAAAAGTTTATAACTGTACTGTACCTTCAGTAAAAGTTTATAATTGGACTGTACCTTCGGTAAAAGTTTATAATTGTACTGTACCTTCAGTAAAAGTTTATAATTGTACTGTACATTCAGTAAAAGTTTATAATTGTACTGTACTTTCAGTAAAAGTTTATAATTGTACTGTACCTTAAGTAAAAGTTTATAATTGTACTGTACCTTAAGTAAAAGTTTATAACTGCACTGTACCTTGTTTGTGTTGTATTTGTCAAATTAGTTTTCGTGTTGTTAAAGGCCTACTTCAGCCAGGTTAGGGTGCCAGCTTGGGATGCTAGGAACCTTGGTTCGAATCCCAGTCGATCGCTGAATTAACGCTAGGGAGTTGATCTCAGCCTGACCATCTTTCAGCCCGGTCGGCAAATTGAGCACCAGTTCACTGGTACTTCCCTGTGTGTCGCAAGAGGTGATTAACAGGGTTGGTGGCAGGAAGGAGCATCTGGCCATAAAAAAAACATTTCTTCAAAAAGGGGACCACGGTGCCAAAATAAAAAAAGGCCAACCCCTGCTCTGCAGGGAAAAATGGCCTTAGAAGGTGGGTCTCCTTTTTTCTTGCTTTTCTCTCTGTATTCTTCATTTTGTTTCATTCTTCCCAAAAATTTTACTACTGCCATTTCAGGAAAGAATAACATGCTCCTACTTTGCGACGATGTCAATGTCGCTTGATCATGATGAAATAAAAACTACATAATAATATAACAAGTAAAAAAAATAAAAATAAAAACAATAAATAAAAACTCATCCATCACGAGGACTCATGTATGACAGCTGAACTTAAATATATTTCTCCTGCTTTAAAATTATGTCAATGGCTGCCCGTAAGGGGCAGCATACGTGTTTTTTTTGCTGGAAAACCCCCGAAACAAAGGTTTATAAAAGACATAAGACCTACTTCAAATGACGAACACACAAGGGTGAATTTACAGTCAAAGAAACCCGTGCACGCCGTCGTCAGTAGAGTAATAAGCGCGGAAAAGCCAGTCCCTAAGCCTATCTACCATATAAAACACAATGGGTGTGTGTGTGTGTGTGTGTGTGTGTGTGTGTGTGTGTGTGTGTGTGTGTGTGTGTGTGTGTCCCTTACGTCCATAAGGGTAGGTTATAAAGGCTTTGAGTAGTGCTTTTGGAGGGATTTGAGTGGGGGGTTTAATGGGCAATCTTCAAACACGACTGTGTGTCCACTGGTGAAAAGACCTAAGACTCTGAGGATGTAGAAGACCCGAAGGACTCTGAAGACCCAAAATACCCTGGAGACCCAAAATACCCCGAAGAGCCAAAATACCCTTAAGACCCAAAAGACTTCGAGGATCCAAAAGACCCAAACAACCCCAAGGAGCCAAATGACAAAGAGGACCCAATAGACCCCAAGGACTCAGAAGACCCCCAAGGACTCTGAAAATCCACAATTCCCTGAAGACCCAAAAGACTGAAAAGACCATGAAGACCCAATGGACCCCAAACATCCAAAATACCCCGAAGACCCAAAATACCCTGAAGACTGTAAAAAACCCAAAAGACCACGAAGACCCACAAGGCCCCAAGACCCTTAAAGACCCAAAAGACCACAAAGACTCCAAAGACCCCAAAGACCTTTAAAGACCCCGAAAACACAAAATACCCCAAAAACCCATAAACACACCGAAGACCCAAAATACGCCAAAAACCCAATGGGCCCCAAATACCAAAAATACCCTGAAGACCCTTAAAGACTGTTAAACACCCAAAATACCCCGAAAACCCAAAATACCCCAAACACCCAAGAGACCCAAAGACCCGAAGGACACCAAAGACCAAAACATACCCCAAAGACCCTGAAACGCTGAACTGAGGAGAGGCTTCCGTCTGGCCACTCTGCCATAAATCCCAGATGAACCAGAAGACCCAAAATACCATTAAACACCCAAAATACCCCAAAGACCCAAAATACCCCAAAGACTGTTAAACCCCCAAAAGACCCAAAATACCCCAAAGACCCTCAAATACCATGAAGACCCAAACTACCCCAAATATCCTTAAAGACCCTGAAGACCCCAAGGACCCAAATCACCCAGAGGACTCAAAATTCCCCAAAAACCCATAAAGACCCCCAAATACCTAAAATACCCCCAAGACCCTTATAGACCCAAAAGACCCTGAAGACTGTTAAAGACCCAAGAGACCACAAATACCCAAAATACCCCAAAGACCTTTAAATATCCTGAAGACCAAAAATATCGAAAAGACCCTGAAGACTGAAAAGACCCCAAACATCCAGAGGACCCAACAAACCCTAAAGACTGAAAAGAGCCTGAAGACCCAGAAGATCCCAGTTACTGAAAGGATCAAAAAGACCCAGAAGACGGAAAAGCCCCCAAAGACCCAAAATATCCTTAAGAACCTTAAAAAACCCAAAGACCGAAAAGACCCAGAAGAAGACAGAAAAGACCCCAAATACCCAAAATACCCCCATAGACCCTTAAATACCCAAAAGACCCCAAAGACGCAAACAATCAAAACGAGCAAAAAGACCCCAAAGCCCATTAAAGACCTTGAGGACCCAGTGGAGCCAAAAGACCCAAATTAACCCTAAGTCCCAAAATACCCCGAAAACCCTTAAATACCCCAAAGATCCAGATCGAGGACCCAAATTACTCAAATGACTCAGAAGACCTAGAGGACCCAAAATACGCCGATGAACCAGAAGACCCAAAAGCAGCTGAAGACACTGAAGACCCAAAGGACCCAAATGACCCAGAGGACACAAAATACCCCAAGGGCACAAATGACCCCAAGGACACAAATTACCCCAAGGCCACAAAAGACCCCAAGGCCACAAAAGACCCCAAGGACACAAAGGACTCCAAGGATTCCGAAGACCCAAAAGAAGAGTAATTATGCCTCTTACATTGGAATTGTAGACGGTGGCTTGCAAACTGAGCCTCAAGGTATACAGAAGCGGTATTTTTTTTTAATCACAATAAATACAAGGCACAGGGAAGTGAAATTTGCTGCACATGATGTGCAATGTGCGCAGAGTAAAACGAGTGTTCATTTACATCTGTAGGATGTCTAATAAATAAAGATGATATAAGCACATCTGATACTAGGCCCAGACTTCAGACTTAGGCATGCTCATGCAGATGTACCATCAAAAACTGTTCCAACCCGTCATTTTTGATGGGCTTTATCTATCTATAATTCCAGTAATCTCTGTGTGTGTGTGTGTGTGTGTGTGTATGTCTGTGTGTTTGTCTGTGACCGCTGTTTCTCGACAACCACGGGTCCGATATACTTTAAACTTGCCAGGTATATTGCTGGGGACCCGAGGATGTGCCTTTTCAAGGTTTCATATTAATCGGACAAGTAGTTACCGAGCTATGTCCAAAAAACGATTCAACCAATCAGAGAGCAGCGAGCTATCACGTGTGCCGAACGTGGCGAACAGACTCTGCCTCGGACGGCACATTTGAGAGCGTATTCATTTATTTCACGTTGGCAAACTATGTTGCCGCTATGTTGGCGTTAAACTATGTTTTAAAACTAATTAAAACTAATTTGCGATTCTTTCGCTTTCCTGCGCATTTGTGCACGCTATGGCGATTTCTTTACCAAACTCCGCAAGCCGTTCGCTTTGGACCAAACCATTTCATGTAAATAGAGGGGGGGGATTGTCACCGTACTCGCAAGCCGTTCGCTTTGGACCAAACCATTTCATGTAAATAGAGGGGGGGATTGTCACCGTACTCGCAAGCCGTTCGCTTTGGACCAAACCATTTCATGTAAATAGAGGGGGGGGGGGGGGATTGTCACCGTACTCGCAAGCCGTTCGCTTTGGCTTTGCGAATGGACCAAACCATTTCATGTAAATAGAGGGGGGGGGGGATATAATTTTAGATATATATATAGTACGGGCATGCCCTAGTCTATCTATAATTCCAGTAATCTCTGTGTGTATGTATGTCTGTATGTTTGTCTGTGACCGCTGTTTCTCGACAACCACGGGTCCGATATACTTTAAACTTGCCAGGTATATTGCTGGGGACCCGAGGATGTGCCTTTTCAAGGTTTCATATTAATCGGACAAGTAGTTACCGAGCTATGGCGATTTCTTTATCAAACTCCGCAAGCCGTTCGCTTTGGACCAAACCATTTCATGTAAATAGAGGGGGGGGGGGGGATTGTCACCGTACTCGCAAGCCGTTCGCTTTGGACCAAACCATTTCATGTAAATAGAGGGGGGGGATTGTCACCGTACTCGCAAGCCGATACGATTCGATATATATATAGTACGGGCATGCCCTAGTACTAGTTAATATATAGATTACGACTATAGTGTCGCAGCATAGCAAACCTGTTGTGCATTTTGTGATACAAGCACCAGATTTGGCACAAATGTACATTAATATGTTGCGAACATTTTCAGATATTGGGCCACTTGAAATTCCGTAATTTTTTTTTTCAAATTTTTTCAAATTTCGTAATTTCAAATTTTTCGGGTGACACCGTCACAATTTCGGTCTTCGAGGCCGGCCGATATAGTGGGGCGGCTTAGCCCAAATATTCAAAAGAATTGTGCATTTTGTGATACAAGCACCAAATTTGGCACAAATGTACATTAATATGTTGCGAACATTTTCAGATATTGGGCCACTTGAAATTCCGTAATTTTTTTTTTCAAATTTTTTCAAATTTCGTAATTTCAAATTTTTCGGGTGACACCGTCACAATTTCGGTCTTCGAGGCCGGCCGATATAGTGGGGCGGCTTAGCCCAAATGTTCAAAAGAATTGTGCATTTTGTGATACAAGCACCAAATTTGGCACAAATGTACATTAATATGTTGCGAACATTGTGTGGTCAGCAATGAAGACGAGAGTCTGAATTACATGTATGCAAAAGACCTTGTGAACCAGTGAAGCAAAT
Source organism: Myxine glutinosa (assembly GCF_964187855.1). Taxonomy (NCBI): domain Eukaryota; kingdom Metazoa; phylum Chordata; class Myxini; order Myxiniformes; family Myxinidae; genus Myxine; species Myxine glutinosa. Next base: position 339,460,962 of record NC_136261.1, read on the forward strand.
ACACGGGTAAGCATGAATTAAATCTAGGGCATGATATAATTTCCATGATGTTTACCTCTACACTCAATGGTGGAAGGAGGTAATGTTTTGATCCCAGCTTGTCTGTATGTCTGTTTGTCTGTTAGTCCACAAAATTCCAGACAAAGCTTGTAGTAGTGGTAGTTGTAGTGGTAGTGGTGATAACAGAAATTGTTATATAGAACTGAACTTATATTATTATTATATGCAGAAAATAACTTCATTTCTATATGCCCTGCAGTGGACAGGTTAATTGGTTTATGCACTGAAGGGGTCACCCTGGTGTGCACTGCTGTGTTCTGCCTCACTGAGTTGTTCAGGTATGATGTACTCAGCACAAGCTTCCGGTCGGCCCGGAGGTGGGGGTGCGGGGCCTGTCACGGAACGTCAAAACAAACGGCCTGCCGGGGCCGCCCAAAAGTCGGGCGTGAGGGGCGCGTCCACTAATGGAACGCCTCTCGCTTCCCAGATCGAGGGCCACGTGGTCAGGAGAACCTCGTCCCTTCCGGTCACACTTTGCCTATCGGCCGGCCTCGAAGACCGAAATTGTGACGGTGTCACCCGAAAAATTTGAAATTACGAAATTTGAAAAAATTTGAAAAAAAAAATTACGGAATTTCAAGTGGCCCAATATCTGAAAATGTTCGCAACATATTAATGTACATTTGTGCCAAATTTGGTGCTTGTTTCACAAAATGCACAATTCTTTTGAATATTTGGGCTAAGCCGCCCCACTACTAGCAGAGTACCCACCCCGATGGACATTCTTGTTTCAAGCGTGCAACACGTTCTTATGACACATCCCTTTATTTGGGCGGTGTATAGGCAACAGAGAGCTGACTCGATCGATCCTGAAAATAAAAATAACCTGGGTTTCATACAGGAAGCAAAAACATACAGTCACGTGAAAAAGTAAGTACACCCCATGTAAAGTTTTGACTTTTTAAACATATTTCAACATACAGCAACTTGATCATTTCAACAATATTGATAGATAAAGGTGATATAATATAACAAATATCATGAAACATTTACATGTTGTAGTCCATTGTACAATTTAAATAAATATAAATGCAAATTTCGCATGTGGAAAAAGTAAGTACGATCCTTTTATCTATCAATATTGTTGAAATGAAGATCAAATAGCTGTATGTTGAAATATGTTGAAAAAGTCAAAACTTTACATGGGGTGTACTTACTTTTTCACGTGACTGTACATACTGCTTATGTGCATATATAATACATTGTGGTTATATAACTCGGATAATTCCAATTGCACTGGCCCATGGGCTGACACCAGAGGCCTGAAGTCTGAGGCCTATACAGTGCATTCAGAAAGTATTCAGACCCCCTTCACTTTTTTCACATTTTGTTAAGTTGTAGCCTTATGCTGAAATCGTTTAAATTCATTTTTTCCCTCATCAATCTACACTCAATACCCCATAATGACAAAGAGAAAACAGGATTTTAGAAAGTTTTGCAAATTTATTAAAAAGAAAAAACTGAAATATCACATTGACATAAGTATTCATACCCTTTGCTATGACACTTGAAATTTAGCTCAGGTACCTCCCATTTCTCTTGATCATCTTTGAGATGTTTCCACACCTTGATTGGAGTCCACCTGTGGTAAATTCAATTGATTGGACATGATTTGGAAAGGCACACACCTGTCTATATAAGGTCTCACAGCTGACAATGCATATCAGAGCAAAAACCAAGCCATGAGGTCGAAGGAACTGCCTGCAGAGCTCAGAGACAGGATTGTGTCGAGGCACAGATCTGGGGAAGCCTACAAAAAAATTTCTGCTGCATTGAAGGTTCCCAAGAGCACAGTGGCCTCTAATATGACCCTACTGCAAAGCCGCAATGAGCCGGCGAAGCCAAAGCCTCCTGCCACTATTTTACCCATCACGATGGCATCAGTAGGTTAGGTAGGTAGGTGTAGTAGGTACCGTACCTCGTAAGACTTGATAAAAGAAAAGAGCAGACAGTCCTCCCCAATACCTACATACAATAAATGTCACAAGAAACTTAAGGAAGTAACTATACGATGTGCTAGCTCAGGGCCTATTTCAAGAAATTTTATAAGCTTTTTTGAAATATTTTTTTCAAATGCTCGAATCTCATTGGTTCCGGTGTTTGGTGAAGATTTTCGTTGAAGATAACCAGGGCCCGTGCGGGCCCGGGGAACGAGGTTGGGCTTAAAGTATTTTAAATATCAAATTAGAGGTGCATAGGATTGTGAATCAAACAAAGACGGGTGAAACAAACTCCTATTGAACTTTTTCGCAAATGTTTATGCATACTTCCGCATCCGCAAGATAGCGGCCTCCATGGAGTGATTTGGTGCCATGGTGTTTGGTGCAACAAAGCTTCGAAGTTCTCAAAGGATCCAGCAAAATCTGGCTTTTCAACATAATACGTATGCGTTCATTCACAACACCGGCTTCGCTGGCTATAATTCTTAAATGGAAGAAGTTTGGAACAACCAGGACTCTTCCTAGAGCTGGCCGCCCGGCCAAACTGAGCAATCGGGGGAGAAGGGCCTTGGTAATAGAGGTGACAAAGAAACAAATGGTCACTCTGCTCCAGAGATCCTGTGTGGAGATGGGAGAAACTTCCAGAAGGACAACCATCACTGCAACACTCCACCGATCTGGGCTTTATGGCAAAGTGGCCAGACGGAAGCCTCTCCTCAGTGAAAGACACATGAAAGCCCGCTTGGAGTTTGCAAAAAAGCACCTAAAGGACTCTCAGACTGCGAGAAACAAGATTCTGTCGTTGAAGGTTGTATCAACCTTCAATGCAGCAGAATTTTTTTTGTAGGCTTCCCCAGATCTGTGCCTCGACACAATCCTGTCTCTGAGCTCTGCAGGCAGTTCCTTCAACCTCATGGCTTGGTTTTTGTTCTGATATGCATTGTCAGCTGTGAGACCTTATATAGACAGGTGTGTGCCTTTCCAAATCATGTCCAATCAATTGAATTTACCACAGGTGGACTCCAATGAAGGTGTAGAAACATCTCAAAGATGACCAAGATAAATGGGAGGCACCTGAGCTAAAGTTCAAGTGTCATAGCAAAGGGTATGAATACTTATGTAAATGTGATATTTCAGTTTTTTCTTTTTAATAAATTTGCAAAACTTTCTAAAATCCTGTTTTCTCTTTGTCGTTATGGGGTATTGAGTGCAGATTGATGAGGGAAAAAATGAATTTAAACGATTTCAGCATAAGGCTGCAACATAACAAAATGTGAAAAAAGTGAAGGGGTCTGTATACTTTCTGAATACACTGTACATACACACAAAAACTTGCTACATTATATATAGATTATTTAATATTGTTGTGTGACCACCCCCTGGTAAACACCGCAGGGTGACACAGATGACCAAACAAGCTTAACACTCCAAGGCGTTTAATTAAATGGCGGAACTTCGTTACACACGAGGAAAAGAGGGATGACGAACTTACCTGGATGGCTCCACCTGACGTCTTCGCACCTGGATAGATTAACTCAAACGACACGGAATTAAAATGTACAAGAAAATGCTGGCTTTATTAACCAAAATGCCGGTAACAAAGGAAATGCACGATAAACTAAATTCCTAATTGGAGCACTCCCACACAGACACAAATACAAACAATGGGAAAAATAACTGGAAAATAAATAGGTGTGGTTTGTGGCACTTAGCTAAAATCGGCTCTGGAATCTCGTCAGGAATCGTTAAAAATCGTCCAAGGCCTTGGCGGGAAAACCACAGGCTCACTCTGTGGGCGTGAACTAGGCCTCGCTGCGCGCTCCGCTCACTCCTGGCTTTGTCGAGAGCGCAGCAAACAGGCAGCTCCTGTCCACTCATCGTTCTTGCTTGGGAAAACGCAGTTCTCGGTCCGCTGCTCTTCCGCCTCACGATCACTATCAAGATGTCGGAACACGACTGCCTGTGATGAATCTCCCTTCCGCAAGAAGACAAAATGCAACCGTTCTCTATTGGATCCAGAACGAGAAGAAGCGAGAAGAGAAAATGTCTGCCGTTCCTCCTATTTTGTACTTGAGACTCTGACGTCATCCCACAACGTCTCCTTGTCCACTCCTATCAGTGAGTCCCATCCAAATTCTAGTCCAATCGCTGCTCTTCGGGGCGTGGCTCATGGCCATGCCTGTGCCTGTCCGCTCACCAAGTCGATGTTGTTTGCGGTAGTGCTTGATGCCTGGTTTCCGGTTGGTTTTTAATTAGTGTCATTAATTATGGTGTCGATTGCTTGGCTTGGCTATGGTGTGTAGTGCGGTGTCATAAGGAACACAGGAAAAGATTACAGAGGAAATTACATACAGGGGATTAATTTACCCATAATTCCTCACTAATTAACAAACCCCACCCCTCTCATGGGGACGAATATATAAACTCTTCCACAACATACGGTCCACACAAAGTTCCTACTCATTATACATCGAGGTTTCTTCTTCTTCACGACAGTCGGAGCACACTAATCTATCTATACACTCTAACTGGCTCGAAGGTAATCATTGTATGCCCTCTACAAACGTAACAATATGATTATTTTATTTTTATTATTAATTAATATTAATTGTTATTTCATCTTTATTTTATTATTAATGGAATTTTATTATTCCTGTAATGTTAGGCATTAGTCCAGGTGTAGGTAAGGTTGAGACATCTTATTCATACCTCCCTTCAATCCAGCTGTGGATAGAGGCTTTGTTCATCCAAACACCCTTGCTGAGAAGAGGCAAAGAGACAGGTAAAGTCAGCAAAGGTTTTCGGGCTGCTACACTGACTACCATTAAGACCTCTTGACACTCATGTAAATCTCAGCAATAGTATGCAAATCTTACTAGAATTCACCAAATGTCTGTCTGTCTGTCCGTTCGAAGGAAACGTAAAAACTGCTGAACTGATCGCAAAGATATTTTCGGTGGGTAATCTTGGGATCCCCAGGAGTAAAATAGGCTATTTAGTTTTTCCATTTCAGCTTTAGTCTCCAGCATTCTCAGGTTTGGACTCCAGCATAACATTCGCGTTTGCATGACGTTCATTGTTCTCATTGTGATGTCTTCTTACTATAATTCACCAAATGTCTGTCTGTCTGTCTGTTCGAAGGTACCGCAAAATCGGCTCAACCGATCGAAACGATATTTTGGGTGGATAATCCTGGGATCTCCAGGAGTAAAATAGGCTATTTAGTTTTCCCAATTTCAGCTTTGGTCTCCAGTATTCTCAGGTTTGGACTCCTGCATAACATTCACGTTCGCATAACGTCCATTGTGACGATGTTCTCATTGTTACGATGTATGTGTTCACGGTAGTGTTTGACGTGATGGTGTGAACGTAATTTCGTAATGTTTTCCGTTTCGTAATCCTTTAATGAACGTTTAATGTTTAATGAACGTTTCATGTTTAATGAATGTTTAATGCCCTTCGATGTCCGGGGCCGCACGCGCGCTACACTGGACGGGCCAGCGTGTACTCTGCCCTTCGCCGTCAGGTTCGGGTAAACCGCTGAGCCCCATCCGTGATGGGGACTGGGGCTTGAGACAGTGTGCTTCATTAAAAGTATAATAAACGCTGTCTCCATCGATCTTGCCAAGGCCGTAACAGCCATAACGTTTAATCTCTACATGAGAGAATTCCACATAGCTATTTGGGCGGTGAATACACCAACAGATCGCTGTCTCCATCGATCTTGCCAAGGCCGTAACAGCTATCGGCTCAAAATCCCTTTACCTGTTGATTTGGCACAGTTACACGTATCGGGAATTTGGTACACGTATCGGGAGTAATACGCCATAGCGATTGTGAACACGATTATCGATCACGATTCACGATCATCACGATCATAGTGTATCGATCACGATTTGAAACACGATGGAATAATATTTACCGATATGAACAGTGATGTGGCTTTTATTGAAATTCTAAAGATACTGTTTAGATTTTGATGATCTGCGTGTGATATGATTCAACGGATGTTTGTATGAATCGTTTAAAATTAAAAAACCCTTCAATTTCTGATATTTTGCCATCGCCATATGCAGATTCGCCATGGTCCCACGATCGATGTTTCTATACGTGAACGACCCGTTTGTTTGCGAACAGGTACGTTTTTCATGGAAGTCCTTCACGAACTTGCTGTCCACGTCTGACGTGCGACTGAAGGTGCTACAGGAATGTGGAATTTATTGGTTTCATGCTTTAGCATTCGCCGTATCTGCATTGCCTGTTTGTTTCTGGCCTCCCACCCGTGCGTAGCACGGGTATTTCTCTAGTAATTTCAAATACACTAGTTAGAAGAAAGAATCTATTCGGTATAAAGAAATGTAATTGTGGGAATTTTAACAATATAATATTATTCTTTTTGCCATGTTTATAAATGTTTGTAGCTTTTACAAAAGTTGGTGTTTGGCGAATTAAAAGGGAAATAGGAGTTGTTATATTTTTCCATTCAATAGCTATCATCAAATGAAATATTCTATTTTCCATTCCTAAGTCGTCAAATAACAATTATATGACCATCTTGTTTTGTGACAAATGTTCAAAAAACTACCATATTTTTAAACATCCAAATCAAATATTCTGAAGGTTCCAATTTACTGTTTTCATCTCTTTAGAATCCTGGTCACAGCGAGATGCCAACATACAATTCAAGTTATAAATTTTTTCTTTTTATATTAAACTTAAATTTTTTTTTCATAATAAGGTCAGATTAATTGTGAACAACTTTTAAACTTCCTGTTTACAGAGAAAAAGCAAATAAAGTTGCTTGAAAATGGAGGTGACCAGTCGAATATGGGTAAACAACAATAAAATGTACAAAAAAAACCCCTATCATCACCTGCGCCCCTTATATGGTTAAGAATGAAGTGAGTAAGTTATGTACAGCGGACATTTAACAAGGTGTACACGAAATAAATTTCCAGGCCAACGCTATAAACTATTGAAGTAGATCCTTTTGATAGCATATGGGTTTAATCCCCAGCAACATAAATGTTTCTGCGATCTTGAAGAAGAAGACCGACTATAAAGTGGCTTTGAGGCTGAACAGTTTGGGGCAAAAAATTACAGGATGTTTCTCTTTTCTGGAAGCATAATCAATCCTCCTTGCGTGTGAGTTATGTTGAGGGACGTTGTGTAAACACCAGTTGTGACGTACATCAGTTGAACTTCAATGGCAAGTTGGACCTGGCAGAGCAGCCAACGAGGGCACTTATTAAACTTGGAACACTCCTTTTATTTCTGAGAATTGTGCAGGCGAAGGGGTTCAGCTGATCGAGATTGATGATGGGAAAATTTTCAATGTCCCAAACAACGCACAGCCCTAACTAGCTATGTCCCAATCAACGAGTCCACTCCACCTTCACACCGGAGTTCCACTTTGTTTCTTTTATCACCCACAAGCCATTTCCAAACTGGCCTCTGGAGGCTGTGGCCACACCTGCAGAATGGCCAGGATATCCTGCACATAGCTTGCTCACTATGAAACATTAATGGTCATAGAATGGAAGAGGTGTGGGAAAGGTACTGGGTAATACAATGGAAATAAAAGTCTTCTGATTTTCATTGAAATAGCTCCAAGGAATCAGGTCATTTATTTCACGAACAAGTCTTTGAAAATTACAGTTTATCCCATTAGTTTCCTTCAAGATCCATAAATATTAATACAGGCACATCAAAATGATTATAAGACTTGTTTGTTTCTTAGTAAGGAATGCTAATGCGTGGAAGTCAATGTTAAAGGTGGGAATGGAAAAAATATTCAACAATGAGACATTACATATTTCACACTCACAGAGGTAAACAAATTACATCAAGAACGGTACTTGGTAGAGTGCATACCTCCGCCAGGCTGAACAGTTTGCGTTTAGTATCCCACAGACAGGTGGGATATGGGTCCGGACCTGAACCAAAATCTAATCGGCTTGTTCTTGTCGCCTAACCAACTCATCCACCAAGTTTTGTCATAAGTCATCCAGAACCTTTTGAAATATTGTGCTTTAAATAGTTTTTGCTCGATCACTCAGTGGTGAAGAATCACTTAGAAAATTCTCTCATCCGGATCCGTATTCGAATCTTCACCAAAATCGAATCAATTATATTGCTCGTCACACACCAAACCTGCCCACAAAGTTTCGTCCATATCCGTGCATAACATTTTGAGATATCGTGCTATATATCCTTTTTGGCTCTATATCTTAAAGGTAAAGAATCACTTTTTTAAAAATCTCAGATCTAGATTTGAATCTTCATCAATATCCAATCATTTCTTCCTTGGTGTGGCCACAACCCAACCTCTGCACCTAAATTTCGTCCGAATCCGTCCACAACTTTTGAGATATCCTGTTCACAAACGAACAGACAAACCAACAAGAAATATGTCATGCATAGCATGATACTTGCGAGATTATAAAAAAGAAAAAAGAGCAATTGGAGATTGCAGACCCTCGCACTGACGTGTTTTTGGTGATTTTTAAGGCTTTTGTGTTAAAACAAATATTGCGGCCAAACCACGTGACCGATGTTTATTTTTTCACCAATTTATCCCTCGATGATGCTCAAGAAATTTCATCTTGATCGGATGAAGTTTTGTACTTGTCGAATTATGATGTCATAATGAAGGCACCTATGACATCATCATTAACATTATTCCCCATGGAGAGTTCTTTACAATGAGCCAGGTCTCAATTTTTCTATGCATCGCTTTCAGAGATATAGAGGTGAATTTTTTTTCGGTTTTTCCAAGATGGCACCCATACCATGTGACCGATGACGTCATAATTATCATTTTAAAATTCTACAGGAGATGCACCGATGGTGAAAGTTTCCTGTCAATCAGACCAAGAGTTGCAAAGAAAATCATTTTTATTCTGTGCGAACAAACAAACAGACAGACAAACAAACGGACTCAATTGCAATACCCTCTGGTGGGGGTAATAAGTTATTGACCTTTGGCCTATGTTGACGTCTTGGCCCATGTCAACCTCAAACATAATTAGTGGTTGAATTCATTGACCTGATATGCATATCCCTTTCAAATTTAAAGTGAATCGGATGAAAATTGAGGATTTTAGAAATTTGACAAGGTTGTTGACCTTTGGCCTATGTCGACATTTTGACCTAAAAATCAATAGGCTTCTTCCTTATGACCAACTATACGATTTGGTGAAGTTTCGTAAAGATCGTTTAAAAACCGTGACCTGTAGGCGATTGACATACAGATAGACAAACAAACAGACATTAATAAACAAATAATGATTTTAAAGTAATAAATAAAGAACTGAACGTGGTTTTTAATTATAATAATTGTTTTGAGGTGTTAGTTAAAAAAGCAAACCCAGCGGGCAACACCCCTAAAAATTCCAGGAAACCTTGATGATCATGACGTCATCTGCATGAGTGATGTAATTGAAGGAAGGTTGTCTCAACTCGCAATGGAAAATGGTCGCACAACTCGCTTCAGACTCGTCAGAAAGTGAATTTGACGAATACTTTTCGAAGAATCCTCTGATTACGACAATAGTGAAAATCATTAAGTAGAAGCTGCTGCAAGACCGTACATATATGAACCAGAGGTGGAAATTGATGACATCGGTCATGAAATACCTGGTGTTCACAACAATCGGGACGACGTTGAAGAAAGACTCAGCAATAGAACTGGTAAGTGGTAAATAATAGAGCCAAGCGGCAAGCATGGTAAATGTGGGGTTTAGTAGTATTTTGATGTCACACTTCTCTGTAATTATTGTAGTAATGAGAACGACACTCGGTAGAGAGGATACCTCCTGGGTGCTTCAACCATTCCTGGGTGCTTTTTGAAGTGTGTTTACTTTTAGGGTCATTGTCCTGCTGCAAGACCCATGACCTTTGACGGAGACCCAGCTTTCTGACACTGGTTTCAACATTTTGCTACAGAATGCCTTGATAATCTCCTGATTTCATGATGCCATGCACACATTCAAGGCACCCAGTGCCAGAGGCAGAACAGAAACTCCAAAACGTCACTGAACCTCCTCTATGTTTGACTGTAGGGAAGGTGTTCTTTTCTTTGAAGGTTTCGTTTTGTTTTCTGTAAACATAGAGATGATGTGCTTTACTAAAAAGCTCAAATTTGGTCTCATATGTTTACAGGATATTCTCCCAAAAGGATTTTGGCTTGTTCAGGTGTGTTTTGGAAAACCCCAGTCAGGCTTTCTTATGTCTCTCTCAGCAGTAGGGTCATTCTGGGTCTCCTACCACAGGACCCCCTTTCATTGAGTTGGCAACGGATGGTGCGAGTTGAAACTGTCATAACTTGTGTCTGAAGGTCAGCTTGAATCTGTTTGGCAGTTGATCGAGGTGCTTTCTCCACCATTCGAACAATACTTCGCTACAATCTTCGTTCAAGTCTTCTCTTGCGGCCACGTTTAGGGCGTGATATATCACCCACAGTGCCTTGGGCCTTAAACCTCCTGATAACATTGCGTGTTGGACACGGATAACACCGATAACACTGATAACACGGTGGACACACGTGGTTGGTACACCGATAACACGGTGGACACACGAACATCAAGGTCTCTGGAGATGGACTTGAAGCCTTGAGATTGTCCATGCTTGGCTACAATCTTGTGTTTGACCTCCTCAGACAATTCTCTGGTTTTATTTATTTTCTCCATGCTCATTGTGGTACACACAGTGACACAAAACAGCAGAATGACTCCTTTTCTCTCTTCAAACTGGTTGAATGAGTGATTTTTACATTGCAAGCACCTGCAACTCACCAGGAGAACTCACCGGTGAGTTCAATTCCAAAGTAAAGGAGAATCACCTGCTTGAAATCTAAAAATTTATAACAACTTCTAAAAGGTGCCGATAATATTTTCAGGGCCATTTTATTATTTCTGCATGGAATAAGCTAAGATTTAGTAATTTTTTCAGCTTTTTTTGTTTTGATCCACTGCAAACCAAAGAAATACATATGTGGATACCAAAATATTTTTTAATTTCCACAATTTTCTGTAAGATATGGTGCATTATTTGAAAAAAAGTGCAAGGGTGCCAATATTTTTGGCCACGGCTGCATGTATGTATGTACAAGCGGTTAATTACCACTGATTGAACATAACTGTACAACCACCAAAACTGAAAACACTGTACAGTACTGTACATACATGCATAACATATACAATCACGTGAAAAAGTAAGTACACCCCATGTAAAGTTTTGACTTTTTCAACATATTTCAACATACAGCTATTTGATCTTCATTTCAACAATATTGATAGATAAAGATGATATAATATAACAAATATCATGAAACATTTACATTTTGTTGTCCATTGTATAATTTAAATAAACATAAATGCAAATTTCGCATGTGGAAAAAGTAAGTACACCTTTGGCTCTAATTGGTGGTATTGCCCCCTTTGGCAAAAACAACCTCAAGTAGGCGTTTCTTATAACTGTCTACCAGTCTCTGACATCGACTGGGAGAAATTTTTGCCCACTCTTCCATGCATAATTCTTTCAGCTGTGTGATGTTTGAGGGGTTTCTTGCATGCACAGCTCGTTTCAAATCCCCCCACAACATCTCGATGGGATTTAAATCTGGGCTTTGACTTGGCCATTCCAGAACCCTCCATTTCTTTCTTTTCTGCCATTCCTTAGTGGATTTACTGGTATGTTTAGGGTCATTGTCATGTTGCAAGGTCCACCCTCGGTTGAGCTTCAACTTTCCGACAGATGGCCTCACATTATCCTCAAGCACCCTCTGGTACAATGAAGAATTCATAGTGGATTCGATGCTAGTGAGCTGCCCAGGCCCTGATGCAGCAAAGCTGCCCCAAACCATAATATTTCCACCACCGTGTTTTACAGTTGGTATCAGGTTCTTGTGGTCAAATGCTGTCTTTGGTTTTCGCCAAACATGTCTTCTGGTACTGTGGCCAAATAGCTCCCTTTGATTCATCTGTCCAGAGCACAGTGATCCAGAAGTGCTGGTCTTTGCCTCGGTGTTCATTGGCTAACTTTAGTCTTGCCCTGATGTTCTTTCTGGAGAGCAAAGGTTTCCTCCAGGCACACCTCCCATGTAGATAAAATTTGTGCAGCCTCTTTCTAATGGTAGACTCATGCACTTTGGCATCAACAGTGGCAAGAGCTACCTGTAGGTCCCGTGATGACATTCTGGGGTTCTTCGAGACTTCTTTCAGCATCTTACGGTCTGCTCTCGGGCTGAACTTGCTGGGGCGGCCTGGCCTGAACAAGTTGGCAGTTGCTTGGAATCTTCTCCACTTGTAGATGATCTGCCGGACAGTCGAATGATTGATTTCAAATTGTTTGGAGATCTTTTTAAATCTCTTCCCAGACTCGTAGGCATCTATAACCTTCTTTCTGAAGGTCTCAGAGAGCTCTTTTGATCTTGGCATGGTGACGCCGCACACTTCAACAACAAAGAGCAAACCCAACTAAATGTCTGAGGTTTAAATAAGACAGATTCCTCCAAGATCCTCTCTAACGATGTTCTAATCATTTGCACCTGAGCTGGTGCACCTGATTCTAATTTTAGGTATTTGAAGTAGTGATAAATGTAGGGGTGTACTTACTTTTTCCACATGCGAAATTTGCATTTATGTTTATTTAAATTATACAATGGAATACAAAATGTAAATGTTTCATGATATTTGTTATATTACTAGGGCATGCCCGTACGTGGGTGCCCGTTCCTTGCCAAAAAAAAAAAAAAACGCTACCCGTACGCTCTACCCCGCCCGTACGCCCGTACGCCCGTAAACAAAAAAAACAACGCTCTTCGCTTCCGCCCTTCGCTCTGACTGAATTGGGAGAAATAATGCGCATAAGAAATCGAGAAATTATTATTTTCTCCGGAAGAAATCGAATTACGAACCGTAATGGCGCACGCGCTCGGCTCGGCTCGCTCTCACATCGGCCACGCCTACGCAACAACGCGTTCTGTGATTGGCTGCCGGAAGTGCAGTCTTCACTGTCCGGAAGGTCGCAAATCGCAGTTACGATGAATCGCAAATTAGTTTTAATTAGTTTTAAAACATAGTTTAACGGCAACATAGTTTTCCAACGTGAAATAAATGAATACGCTCTCAAATGTGCCGTCCGAGGCAGAGTCTGTTCGCCACGTTCGGCACACGTGATAGCTCGCTGCTCTCTGATTGGTTGAATCGTTTTTTGGACATAGCTCGGTAACTACTTCTCCGATTAATATGAAACCTTGAAAAGGCACATCCTCGGGTCCCCAGCAATATACCTGGCAAGTTTAAAGTATATCGGACCCGTGGTTGTCGAGAAACAGCGGTCACAGACATACAGACATACAAACATACAAACATACAAACATACAAACGTACACACAGAGATTACTGGAATTATAGATAGATATCACCTTTATCTATCAATATTGTTGAAATGAAGATCAAATAGTTGCAGGTTGAAATATGTTGAAAAAGTCAAAACTTTACACGGGGTGTACTTACTTTTTCACGTGACTAAGTTGATGCCGATAACAAAAATAGGATTAGGAATCTTATTATAATAGAGCAAACGTATATGGTTATGTCGTTATGTTTATATGCGATGAAAACGTCTTCTTCTTCTTCAAATAAAATTAACACCCTCTTAATTAACCCTCTTAATTATGTTTAGACTGCTGAGACCGCTCAGACCGCTCAGACCTTTGATGACCCTTTAATTCCCCCAAGACCCTTAAGACCACCAAGACCCCTGAAGACCAAAAATACCCAAAAGACCCAAAAGACCCAAAAAGACCCTTAAAGACCCAGAGGAAGCTTAAGACCCAAAAGCCCCTGAAGACCCAAAAGCCCCCAAAGACCCAAATTACCCCAAAGACCCAAAATACCCTGAAGACCCCAAATACCCCGAAGACCCCAAAGACCCAAAACACCCCGAAGACCCAAAACACCCCGAAGACCCAAAACACCCCGAAGACCCAAAACACCTCGAAGACCCAAAACACCCCGAAGACCCAAAACACCCCGAAGACCCAAAACACCCCGAAGACCCAAAACACCCCGAAGACCCAAAATACCCCGAAGACCCAAAACACCCTGAAGACCCAAAACACCCCGAAGACCCAAAACACCCCGAAGACCCAAAACACCCCAAATACCGAAAAATACCCCGAGGACTCAAAACAACCTGAAGACCCAAAAGACCCCGAAGACCCAAAACTCCCTGAAGACCCCAAAGACCCTGAAAGACCCTTTAGACCCAAAGATCCTTAAATACCCCAAAGAACCAAAATAACCCAAAGACTCTTAAAGATTCTGAGGAAACAAAAGACCCTTAAGTCCCAAAAGCCCCTGAAGACACCGAAGACCCAAAAGACCCTGAAGATCCAAAACACCCCAAAGACCCAAAATACCCTTAAAGGCCCAGAGGATGCAAAAAACCCTGAAGACCCAAATGGCCCTGAAGACCCAAAACACCATGAAGACCCAAAATACACTGAAATGGACACACAAAGATGCCTATCCCTCTGGAACAACGTGTGGTGAGGCGCGGGGAGCACGCCAAGTCACGCAAGTACAAACAATGTTCATTTATGTAATTTTGAACGAATTTCTGACACTTTATGAAGACTAGTGGGCCATTTTCATTTATCTTCATGGCCTAGTACTGTAACTTAACTTTCTTTCACCAAGTCCAGATATGAAGGGGAGGGTGTGGGGGTGGAGGAGTGGGATTGTATGTTCGTTATTATGATTGCCAAATTATACTAACATTGTTATTGTTGTTAATATTATTAGTTTTGTTTAATATATGCTTTGTAGCAGTTATCATAGTTTTTGTTATTTTTGTTATAATTACTGAAACTAGCAACAGTACCCGCCCTATGGGCAGGGCTTCAATTGGGAGGCTCAAATGAAAAGGCAAAATATCAGAAATTGAAGGCTTTTTTTAGTTTAAACGATTCATATAAACATCCGTTGAATCATCACACGCAAGTCATTAAAATCTAAACAGTACATGTCACTGAAAGGCCCATTTTGAAAAAAGATTGAATTCTGCAAAACGGAAGCGGCTGCTACACGTCTTTCTCAGTCGCACGTTTATGTGTGAAGAGTGCGCACCGAATCTATAACATGGAAGTGGCCACGACACCTGTTTCTCAGTTGCTTTGCACACGCTGCCATGTTACTTCGGAGCCGCACGTTTATATAGGAAGAGTTCGTCAGGAGTCGATCTACTCTCTCCTGGTACGTAGAATAAACAGTATTTGTAGAATTTCAACAAAAGCCACATCACTGTTCATATCGGTAAATATTATTCCATAGTATTTGGAAAAACTGGAAAATTTGGAAAAATAGGAAAAACAATATAGCCTATTTTACTCCCAGGGGTCCCAGGAATACCCACCCAAAATATCGTTGCGATCGGTTGAGCCGTTTTTGCAGTACCTTCGAACGGACAGACGGACATTTGGTGAATTATAGTAAGACTAGCGGGGTCACCCGTGGGAATCCCACGGGCATGGACGTGTGTGACATTTCGACATATTGAGTTAGATGCTGCACCTGCACATTCAGTTATATAAAATGGTTACTGGTAATTGATCACATGCACAAATGATGTAATCCACACAATTTATGTACTTTACATAACGTTAATAGGAATACATGCCCGTGTAGCTGGGAAATACAGTTTGTTTGAAATAAATCACAAATATCAGAAGAAAGTTTTTTAAATTTAGAACTATTCTCAGAGTTAAACATCACCGTAATATTATGCGGTTGCTTCAACGTTTTCGGTGAATTATATGTCATTCCCATCTACACGGGCATGTATTCCTATTAACGTTATGTAAAGTACATAAAACGTTATGTAAAGTACATAAATTGTGTGGATTACATCATTTGTGGATGTGATCAATTGCCAGTAACCATCTTATATAACTGAATGTGCAGGCGCAGCATGTAACTCAATATGTCGAAATGTCACACACATCCATGCCCGTGGGATTCCCGCATGGATGTGTATGGCGAATTTTAAATATATGTCGACTGTTATTTTAGGCGGTGTATTTTCGTTTATCATCATGGCGCGATTTAAAAAAATATATCTCTGCATTTTCCTCTCCAATACCTCCTCACACTTTACACACACACCGGCCCATGTTTACATATACACACACACACACATATACACCCACACACATATACACATACACACACACGTACATCGACACACATGCACACACACACGCACACACACACACACACACACACACACACACACACACACACACACACACACGTACAGACACATATACACATATGCACATATGCAAATATGTATAATAATAATAATAATAATGCATTTATTTTATATAGCGCTTTTCAGGAAGCCCAAAGACGCTTTGACAGAGTGCAAAACATAACGCATAGCAAAACATAAAGACAATTGCAAAAAAAGAAGAATCAATAGGGAAATATTCAAAGCACAAAGGAGGGAGAAGGAGAGGAGATAGTCAGGGGTTAGATGCTGTGGGTTAAATGTTGAATGCAGTGTTGAACAGGTGGGTCTTGAGTGATGTTTTGAATGTGGTGAGTGAGGAGGAGTCTCTGATGGTGTGAGGTAGCGAGTTCCAGAGGGTGGGAGCAGCGATGGAGAAGGCCCTGTCCCCCCAGGATCTAAATTTGGTCCGGATGGGGGGGGTCAGGAGGTTGGTACCAGCAGAGCGGAGGTTGCGGGTGGGAGTGTGTCTGGAGAGGAGGTCAGCCAGGTAGGATGGGGCCAGGTTATGGAGGGCTTTGTAGGTCAAGAGGAGGATTTTGTACTGGATTCTCTGGGAGATGGGGAGCCAGTGAAGCTTGTAAAGGACGGGGGTGATGTGGTCACGGGTCCGGGAATGGGTGAGTAGACGGGCAGCGGAGTTCTGAATGTATTGGAGTTTATTGGTGATTGTTGAGGGTGAACCATAAAGGAGGCTATTGCAGTAGTCCAGACGGGAAGTGATGAAGGCGTGGATGAGGGTTTCTGCAGCCACAGAGGAGAGGGATGGACGGAGACGGGCGATGTTTTTCAGGTGGAAGAAGGCTGTCTTTGTGATCTGTTTAGTGTATTTGTCGAAGGAGAGGGTTTGGTCAAAGATGATGCCAAGATTCCGGATGTGAGGGGAGGTGGACACTGGGAAACCGTCGATGTTGAGGGCAAAGTTATGGGTGGACTTGGTGAGCGTTTTTGGGCCAATGATGATTATTTCAGATTTATCACAGTTTAGTTTGAGGAAGTTGATTTGAAGCCAGGATTTTATTTCAGTGATGCAGTTTGTCAGGATAGAGTGGGTGGCGGTGGAGATGGACTTGGTGGAGATGAAAAGCTGGATGTCATCGGCGAAGCAGTGGAATTGGAGACCATGACGGCGGATTAAGTGACCGAGGGGGGACAGGTAAAGGATAAAGAGGAGGGGGCCAAGAACTGAACCTTGGGGGACACCTTGGGGGAGGGGAGCAGTGGGGGATTTGCAGTTATTGATGGAGATGAACTGACGTCTGTCAGAGAGGTATGATTTAATCCAAGAGAGGGCAGTGCCGGTAATGTTAAAGGTGGTTTCAAGTCGGGTGAGGAGGATGGTGTGATCGATGGTGTCAAAGGCAGCGCTGAGGTCGAGGAGGATGAGAATGTTGAGGTTGCCAGCATCAGAGGAGAGGAGAAGGTCGTTGGTGATTTTGAGGAGAGCAGTTTCAGTACTGTGGTTGGACCGGAATCCGGATTGGAATGTTTCATACAGGTTATTGGCAGAGAGGTGATGCTTGAGTTGAGTGGCTACAGCGCGTTCCAAAACCTTTGACAGAAAGGGTAGGTTGGAGATGGGTCTGAAGTTATTTAGGGTGTCAGGGTTTAGTCCAGGTTTTTTCAGAATGGGGGTAACAGCAGCAATTTTGAGGGATGGTGGGACGATGCCTGTAGACAGGGAGGAGTTTATTGTTGCAATGATAAGTGGAGAAAGAGCAGGAAGGGAGGCCTTGACAAAGCTGGAGGGGATGGGGTCAAGAGTGCAGGTGGCAGTTTTCATTCCGATGAGGAGTTCAGAGAGGTCAGTAGGGGAGACTGGGGAGAATTGAGACAGGGGATGGCAGGATAAGGGGGGGCAGGTGGTTTGAGGGGGAGCGGGTGCGGCGGTGGTCAAGCTGTTGTAGATGTTTTCAATTTTGCGTTGGAAGAATGAAAGGAAGGAGATGCAGTTGTCTATTGTGAATGACTGGGTGGTGGTGTTCAGGGGGCTGAGGAGTTTGTTTATTGTAGAGAAGAGTGCTTTTGGGTTTCCGGAGCCAGAGTGGATAATTTGAGAGTAGTAGGCGGAGCGGGCGCGGGAGAGGGCATCTTTATAGT
The DNA here is from genome assembly GCF_964187855.1 of Myxine glutinosa. NCBI lineage: Eukaryota > Metazoa > Chordata > Myxini > Myxiniformes > Myxinidae > Myxine > Myxine glutinosa. The sequence continues at coordinate 339,479,360 of NC_136261.1, forward strand.
GTTGTATGTGGTCCTTGTAGGCCTGGGAGTGAACTGTGAGACCTGTTTTATTGCGGAGTCTTTCAAGTTGGCGAGCACGAGTTTTCATTAGGCGGAACTCAGGGGTAAACCAGGGAGCAGAATGGGTGAAAGAAACTGTTTTGGTTTTTATAGGCGCAATTTGGTCAAGGCAGGAAGAGAGAGTGTGGTTGTAGTAGTCAGTGAGGTCAGAAGGGGTGTGGAGGTCAACGAAGGGAGAAGTGGACATTTTTTCAGAGAGGGTCGATGAGAATGAGGCAGGTGAAAAAGCGTTTAGCTTACGGAAGTTGATAGTGCGATAATGCCTTGGTGCTGGGGTGGGGATGTTGATGGTCAGAGTGATGGCTAGTTATAGTTATACACATATGTATCCACATATACACATATATACACATATATACATCTCCACACACACACACACACACACACACACACACACACACACACACACACACACACACACACACACACACACACACACACACAAAAACAGACACACACACACACACGGACAGACACATATACACACAAACACACACACACAGACATGTATATACACATACAACAACAACATGCATTTTAAGGCCATTTTCCCTGCTAGAGCGGGGGTTAGCCTACATACACATACACACACATATATACACACACACACATATTCACGCACACACACACACGTACACACACGTACACATGTCCCACATGTATATACATGTTTAAAGTGTACGTGCCCTTCCCCCCTCCCCCGCCCGGCAACGCTGGGTACTTCTGCTGGTAACGAATAAAATAAAAACGAAGAAATAGGTGGAATTGGCTGAAATTCGCTCGGTGAATTCACGCGGTGTATTCGGTTCGGCTCGGTTCACTCGGTTTAAAGAAAAAGCGATAATGTCGACATGTTGCTGTCTGTGTCATGTTGGGCGGTGTATGATACTCGTTGGCTGTTGGGCGGTGTATGATACTTGTTGGCTGTTGGGCGGTGTTGTGCGGTGATATGGTGTATTTTAAAAAATATATCTCTGCATTTTCCCGCGTTGGTGACACCGAGTCGTTCTTCATCGATCGTCTCATTCATTTTGGAAATGGAAGTTTCCATGCAACGCATGAATTGTCACGATCCTCAAGAGGAATTTGTCTCGTAATCATCAAATGATAAATGGCAAGTAAATTATATTGTGGAAAATTAAAGATTTCAAATAAACCTATTTAAAGTGTATGCGCACATAACTAATAAAAAAAACGAAGAAATATCTCTCGGTAATTTCCTGAAACATATTTTACTTCCGGCTAATATGTTGAATGAAATAAAAACGAAGAAATATATGTCGGCATCATTGTTGACGTTTTTGTGACGACTATCATCAAACGAAATAGTAATATATCATAACGGAAAAGCAAAAGCGAATTTTTAATATATATCGACACATTGCCGGCGGTGTCATGTTGGGCGGTGTATGATACACCATGACGCGATTTAAAAAAATATATCTCTGCATTTTCCCGCGTGTGTGGATTGTTCTCAATTATTGCTGACACCGAGTCTAAAAGTAAAACCATCGATAAAAATGAAATCATATGGTGAGTTAGATTGGAGATAAAGGCGTGAGAGAGACTCAATGGCCTTGAAGTTACAGGCCTTTGAGAATTCATTTAGTTCTATAAACGGCAACTTTAATCGGATTTTCTTCCCGTTTTTTTTCAACCGAGTCTAAAACTATGTTAGCGACTGTGAAAAATGAAATGATTTATCGAATTTGATTTGAAATAAAACTGGGAGAGAGAGCAAGACACCACGGGCCTACAAAACAGGACTCAAAGCTATGCGAGTTAATAAAATGGTGGATATTTGTTTATAGCCACTCCCAGAATGGGTGGAGCTATGGGTGGAGCTACTCTGCAAACCGAGTAAGCCACACCCCGGACAGACACCCAACAGATAGACAGACAGACAGACAGACAGAATCATCTACGGCTATTATAATATAGATGTAAGACCCATCACTTCGCTCACGGAAATACCAATCTTTTCTGTGATGGCTAATCTATGGGGGAAGAAAAAAAAAGGATTCCCGAGAGATCCTGCTCTCCGTGCAGGGATAACCAACGTCACATGTTGGCATTTGCAGTTTTGACACGCGTATCCATGTCCCCATAAAAACCAAAAAAAATAATATTTTGGATCACAAACACTCCCGGGATTTACCCGAATCCACCATAGTTGGATTTATTGAAATCGTTCTCAAGATATAACACGACAAACAGAAAGACAGACAGACAGACACGGCTCATTTTATAATATAGATAATGCCACGCCATGGAAGCACCTATTAAACTGCACTATACACCTCAACGTGGTGCGTGTGTGTTGTGCGTGTGTATGTGTGTGTGTGTGTGTCTCCCCAAGCTACCAAGGGTCTCCATATCCGTTGGTCGCCCATACCAGACACCCATCTGACGGGCCCCCAAATCTCAGACACCACCGGCTTCCGGGGACGAGTTACCTTAGAAGGGGTTGAAGTCACCGCTACTCCAGAACCTGATCTGTACCTGCAGATACACACACCTTCCCCACCCACAAAACCCCAAATTTCCCTCCCTCCCCCACTGCCATTCAATTTTTCAGCACCGACAATACCAGGTACTGGGAACCTACCCTGCCATGGCCTGCATACATGCTATAATCACAAACACACAAACAAAACAAAATCCTTTATTCACAACACATATCACATTTAACTCTTTTCAATCGATCCATGCGATTGGCTCTTATGGCCACTGTTGCCCGTCACCCATACTAATTCCCCAACTCACCTACATACCCCCAAAATCAAAGCTTGGTAAGTCATGACAACGGGGAAAGATAAATTTAACACAAATCCAATTACCACTGGGGAGCTCGTTCAATAGCAGCAGTGCCTGCTGCAGCCAATCTCCTCATGTAACCAATGCCAATCAAAACCCAAGGCTCTCTTTCCCAAATTGAGAACCCATTAATCACTAAGTCCATAATAAACACAGATTGAACCCCCTAACTTGACGAGGCAGCAAGGAACAGATCGAGTCTCACCACAACAATTGCTGCACGACCTGTTAGCAACAAGTGTTGCCTGCCACACGAACACATTATCTCTGCCCTGCTGATCACCAGTCAGGAGGTTTGCAGTCAGGAATATTAAAATTTGTTTATTATGGGCTTAATATGGTCACAAATAAACGATCAGCAGTATGTCGTCCTGATGAGCCCACAACAAGGGCAAAATCCACATCGACATCTCTGCCTTCGTCTATTTGTGACTTTTGAGCTTTAATCCCAATCTGCAAAGACTTGAGTACCATACATACGCCTCCTAGTTTGGAGTTGATGTGCTGGTATAATTTATGCACATGGCATCAGCGTCATGTCATAGTGTCAGTGTGATTATTTGGTTAATTTTAATATAAAAAATTAATGTGGTTGTGCTTAATTAATATTGATGTGCTTAATAAAAAAATTAATATGTGCTTAAATAATGGTTAAAATTAATATACTCAGGGGGGGTGGACACTTATCCAAACAAGATATTCTAGTTTTGTATTTTAAATTAATTTTCTGAAACTTGTAGAATTTGTTTTTCACTTGGAAGTTGTGGGCTATGATGTGTAAATAAAGGTGGAAAAAGTCTGATTCAATGCAATTTAATTCCAGGTTATAAGGGAACAAAATGTAAAACTTTGGAAAGGGGGTGTAGACTTTATATAGGCACTGTGTATATATATATATACACATATATATATATATATATATATATATATTTATAAACACACACACACACACACACACACACACACACACACACACACACTCCATCCTGATGACTCGATATCTCAGTGGAATATTTTTCGTCCTGGGTTGGAATCACAGGTTTTTCACATTAGCCCTACGTGGGAGCATTAGCCCTGAACAATCTAAATGTCAACCAACATTCCTGGGAACAACTTGCAGCTGATAGGTCTGGATGGAGATATGCTGTGAGAGCTAGCACACAACACTTTGAGGAGCCAGTTGCATCAGGCTCAGGACATCAGAGAAACTCAGTGGAAAACTAGTGCGCCAGCAACTCCAAAAAATGCCAACAATGGCAACAACTTCATGTGCCATGTCGGTTGATGGTCATTACTGAACCAGCAATGGACTGTTCAGCCATGAGGGGACCCATGAGAAACCAAGCTAATCCATTTGCAGCAAAGACATACTCATAACCGAGATATCAACAAAAGTTGTGGATATATATATATATAAGGCAAAGGAAAAGGGCCCAGAGCGGTCTGCTGATGCTTTCATTGAGGTTCATAGGAAGTTATATTGGTTACTAAAAAGTGTATTCTAAATTCACCTTTCCATATACCGTATGAATATTATATTGTTCAAGCAAATGGTGCAGTACCTCATCCTTATATAAATGTGTGATCATGCGACCCCTTTATAAGGCATCTATTTATTACATCTACACAGGGTAGGGTAGTATAGGGAATTGTAAGGAAGGGTGGAAATTGGAAATGGCAAAATTGAGAAAAGAAAGAGAAGGGAAGAGGATAGGAATGGAGGTATCTCTTGTTAGTATGGGCAGGGAGTAAATTGAGAAAAGGAAGAAAATGTGGGATGGTAGGAGATGGAAAGAAGCTGAGCAGAGTTTTGGAGAGAAGTGAAGGAAGATTGGGAGGATATAGGAATATTGGGATAGAATAGAAGGGAAGGAGCAGAGAAAGGAGAGAAGGTAAAGGGAAAAAAAATCTGCAATGTTGGTGATCAAAATAAATCGATGACTACAAAAGTGAAGGACAACAGGGAAGCAGAATGTCTGAGTGGAGACAGAAGGGATGGGAATATTGTATGGGATATTAAGGGAACTTGGGAAGGAACTTGTATGAGATATATCACTGAGTTCTGAGGGTGGTGGTGAGTTCTGAGGGTTCCCAATGTAATGGCCCTCAAAATAATTTACTGGATGATGACGTCATTGGTATCCAGATCAGGAAAATATAGTTAAAAACAGTTTAAAAAGAAAAGAAAAGAAAACACAAGTAGGAATGGAATCCCCCAAAAAGAACCAAACAAGGTAGGAAGGAATGACAAGATAAGAATGACACCACACTACAACAACATAATCCTTATACAGATTGGCAATTACAATTACAAATTACAAATTTCAAATTACAAATTACAAATAAATTACAAATTACAATTACAATTACAATTACAATAATTATAATTACAAAATAAATAACAAAATGAATGATAACATTGCAACAAAGCATATATTAATTAATACTAATAATATCAACAACTAGAACGGCACTCAGTAGAGAACACACCTCCACCTGGTTGGCCATATCACTCAATGGTAAAGAATCATTTTAAAAATTCCACTAGTTGGATGCGGATCTTAACCAAAATTGAATCGATTCTTCCTTGTCACACACACAACCTCTCCAAAAAGTTTCGTCCAAATCCATCCATAACTTTTTGAGATATTCCACAATGTATAATTTTTGGCCCTGTCTCCCAATGGTGAAGAATCACTTAAAAAATTAAATAATTCTCATATCCGAATCCATATTCCGATCTTCACCAAAATCGATTCTATTTGTCCTTGTCAGCAACCCAACCAGTCCAACAAGTTTTGTTCAAATCCGTCCATAACTTTTTGAGATATCCTGCTATGTATAGTTTTTGGCCCGATCTCCCAATGGTGAAGAATCACTTTAAAAATTCTAGTAGCCGGATACGAATCCGGATCTTCACTAAAATCTAATCATTTCGTCCTTGTCACATACGTTACATCTCTGCCAAATTTCGTCCGAATCCGTCCACAACGTTTTGAGATATTGTGTTAACAAACAAACAAACAAACGGACAGACAAACAGACAGGGGTGAAAACATAACCTCCATTCACCTTTGGTGGCGGAGGTAACAATAATAATAGTAGTATCATTTGGCAATAATAACGAACGTATAAACCCATTCTGGCCCAAGCACATCTGACACCTGGGCTTGGTGTAATGTAAGCTAATGTTCAAGCGGTATGGCAGGCAGGTATGCTACAAGGCCATGAAAATCAACGAAAGTTTGGTCCAACAGATCAATGGGCCCATTGGTATCTATCTTAAAGGGCCCATTAGTATCGATCTTAAAGGGCCCATTAGTATCTTAAAGGGCGCATTAAGAAGGTGTGAGTGTGTCGCATCAATTTCCTGCTTGAAAGGTCTCGGTCAATGTCTAAGTGTCCTCATTGTATAACAGTATGGTACTGTTTCTATGTTGGCATGAAATGAAATATCTTGCTTATAATCTGGTCAGGTAGAGCATCAAAATCTAATACTGGATTTGGACGCCACAACGACGCCCAAGCCAGCATGTGACGTCACTGGAAGTCGTCATGTGGATGAGGAATGGAGCCACCCAAGTTACCAAACTGTGTGCAGCATGGCAGTGCACTCCCAGCTCCAGCTTCATTGCCACAGGCAATTTGTATCCAAATCCAATGGGATAGTCAGTACCGCCATCTTGGTGGTGTTGATATGCAGTCTGACTTTGGCCGCTGCTTGCACTAGGTTAGTAAACATGTGTTGCCTACCAGCAGCTGAGGATGAAAGAATTGACAATCTCTTCTCTGGGTGGTGACTATTCGTTCTTCTGCACAGCCGAAACCATCCTCCTCAGTTGTGATGGCAATGTGAAGCACCCAATCAAGGACAAGGACAAGGAGAAAAGGAGTGAAAGTGTCTCTGTGAAGTACCCGGGAGGTTGTGTCAAACACCTCCGATAGCCCGTCTGGTGTAATGACAGCGGCCTTAGTGTTACGGTACACGGGAGTGATGCCATTGGTGAGAGCTTGAGGAACGTTACACAAGCGTAGGATCTTAGGAATGCACACTCTTGATAAATTATCAAAAGCCTTGTGGAAATCAACAAAAATCGCCACTAAATCAGTCTGGTGGATTCATGCTTCTTCTATGACTCTGCGCAGTGCCAAGGTCTGCTGCACTCTGCTTCAGCAGGGTCAGAATCCATTCTGCTCAGGTCACATGTACAGGTCTAGCACTGGCCTTGCAGACCTGATGATCTGAATATTGTCGCGTGACTACCCGTGGTGAACACCGCAGGGTAACATGGATGACTAAAACGAGCTTAATACTCCGAGGCGTTCAGTCAAAAATATAGCGGAGGATACGTGTGGGGGCAAGTGAGGGGCGTGGGGGGGGGGGGGGGTTTGGTAACCGGAGCGCTTACCTGAATGGCTTCCACCCGACGTCTTCACACCTGGATAAAGTAACTCAAACAACACAGATTTAAAATGTACAAAAATAAACAGGTTTATTAAAGAAAATGCCGGTAACAAAGAAAGCACGATAAAACTAAAATCCTAAATTGAGGGACCCTCCACACAGACCTGCACACAGACAAAGAGAAATATAAAAGATTGAAAATAAATGTGTGTAATTTTAGTGGGAAACTTAGCTCAGAGCGTCTCCGAAATCTCGCCAGGGATCGTCCGACGCTTTGGCGGGGAAACACATGTTCGTTGGCGCGCGGCGCGTGGGCGGGAAGCCAGGCCTCGCTGTGCGTCTTTTCACTCCGGGCCTCGTCACGCCGCAGCAAGCAAGCAACGCTTGTTCGCCTATCGTTCTTGCTTGAAAAGCCACATCTCTTCCTCCTCATGACCACCAGCAAGATCTGCCAACATGGCCGCTCACGATGGTGTCCAAATCAGAAGGCGCAAGACGATGTCGTCACACAATCGTCCACTGTGGCATCCAGTACGAGAAAGCACAAGAGGAGGAAAATGTCCGCCAGAGCGTTCTTTTATCGATAGGCTCTGACGTCATCTGTCCTGCTTCACCAATCAGCGAGCTCCTTCTTACCAGTCCTACCCATCAATCAAAACGCTGACCAATCACTGCTCCTCAGGGCGTAGCTCTCGGCCTGTCTGTCCTGTGTCCTCTTACCAAGTCGGGGAAATCGGAGGTAGTGCTTGATGCATGGTTTTCGGTTAGTTTTTATTAATCAGGGTGTTTAAATGCGGGATTCTGGCTAGGTGTCTAGTGCAGTGTCATAAGGAACAAAGGAATAAACTGCAGAGGTAACGACACACAGGGAATTAATTACCCATAATCCCTCGCTAATTAACACAAGAGCCACCCTCCGTATAGCCACACGTAACACTTAATCCGAACACCCGGAGCTGACTTATTTACATCAAGATATGCTACACGACATTTGGACCATATTACCTACACATTCTACCTGTACTAAAGAAATCACTGCCTACCCCCTACGGACATAACAATATGTTCAACTCCTGTGCCAGAACCTGTGTTTCGCAATGATTGGGAAATGTGTAGTGCCATGAGAATAAGAAGATCTTTAGTGACAACAACTATCAACATTCCACCTGGCTCAGTATCAGTCATCACACCAGTGAAAATGGCATTGCAGTCAGCGCAGGCCTCTTGTGACACTTCTGACCTCACCCAATCTGTTTGTATTCCAACCCATGTTTCCTCGACTTGCTGCCTATCTTCGCTTGACTTAGTCATGTCATGTTTTCTCTCCATACTTTTCCTCCTCTTTCTCTGCTTATATTGGCTCCTCAAATATGTACTCTTGAAAGTGTCCATTTCCCTAATGGTCTTCAGGATTCCATCAAGTAATCCCCTTGTCTGCATATTTTATCAGGAAGATTGGTTGGGCCTGTACTCAACCACCTCTCCCACTATCTCTTCATCTCTGGATGTAAGACTATCGTCTTTGGACACAAGACTGGATGTAAGTATTGCATCTCATTTTGCAACAAAGTTTTCTCAATCTCTCTTTCCTTGATCAGTTCATACCTTCACATTTCGGTCTAACTTGCCCAACATCTCATCCCTCATACCCAGGTACAAAAGCAACTTTCCTTTTCTTCCAGGAAAACCAATCCCACTAATATGAGTAGGAACCTGTATGCACTCAGCAAAGCTCATAACCATTCCGATTCTTCACATCTGCCAGAAATCAGTATCAGAACCACTTGAGCTTCAAACACGCAGGTGAAATAAACGCAGGTGAAAGGTCGTTCAACGTCAATAAAAAAAAAGTTGGTGGCAGTTGGTCGCAAGTCTCTATAACACGTTCCTGGTCTGTTTCTTCACTCTTGATGGATGGAATCACAAAGGACACTACTTATGCTAAGGGTCAACTACTCCACTTTTCTGATGAGGCCTAATTCGCGAATTGCTCTCTTCCCATACCAATCATATGCAACCACCTAGAGTTGGCATTCGGTAGAGTGCATACCTCCGCAAGTCTGAACAGTTTACATTTAGCATTTGGACATGAACCAAAATCGAAACAATTCTTCCTTGTCACACACCCAACCTATCCATCAAAATTTGCCTGAATCCATCAATAACTTTTTGAGATATCCTGCTCACAGACAGACAGACAGGGGTGAACCCATAACCTCCATACATCTTTGATGGCGGAGTTAAAAACGAAGTGGAAAAATTGCAAGGCTGTCTTCCTTCTTCCAATCCGACGAGGCCAGGTGGCAGCAGTGTCGGAATACTCAAAAATTGTTCATCTTCCTTGTATACACCTCTTTGTGTCATCTTTTCAAGGTTATTTTCCAAAGTCTGCCTGCTTGCATCAAGTAAAATTGTGAACATTACCTCAATTTTTTTTAAATTCCAAAACTGAGCCTCTTAGGTCAGTTACCCTTTTCCCCATTATAAGCAAAGTGATAAAATCCACAATTGCAACAGACCTCAAGACATCTTTATCCACCGATGACCGATCTGATATCCAACCATAAGTTTGACTTTCCCACAGGTCAATATACCTTGGTTTTGCTGTTTATACTTGGTCAAGAATAGATGGATTTCCTCAGTCTCAAACAAAAGGTCAGAGGTATCTCAATAGACATTCTGTTCGGAACCTGTCCCCAATTCCCAAACTATTAGCTAATGATATATATAATTAAGCGCTGGTCAAACGTTTCCATGGTGGAATAGCAATGAAGTAAAAGGTTTGTCGTTTGCACCATGTGTTGGCTCTTAAAAGAGCTATTTATATTCTTTATACTTTAAAAATAACTCCAAAGCAAAAAAAACAACTAGAAAGCACCTGAAAATACAAAGCCCATCCGCATCCGTTTGTATTCAGACGTCTTCTTCTTCTTATTTGCCTTCTCCCTCTTCTTATTCTACTTCTTCCATATGCTCAAAATAACGAAAACAGTTCAACAAAAAATACATAATGAAAATTGATGATTTCATGCTGCCTTGACCTTTGACCTTTTGATTCAAAAAAACCAATCAGCTTCTATCTTTTGATTGGTGAACCAATTCAGTGACCCAATATGCAAATCATATAAATTTCAGGTCAATCAGGTGAAAATTGGCGATTTTACGCAATCTTGACCTTTGACAATTTTGATCTTAAAAAAAAAACAATCAGTTTCTAGCTTTTGCTCGTTGAACCAATTCAGTCACCCAATATGCAAATTCTTAAAATTTCAAGTCAATCTGATGAAAATTGGCAATTTTACGCAATCGTGACCTTTGACCTTTTGATCTTAAAAAAAACCAATCATTTTCTAGCTTTTGATCGTTGAACCAATTCAGTGACCCAATATGCAAATCATATAAATTTCAGGTCAATCAGATGAAAATTGGCAATTTTATGCAATCTTGACCTTTAACCTTTTGATCTTAAAAAAAAATCAGTTTCTAGCTTTTGATCCTTGAACCAATTCAGTGACCCAATATGCAAATTCTTAAAATTTCAAGTCAATCTGATGAAAATGGGCCATTTTATGTGACGTTGACTTTAGACCTTATGACCAAATTATTAATGTGCCTTCTCCATGTTATCGTAATAAAGCTTTGGTGAAAATTTAATGACAAAACTCTTAGCAGCGCAGAGCTCTTATTGTTGCGGCTGTATGCAGCGCTTTTGCACATCAGCCTGGATTTGACTCCTGCCTCATTTTGACCCACCTGGCATGAGTCGTAACTTTCGCTGTTGCGGTGACGCAGCAGTACCACATGATCTGTAAACCGCCTATTCGCATTTGCTGTTTCGCGGCGCTGCTATACGTCACGTGTTTCGCTCAGCCAATCATCCTGTTACTCCGCCATCTTGGTTATGGATACTCGTGTACGAGCTACGAATAGGTGTGATGTTTCGCATGCCGTTTGTAATCTTATGAATCCGGTCCCTTTGTGAACCACATTTTACTGTTTCATCTTCGCTAAATCACCCTAAAGTGGTCGAGACCTTGTAAGTACATAATATATTTTGTACAACGGCAACCATTTTCTGCCAATCAGATAACTGATTATAATCGATTGGTCGGTGTGGCCTGCGTTTCTATCCTGATTTCGGAATGAGGTTCATTTGGATATTTTCTTTATTATACCTAGTGTGTTAATATTTGCAATGCATTATTACAAGTTTTTTGTGCCTTACCAGTGTGTACATCGCCCTCCCGGGGATAATCGATTCAATTGTCTCATATGTCGTTATGTTAATTTAATAATGAGTTATTTGGAAGAAGAAGAAAAACTTGGTGCCTATATCATTATGATTTAACTAGCAACGGTACCCGCTCTATGGTAACTATGAAACCTAACCGGTCCTAACCGGTCCTAACCGGTCCTAAACCCGCCCTAACCGGTCCCTTCAATTGGGAGGCCCAAATGAAAAGGCAAAATATCAGGAATTGAAGGCTTTTTGTTCTTTTAAACGATTTATACAAACATCCGTTAAATCATATCACACGCAAATCATCAAAATCTAAACAGTATTTATAGGATTTCAATAAAAGCCACATCACTGTTCATATCCGTAAATATTCCATCGTGTTTGGAAAATTGGGAAAAAAATTGGAAAAACAAAATAGCCTATTTTACTCCAGGGGGTCCCAGGATTACCCACCCAAAATTTCGTTGCGATCGGTTCAGCCGTTTTTGCAGTACCTGGGAACAGACAGACAGCCAGACATTTGGTGAATTATAGTAAGATATGCATTCGCCGTAAGCCATGCTGTCCTGCATGTCTCGTGTGTGGAACTTAGTAGTGCATTTTTTTTATATATTTTTTTGTATACTGAATCGAGGCTCGTGAAAGAGCGAACATTTATTTCACAAACAAATCAAACAAAATATATAAAAAGAGGGAGCGGAAGACAAGATGGGGAGAGAAGGGGAGAGAAGGGGAAGCACACAAATGCAACATTTGAGAGCAGGGAGATGTGTGGGAGGGAGAGGGCTTGGCAGGAGGAGGCGTAGGAAGGGGGTGGGGGGTGGGAGAAGTATAAAACACAAGGACACCAAGGACTTCCAGGACAGAAGTTGGTATTTCAAAAAAGTGGATTTGGGGTGAAATTAGCGGGGGTAGAAAAGATCAAGGTTTTGGATGGGGGAGGATAAGAGATGGTCGTGAACAGCTGTTTTAAAGACCTGGAGGGAGGAGTGGGATTGAAGAGAGTGAGGGAGTTTGTTCCAGAGGTGGGAGAAAAGAGGAATGAAGGAGTGAAGATGAGCAGAGAGTCTTGATTTTGGCAGTTTAACCATAAGAGGGTTGCAGGCAGATCTTGTGCGACCTGTGGGAATATTTGGGGGACAGAGCCCAGAGAGAGCTGAGGGGGCAAGGCCAGAGAGGAGTCCGTAGAAGACGGAAAGACCACCAGCCTGCCTGCGGTGAGTGAGTGAAAGGCCCTCGGAGGTAGCTTCATCGCGGGAGATTCCAATGATTCTGAACGCTTTGGTTTCAAGAGCGTGAAGACGAGCTAGGTGTGAGGCAGGAGCACCAGACCAGAGGGGAGAGCAGTATTCCATTGAGATTTCAGTATTCCATTGTTTCAGTGCTGTCCCTCTCCCACTCACTATTCCTATGAGCATCGTTGGCTGGAGGTGCAGTGGATGCAACGTGAAGTCTGATGCACATAGGCGCATCTGCTGCCCTTGATGATGTATGATGACTGTATGAGTATGATGTATGAGTATGATGACTGCTGCCCTTGATGTCCAAAGTGGGCACAGCTGGCTGCAGATGCTGTGCAGTGATGCCCAAGTTGTTGCCACCACTGACTTTCATGGGCACATTTATGATTTATAATTATACAATGTAGCGCTGCCCAGGCTGACCTACAGGTGCAGTTTGATATCTGAGTGTCCATCTTGTAGCCTTAGCCGAAAGAGGCTCCACCAAAGAAAACGGGCCACCCATTAGCCATATCTGGCTCTCCCTCATTAACAAGCAGACCCCTACAAACATTGGTATCAACACATCGAGCACAATGGGTCACGATGAGTAAAACCACACTGGCCAATCAGCAACACACAATGAACAACCAATCAGCATCTCACAATAACTAACCAATGGGGGATGTGCAGTTCTTATAAACTCTGCTCCTAGTCGTTCCAGTTATTTCCTCCTGTCGATGGGTGGAGCTTGCTGCCGGAAACTTTGAGGCCTACTTTCTTTCATTTGCTTTTGCTTTGGAGTTGTTTTTTAAAGTATAAAGAATATAAATACCTCTCTTAAGAGCCAACTAGTGGTGCAAACAGCAAACCTTTTACCTTATTGGTATATATAATGTTGTCTCCTCGAGTGATTATCAGATTTTCTTTGGAACAGGATGCGTTGGGCAGAAATATATCCCACGATATACCTCAAGTCCGGCATCCCTTTAGATCTTCTGGGACCAATGCTGTTTGTGATACTATTCACTGACGTCTTTTTCATTGAAAAAAATCGATTGTATCACTTTGTAGATACCTTCTCTCTGAAGAATAGTTCTGTACCTCCTCCACCTCAACAAGAAAGGCGACAACAGCATCTCTCGCTCTCTCTGCTGATAAGGAACGGAAACATGTCTTTTACTGCAAGAAAGATGCCAAATATCATTTTATCCATCCACAAAGACCAGCAGGCAAATTCCAAATGTGGTCAACCTTTGGGAAAACTAAAATCACAACAGATACTGGGCCTTAGTATCAGCAACAACCAGTCTTGGGTAGATTATATCTCCAAGCTGGTCTTTAACGCCTGCCGCCATCCAAGATTTCCCTGCAGAGCCAAGTCCTTTCTCTGGCTTCCTCATCTTATAGCTGTGCACAAAGTTTTCATCTGGAGTGTCATGGAATATCGCTCCGACACTTCACTGGTGTAGCTATGCTTACCGCCCTTCCCCCGCACCCTTTGGGCCCTGAAACCTAAGGCCTTCATTGTCATTGGAATCTCACATCAGGAAGATGAGTCTTAGGGTCTCCTTCTTGTTCATCATGGACATGTTGGGGGTCTTACAGTTTTTTACATTCCCAATTCCGGTCTCGCTGTTCCTTTCCTCTCACTTCTCCATCCAGCCTCTTCTCCTTCAGGTCACACGTGTTCTCCCAGAAACTCTAAACTCATCCCCAGCCTCGATTCTTTCCTACCCCTCGTTTCCCACCTCTGGAACTCTTCCTGATTCTTGTGTTGATCTCCTGAGAATGGGATTTGAAGTCTCCTACCACTCCAACCTAATGGTCTATCCCATTTTCACGAATTAGCTTTACTATACCTGCCAAGGTCCTATTCCCACTTTTCTGCAATATTATTCCTCTTCTTATTCCATGGTACATGCTCATTGTTATCCCACAGTTTTCCTTTGCACCCCATTTAGTCTGTTGGTCCATTGTCCCCTGTCGCACGACTCTTCCATGAGCTTGTGTTCATCATAAATCGACTTTTCACAATCATTCTTTTTTACTTCTGATTTTTATCTTCCAATGTTAAACTTGCTCTTCTATAACCATAGGTAGGTGAAGAGCACTCCACTTTTACTTATTAAGTCAGATTCCCACCCTAGCTATAAAATACTGTCACCATGGTATTTCACAGCCAGGACATTGCATCAATTATTATCGTCCATCAGACGGGATGTTTAGCCAGGGTCCCATATGCCATATTTTGCTGGTGGACATTAAAGAGCCCATTGTATCGTTCACAAAATATATTTGTATGCTGGGACCCTGGGGAACTTCCAAGTTACTGTCTTAAACAACTGTGGGTCTCCTACTCTTCACTACCGGCACATCCCTCCTTGTGTCCTATGGCTTTAACGAGTTCAGCTGGCCCAGAATATACACACACACACACACACACACACACACACACACACACACACACACACACACACACACATACACACACATACACACACACACACACACACACACCTCGTTTTTTCATTTCTGTTCCTCACAATTCTATCCCTCTCTTTCATTCACAGACATATACACACACACACACACACACACACACACACACACCCCACCCCCAAAAAACACACACACACACACACACACACACACACACACACACACATCCATGTGCACAAACAATCACACACACATCCATGTGCACAAACAATCACACACACATCCATGTGCACAAACAATCACACACACACACACAATCACACACACACACACAAACACACACAAATACATACATACATACATACACGAACACACAAATACATACATACATACACGCACACACAAATACATACATACATACATACATACATGCACACACAAATACATACATACATACACACACACAAATACATACATACAAACACGCACACACACATACATACATACATACACACATACACACATACATACACACACGTACATACACATACATACACCAACACATACACACAAACACACACATGCCCTCCACCGTCCAAACATGAGAGGCTAACAATCATAAAATTATATTGTTTAAAGTGATTGTCTGGACAAATCTCTTACTGTTAGCCATTGACGATCAAAATATCTGCATGAGATCTCCTGCTATCCGAGCTGTTCTGTGACAGGCATCACCATGAATGAGGATAGAAATGTAATCACCCTTTATAGGCCTTATCCATTCCCAAAGCATGCCAAACAATCGTTTTGGTTGTGAGGTCACAACAAATGTCTCCACGACATGATTGAAGAAGTGTTGTATTACTCATTTGGGGATTGCAATAGGCTGTTCAGATTGAAAGGGAGTTTTATTTGATGAAGAGAGATCATTAAAAGAGATTAAGGAAGAAGCAAAAGATACATAGTCCGAAATTAACAATGAGTGTCGTTCAACAACCAAACACATGGTCCTAAATTAACAATGAGTGTAGTACAACAACCAAACACATGGTCCTAAATTAACAATGAGTGTAGTACAATAAACAAACACATGGTCCTAAATTAACAATGAGTGTAGTACAATAAACAAACACATGGTCCTAAATTAACAATGAGTGTAGTACAACAACCAAACACATGGTCCTAAATTAACAATGAGTGTGGTACAACAAAAAACACATGGTCCTAAATTAACAATGAGTGTAGTACAACAACCAAACACATGGTCCTAAATTAACAATGAGTGTAGTACAACAACCAAACACATGGTCCTAAATTAACAATGAGTGTAGTACAACAACCAAACACATGGTCCTAAATTAACAATGAGTGTAGTACAATAAACAAACACATGGTCCTAAATTAACAATGAGTGTAGTACAACAAACAAACACATGGTCCTAAATTAACAATGAGTGTTGTACAATAAACAAACACATAGTCCTAAATTAACAATGAGTGTTGTACAACAAACAAACACATAGTCCTAAATTAACAATGAGTGTAGCACAACAAACAAACACATAGTCCTAAATTAACAATGAGTGTAGTACAACAAACAAACACATGGTCCTAAATTAACAATGAGTGTGGTACAACAAAAAACACATGGTCCTAAATTAACAATGACTGTAGTACAACAAACAAACACATGGTCCTAAATTAACAATGACTGTAGTACAACAAACAAACACATAGTCCTAAATTAACAATGACTGTAGTACAACAAACAAACACATAGTCCTAAATTAACAATGACTGTAGTACAACAAACAAACACATGGTCCTAAATTAACAATGAGTGTTGTACAATAAACAAACACATGGTCCTAAATTAACAATGAGTGTAGTACAATAAACAAACACATGGTCCTAAATTAACAATGAGTGTAGTACAATAAACAAACACATGGTCCTAAATTAACAATGAGTGTAGTACAACAACCAAACACATGGTCCTAAATTAACAATGAGTGTAGTACAATAAACAAACACATGGTCCTAAATTAACAATGAGTGTAGTACAATAAACAAACACATGGTCCTAAATTAACAATGAGTGTAGTACAACAACCAAACACATGGTCCTAAATTAACAATGAGTGTAGTACAACAACCAAACACATCGTCCTAAATTAACAATGAGTGTAGTACAATAAACAAACACATGGTCCTAAATTAACAATGAGTGTAGTACAATAAACAAACACATGGTCCTAAATTAACAATGAGTGTAGTACAACAACCAAACACATGGTCCTAAATTAACAATGAGTGTAGTACAACAACCAAACACATCGTCCTAAATTAACAATGAGTGTAGTACAATAAACAAACACATGGTCCTAAATTAACAATGAGTGTAGTACAATAAACAAACACATGGTCCTAAATTAACAATGAGTGTAGTACAACAACCAAACACATGGTCCTAAATTAACAATGAGTGGAGTACAACAACCAAACACATGGTCCTAAATTAACAATGAGTGTAGTACAACAACCAAACACATGGTCCTAAATTAACAATGAGTGTAGTACAATAAACAAACACATGGTCCTAAATTAACAATGAGTGTAGTACAATAAACAAACACATGGTCCTAAATTAACAATGAGTGTAGTACAATAAACAAACACATGGTCCTAAATTAACAATGAGTGTAGTACAACAACCAAACACATGGTCCTAAATTAACAATGAGTGTAGTACAACAACCAAACACATGGTCCTAAATTAACAATGAGTGTAGTACAATAAACAAACACATGGTCCTAAATTAACAATGAGTGTAGTACAACAAACAAACACATGGTCCTAAATTAACAATGAGTGTTGTACAATAAACAAACACATAGTCCTAAATTAACAATGAGTGTTGTACAACAAACAAACACATAGTCCTAAATTAACAATGAGTGTTGTACAATAAACAAACACATAGTCCTAAATTAACAATGAGTGTTGTACAACAAACAAACACATAGTCCTAAATTAACAATGAGTGTTGTACAATAAACAAACACATGGTCTGAAATGAACAACGAGTGTAATACAACAAACAAACACATAGTCCTAAATTAACAATGAGTGTTGTACAATAAACAAACACATGGTCTGAAATGAACAACGAGTGTAATACAACAAACAAACACATGGTCCTAAATTAACAATGAGTGTTGTACAATAAACAAACACATGGTCTGAAATGAACAACGAGTGTAATACAACAAACAAACACATGGTCCTAAATTAACAATGAGTGTTGTACAATAAACAAACACATGGTCTGAAATGAACAACGAGTGTAATACAACAAACAAACACATAGTCCTAAATTAACAATGAGTGTTGTACAATAAACAAACACATGGTCTGAAATGAACAACGAGTGTAATACAACAAACAAACACATGGTCCTAAATTAACAATGAGTGTTGTACAACAAACAAACACATAGTCCTAAATTAACAATGAGTGTTGTACAATAAACAAACACATAGTCCTAAATTAACAATGAGTGTTGTACAATAAACAAACACATGGTCTGAAATGAACAACGAGTGTAATACAACAAACAAACACATGGTCCTAAATTAACAATGAGTGTAGTACAACAAACAAACACATAGTCCTAAATTAACAATGAGTGTTGTACAATAAACAAACACATGGTCCTAAATGAACAATGACTGTGGTATAACAAACAAACACATTGTCGAAAATTAACAATGAGTGTTGTACAATAAACAAACACATGGTCCTAAATGAACAATGACTGTGGTATAACAAACAAACACGTAGTCCAAAATTAACAATGAGTGTGGTGCAACAAACAAACACATGGTCCTAAATTAACAATGAGTGTTGTACAATAAACAAACACATGGTCCTAAATGAACAATGACTGTGGCATAACAAACAAACACATTGTCGAAAATTAACAATGAGTGTTGTACAATAAACAAACACATGGTCCTAAATGAACAATGACTGTGGTATAACAAACAAACACGTAGTCCAAAATTAACAATGAGTGTGGTGCAACAAACAAACACCGACAATAAAAGTAAACATCAAGGAGGGTTGAGAGCTCTAGATGACATCAGTAGTCTATGGTGACAAATTATTTAAAAAGGTGCCAACATGGAATTGGACATGTAATTCTCGTGAATCACAAGCTTATAACAGCTGGAAGGAAATATAAGAGTAGACAGACATGTGGACAAGACTTAACAGACAGGAGGAAAGATATAACGATGAATGAAGATGCCTAGACAGCTTATCTGTGTGAAAGCAAACAAGGAAGAGATTTATCTTAATCTGTGTGATCCTGTGACGTTTGAGAAGGTGGAGAGTGCAGAAAACAGCTGCTGCCACACCTCAGCACAACCGGTAAACAGGCTATATTGCCAACCGTGTGTGTGTATGTGTATATATATATATGTGCGTGTGTGTGTGTATATATATGTATGTATGTGTATATATGTGTATGTGTGTGTGTGTGCGTATGTGTACATATGCGCATATATATGTGTATGTGTGCATGCGTATATGTGTATATATGTCCGTATGTGTGTGTATATATGATATATATATATATCCATGTGTGTGTTTGTGTGTGTGTGTGTGTGTGTGTGTATATATATATCTTTGTGTGTGTGTGTGTGTGTGTATATATGTATGTGTGTATATATGTGTGTGTGTGTGTGTGTGTGTATATGTGCGTGTGTATATGTATGTATGTGTGTATGTGTATATGTGTGTGTATATATATATGTGTGTGTGTGTGTGTGTGTGTGTGTGTGTATATATATATGTGTGTATGTGTATATATGCGCATATATATGTGTATGTGTGTATGCGTATATGTGTATATATGTATGTGTGTACATATATATCCGTGTGTGTGTGTGTATGCGGATGTGTGTATATGTGCATATGTGTGTGTGTGTGTGTGTGTGTGTATATGTATGTGTATGTGTATATATGTGCATATATATATATGTGTGTGCGTGTGTGGATGCATTTGTTTGTGTGCCTGTGTGAATAATAAGAGAGACAGAATTGTGAGTAACAGAAATGAAAAAACCAGATTGTGTGTGTGTGTGTGTGTGTGTGTGTGTGTGTGTGTGTGTGTGTGTGTGTGTGTGTGATTTGTTTGCAGCTTCTCCATTAGCCTCAGACTATGTAAATAAAACCAAACCAGAAAGCATCTCAAAATGCAAAGCCAATCCGCTTTGTGCTTGAACTAAACTTGACGAAAACGCCAGTTTAAAAAATGGTTCATTTTTTTCATTTGTGCTCTCTCCATATTTTCATAAAGGTTTACTGAAGATTTGATGACAAAAGCTCAATTGGTAAAAATTTTATGGCCTTGGGTATGTTCCATTATCAACTTATTAATATTAGTGTCATGTGGATACTAGATGGTATTCATATAATGTGCAAACGCTTATGTTTTTGAAGGTTTTTTTTTGTTTGATCCAATATGGCTGCCAGACCAAGTGAGCGATGACATTATAAATTCGCATTCTCTAATATAATTGTTGTGTGGATCACACTCACGAAATTTCAAACTTCTCAGACTAAGCGTTGTTCGTTGTCGAATTATGACGTCATAATGAAGGCACTGATGACATCATCATTAACATATCTTATTCCCCATGGGGAATACTTGACAATGAGCCATGTTTCAATTTTTTCCCATGGAGTTTTCAGAGATATGAAGGTGCAAAGTCGGTCCGTTCGAAGGTACTGCAAAAACGGCTCAACCAATCGCAACGATATTTTGGGTGGGCATTCCTGGGACCACTGGGGTAAAATAGGCTATATTGTTTTTCCAATTTTTCCGTTTTCCAATTTTCCAGTTTTTCCCAACACGATGGAATAATAGTTACCGATATGAACAGTGATGTGGCTTTTGTTGAAATTCTACAAATACTGTTTATTCTACGTACCAGGAGAGAGTAGATCGACTCCTGACGAACTCTTCCTATATAAACGTGCGGCTCCGAAGTAACACGGCAGCGTGTGCAAAGCAACTGAGAAACATCTGTGGCGGCCGCTTCCGTGTTACAGATTCGGCGCGCACTCTTCACACATAAACATGCGACTGAGAAAGACGTGTAGCGGCCGCTTCTGTTTTGAAGAATTCAATATTTTTTCAAAATGGGCGCCATGTCCTGTTTAGATTTTGATGATTTGCGTGTGATGTGATTCAACGGATGTTTATATGAATTGTTTAAAATAAAAAAAGCCTTCAATTTCTGATATTTTGCCTTTTCATTTGGGCTTCCCAATTGAAGCTCCACCCATAGTGTGGGTACCGTTGCTAGTACTGGTAATGGAACAAACCTCTGTTCCAGACACATTGAGGCTGAATGTAAAATAAATAAATAAACACGTTAACAAGTTTTAAAAAACGGGCCGTCTCGTACTTGACGTGCTGCAATGGGGCTAATAAGGGCTATGTATCGTCTCTATGGAATTTTCCCTTTCACATTTCGAGAAAAGGCGATCTGAAAGTACTGTACGGTACCGTAGCTTGCTCTGGTGACATGAACGCAATGGCATCAGCATCACCGCGTCCATTTTCCCATATTTCCCCAAGGCACTCCGACGATCTATGAAGTTATGGGTTAATAATTTGGTATTGAAGGAGCTGTGGCTCCCACGTCGATCGAAAGAATGGACGCGACAAAAAGCTTGAATTCATCTGAGCTGCTTTATTAGAATCAAACACTCAGGCACTCTGGGAAAAACGTTTTACGGTCGGCAATATATATCTATTCCGCCAGGGGGTTTGCCCAGGCCTGGCGCCAGGGGGCGTGGCCCCGCGGGCCGGCTGCGGCCTGGCAAGCCGAGGGCGAGCCTGCCCGGGCGTCCCGACCGAGGCCTGGCAAGTCGAGCGCGGGCCTGCCCGGGCGTCCTGGACGAGCCCGGCCTGGTGATCGCTCCGCGTCCTTGATAGGTGCAAGGCGATTGTGTAACCCCAGCGGCAGCCGCTACACACGTCCCCCCAGAATCGACTTGCACCGGCAGGGTCAACTTGAGGGGGGTCCTGATGACCCGGCCGAAGCGACCCCTGGTGGGTCGTGGGAGGGGGTCCGGTGAGGTGGTGGGCGGTCGAGTGGGGGGCACCGTGGACGGGGGGCGGCCTCGCCGCGGCGGGAGGGCCACCCGTGGTGGGTGGTCGACGTCCACGTGCGCCGGCTTGAGGCGGTCCACTGCAATCCGGTCCGACCTGCCGCCGATGTCGATGACGAACGACTTGTCGTCCCGTCGCAGCACCCGGAAGGGCCCGTCGTACGGCGGCTGGAGTGGCCGCCGATGTGCGTCGTGACGCACAAAAACATACTCCGCGGTGCGGAGTGCTGGGGGGACGTAGGACTGGGGGTCACCGTGGTGGGATGTCGGCACGGGGGCAAACCGTCGGGCGGCCTCCTGGAGGTCCGAGCGCTGGCGAGCTGCGGACCAGGGGCTGGTAGCGTCGGGCACGAATTCGCCCGGGACGCGTAGCACCTGGCCATAGACCAGCTCGGCGGTGGATGCCTGGAGGTCCTCCTTGGGGGCCGTGCGAAGGCCCAAAAGGACCCACGGCAGCCGGTCGGCCCAACCGCCGTCTTGAAGGCCGGCCATGAGCGCGGCCTTCATGGAGCGGTGGAATCGCTCGCACAACCCGTTTGCTTGGGGGTGGTAGGCCGTAGTACGGTGGAGCTTGACCCCCAGGTTGCGGGCGACCGCGCCCCACAGCTCGGAGGTGAACTGTGGTCCGCGGTCTGACGAGATGTCCGCCGGTGCGCCGAAGCGGGCGACCCAGGTGGCGATGAAGGCCTGCGCCACGTCGGCGGTGGTGGTGGAGACGAGGGGAACGGCCTCCGGCCACCTGGTGGTCCTGTCCACCATGGTGAGCAGGTGTGTGAACCCTCGTGATGGGGGAAGGGGGCCCACCAGATCCACGTTGACGTGGTCGAAACGTCGTTCGGGCACGGTGAAAGGTGCCAGCGGGGCCTGGGTGTGTCGGTGGACCTTGGCCCGTTGGCAGGCGGTGCAGGCGCTGGTCCAATCGCGGACGTCCCGACGAAGGCCGTGCCAGACGAAACGCGCCGACACCAGCTTCTGGGAAGCTTTCCGGCCCGGGTGGGAAAGGCCGTGGAGGGAGGCGAAGATGCGGCGTTGCCAGGTGACGGGCACGATGGGGCGAGGCCGGCCTTGGGAGACGTCGCAGAGCAGGACAGTGTCCGCGCAGGGGATGTCGGCCAGGCGGAGGCCCGTGTCCGCCGCCCGGAGGGCTTGCACCGTGGTGTCGGTGGTTTGGTCCGCCGCCATGAGCGCAAAATCCACGCCCAGGTGGACCGCGTTCGCGCTGGCCCGGGAAAGACAGTCGGCCACGGCGTTGTTTTTGCCGGCGACGTGCCGGATGTCCGTGGTAAACTCCGACACGGCGGAGAGGTGGCGCTGTTGGCGGGCCGACCATGGCTCCGTGACCTTGGCCATGGCGTAAACCAACGGCTTGTGGTCGACGAACGCCGTGAAAGGTCGGCCCTCCAGGAGGTGGCGGAAATGGCGGACGGCCAGGTGTAGACCGAGGAGCTCCCGGTCAAACGTGCTGTATTTGAGCTCGTTCGGCCGGAGCTGCCGGCTGAAAAAAGCGAGTGGCTGCCAAACCCCGTTCACCCATTGCTCATGTACGGCGCCCACCGCGTAGTCGGAGGCATCCGTGGTGAGGGCGATGGGAGCGTTGAGCACCGGGTGAGCGAGCAGTGTTGCGTCGGCGAGGGCCCGCTTTGAGCTTTGGAAGGCCGCATCCATTGCTGCGGACCAGGCGATGTCGTGCTTGGCCGGCTTGCCCCGGAGGGCTTCGTAGAGGGGCCGCATGAGTTGAGCAGCGCGGGGCACGAAGCGGTGATAAAAATTCACCATTCCCAGGAATTCCTGCAGGGCCTTTATGGTGCGGGGACGCGGGAAAGTGGTGATGGCCTCGACCTTGGTTGGCAGCGGCACAGCCCCGTTCTTGGTGATGTGGTGGCCCAAAAAATCAACGGCCGTCGTGCCGAAGTGGCATTTGGCCGGGTTGACGATGAGGCCGTGCTCGCTGAGGCGCCCGAACAGTGTTCGGAGGTGGAGGAGGTGCTCGGCCCGGGACGTGCTGGCGACGAGGATGTCGTCCAGGTAAACGAAAAGGAACGGCAGGTCACGCAGCACGCCGTCCATCAAGCGCTGGAACGCCTGAGCCGCGTTCTTGAGACCAAACGGCATCCGCAAGAACTCGAATAAGCCGAACGGCGTGATGACTGCCGTTTTAGGGACGTCGGCCGCCCTGACAGGTACCTGGTGATATCCCCGTATGAGATCAATTTTTGAAAAAATGACCCGTCCCGCCAGACGGGCGGAGAAGTCTTGGATATGCGGGATCGGGTACCTGTCGGGTGTTGTAGCGTCATTAAGACGGCGGTAGTCGCCACACGGGCGCCATCCACCCCCCGGCTTTGGCACGATGTGCAGTGGCGAGGCCCACGTGCTATCGGAGCGCCGCACGATGCCGAGGTGCTCCAACGCGTCGAATTCGGCCTTCACAACGGCAAGCTTGGCTGGGTCGAGGCGGCGGGCCCTGGCATAGACCGGCGGGCCCGTGGTTGGTATGTGGTGCTCGATCCCATGCCGTACTGCGACGGCCGAAAACGTCAGCCGCGTGAGGGCCGGGAACTCCGCGAGCAGGCGAGCAAACTCGTTCGCCGCCGGGACGGTGCATGCCAGCTCGGTCGGCGCGGAGCTGCTCAATGTGCATACCAGGGAGCTGAAGGTTTCAGCGTTGATTAAACGACGCCGTTGGACGTCCACCAGCAGTCCGTGTGCGCAGAGGAAGTCGGCGCCGAGCAGAGCCATGGGCACGTTGGCGGTTACAAACGTCCAAGCGAAGCGTTGGCCGCCGAAGCAGAGGGTGACGTTGCGCGGGCCGAAGGTGCGGATAGTCGATCCGTTGGCCGCAACCAAGGAGGGGCCGCAAACCGCGGATTGCCTGTCCTGGTCAGAGGCGGGCATGACGCTCACTTGGGCGCCGGTGTCGCACAGGAAGCGCCGTCCGGACGCTTTATCCGTGATGAACAGTAAGTTGCCCGTGTGACTGTGGCCGGCGCTCATGGCAGGTAATGAACGCCGGCCTGGCCGTTTCCCGACCCGCCGAAGGTGCACGGGGGTCGGCATGTCCGGGCCTTCTGTCCGAACCTGGCATGATAGGAACACCACGCTTGGTCGGGTGGAGGCTTCGGACGTCGTGCTGAACGTGGTCGGCTCGGTATAGCGGCCGCCAATTGCGTCGGCAGTTCGGCCGTCGAACGCGCCGGGTGCTCGGGCGCCATGGATGGTGCATCAGGCGGCGGCGGGTCCCATGTCGCCGCTGCGATGCGCTGTCCCGCGGCGGAGATTTTGTCGGCTTCTCTGGCAAGGGCCCGGGGATCTGTGATCGTCGTGCTTGCCAGGGCGAGGCGTACCGGGTTAGGCAGCTGACGGAGGAACAGCTCCCGGAACAGGAATGCCGGAGAGTGCTCGCCGAGCAGCGAAAGCATGTAGTCCATTCGCTCGGAAGGGCGCGTGTCGCCGAGCTCCGGCAAATCGAGCAGGCGCCGTGCGCGTTCCGCCGCTGGGAGGGCGAAAGCATCGAGGAGAAGCTTCTTAATCGCGCCGTATTTGTCCGCGGCTGGCGGGCTCTCGAGGAGGCTCAGGGCGCGGGCTGCGGTGGCTGAACCGAGCGCAGCGACCACGTGGTGGAAGCGGGTGTCGTCCGCCGTGATGCCCCGCAGGGCGAACAGGGACTCCGCTTGTGCGAACCAAACCGCCGCGTGAGCCTCCCAGAAGGTAGGCAGTTTAAGGGCGACTGCCGTGTCCATGTCGGTAGGTCACCAATGAAGGAGCTGTGGCTCCCACGTCGATCGAAAGAATGGACGCGACAAAAAGCTTGAATTCATCTGAGCTGCTTTATTAGAATCAAACACTCAGGCACTCTGGGAAAAACGTTTTACGGTCGGCAATATATATCTATTCCGCCAGGGGGTTTGCCCAGGCCTGGCGCCAGGGGGCGTGGCCCCGCGGGCCGGCTGCGGCCTGGCAAGCCGAGGGCGAGCCTGCCCGGGCGTCCCGACCGAGGCCTGGCAAGTCGAGCGCGGGCCTGCCCGGGCGTCCTGGACGAGCCCGGCCTGGTGATCGCTCCGCGTCCTTGATAGGTGCAAGGCGATTGTGTAACCCCAGCGGCAGCCGCTACAGTATCTTACAAGGAACTTCAATGTAGGAGAGGAGGACATATTTAGGCCCATCAAAGCCTGCACTAGTAATGCCAACTTGCGGTCGTTTTTCCATGCTCTATCCTTTTAAATGCTGAGCATCAAAACTATGAAACAGCACCTACGTACCATTTAAATAGTATTTACTATTTGGTATGTATGTATGACTCAGCCGAGGTTCCGAACCGTTAACCTCCCAAACTCAAAGCAGACACTCTAACCATTACACCACCTGTTGTTGTTGTTGTTGTTGTTGTTGTTGTTACCCTGCGCTCGCGAAGCGAAAAGTGGGGTTAAGCATTCAGTTACATACGTGTGTGTGCCGTGTGCCGTACGCCATGTACCTCCCATCCCATGTACGCCATGTACGCCATGTACGCCATGTACCTCCGTACGCCATGTACCATACGTACATGTCTGAATTTTATAAATTCATTTTCTCGGCAACTGTTCGTCCGATTGACATGAAATATTAACCATAGGAGAGCCTCCTCCTGTAGACTATTTTAATGATTATTATGACGTCATAGGTCACGTGGTACAGGCGCCATCTTGAAAAAACTTCGCACCTCTATATCTATGAAACCACTCCATGGAAATTTTTTTCGACCTGGCTCATTGTCAACTACTCCCCATGGGGAATAAGATATGTTAATGATGATGTCCATCAGTGCCTTCGTTATGATGTCATAATTCGACAAATACAGCACATCCATCTGGTCATTATTTTAAAAAATTCAGCAACTTGGCCTGATGGACACGAATTTTTCACCACCGGAGCGCCTCCTCCTTTAGAATATTGTAATGATAATCATGACGTCATCGGTCATGTGGTACAGGCGCCATATTGGAAAAACCGAAAAATGTTTCACCTCTATATCTCCAAAACCGCTGCATGGAAAAAATTGAAACATGGCTCATTGTAAAGAACTCCATATCGGGAATAGGTGTTGTTAGCGATGACGTCATTGGTGCCATTATTATGACGTCATAATTCGACAGGAAAAACGCTTAGTCTGATCAGTTTGAAATGTATTCAGCATGATCTATGCAACAATTATATTAGAGAATATAAATTTATGATGTCATCGATTACGTGGTCTGGCAGCCATATTGGATCAAAGAAAAACAATGTTCAAAAACAGAAGAGTTGGCTCGCAACAAGTTGACTGCGCAGGGTAAGTATTCTATGAATACCATCTAGTTGTTGCTGTTGCTGTTGTTGTTGTTGTTGTTGTTGTTGATGATGATGATGTCATGGCAACAGTCGATTTCAATATCAATGAACTGATAGACATTGTTTAACAAATTGCTAAACATGTGTCCTTTTGGGATTTTTAGGTGAACCTGCAATTCTCATTCCCAAAAACCTTCTGTCATGACTATCCTAATAGATCAAATATTGTGATGTCCAAGGATGACCTAAAGTGCAAACCAGGAATCATTTTGATATGGTGGCCGCATATGATAACCTACCCTTTTCCAACAACGTAATAATATTCATCATTCGTATTTGATTCATATTTGAAAAATTCAAGATGGTGGCTGTGTGTGTCCGTGTCTAGGTGCTCCATGTCAGAGTTCAATCATTCCGTCTGTATTCCCCCTCTCAATTACACTTCCCTTCCTTCTCCCACGACATGTTCGGGTGTGTATCTTGTGGACACTGCTCGTCATGCGGAGAGGTGCAGTGTGGTTCAACACATCGGGCGGGCTTTCATTGTTGTGCCTGTTGGCACAACTCTAAATGCTGTGATTCGTCGGGGTGGTTTGTGTTTCACTCTTGGGCCTGTGAACTTGGCTCGGTTTCCCTTCGTGGGTCGTCCCTGCACGGTTCAGGTGGTGGAGTTGATGCAGAGAAGGAGGTTGGAAGTGTTGTGTGTGCAGGAGACCAGAGGAAAGGGGATAGGGCGAGGAGGTTGGTCGGAGGATACAAGATGTTGCACACAGGTGTGGATGGAAGGAGTAATGGTGTAGGAATAATAATAGTTTCGGACGAGATCAGCAAGCAGGTGGTTAGAGTAGAAAGATGGGAGGGGTGGATAGTTATGGCATGGGTGGTGGTTCAGAGATAAATGGTGTGTGTGATGTCAGTATATGAGCCACAAACAGGAAGGTCTAGGACAGAGAAGCAGGAATTCAGAGACACACTGAAGAGGATAATGGGAATGTTTGAGATTGAGGTGATGCTGTGCATTGTGGTCGACTTTAAAGCGCATGTTGGCGTAGTGGAGCCAAGTGAAGAGGAATGTGTTGGTAAATTTGGTGGGGGAACAAGGAATATAGAGGGTCAATAGCTGGTGGAGCTGATGGCAAGGAATGGGATAGCCATAGATCGTTCATTCTTTCAAAAGTGGGAAAGCCACATGATTACCGATAGGAGTGGACAACCAGAGAACAGAACTGGATTTGGTGGTGATAAGGAAGCAACAGCTGTGGAGGGTTAAGGATTGCAAGGCAGTGGCTGGACAGCATGTTACCTCCCAGCACAAACAAGCCTGTGGTGTTTGTGGTGAGGATGAAGAAAAGGAGGGAGGTTAAGAGCAGGGGTTGCAAGGTTATTATGTGGGTGAAGTGTAGGGGAAACGTCACCAACAAGTACAAGGCGATGGGGAGGGCCAGGTATGATCAACTTTGTGAAGAAGCAGAAGATTTGGAAAAGGAGTGGAAGAAGTATGGAGAGGCATTTAGGGGAATTGCAGAAGTGTTGCCTGGAAGGACATCAGGAAAGGGTGCATCGTTTAGGGATAGAAACCAGGTACGGTGGACGGGGAAAGTAGCGAAGGCAGTTGGTGAAAAGAAGGAGGTTTGGAAGAGGATGGAGAAGATCAAGCAAAGAGGGAGGCACCCGAATGCGTGGTTGCTGCACCTGTATGGGAAGAAGAATAAAGCAGCAAGGAGAACTGCGGATAAGATGACTGATATGGAAAAGGAGGTATATAACAAGTTGGAGGAGGATGGTGGGGGGAAGATGATCTATAAATTGGCTCGGGACAGGGACGTAGATAGCAAGGACATGAAGGGAGTGCCAGTGATTATAAGGATGGAGGCGGGAGGCTAGTGACAGAGAGGGGTGCAGTATTGAAGGTTTGGGAAGGATATTTCAAACAGCCTTTGAACCAAGAAGGAAGCAACAGCGAGCTGGAGCAACCGAGTTATGTGGAGGGAAAAGTTAAGTTGGTGGAGGTCACGGAAGAGGAAGTGCAGACAGCATTGAAGAGGATGAAAAAGGGAAAGGTGCCAAGCATTGATGAGGTATGTACAGGAATGATAATTACAGTGGGAGAAGTTGGAGTCAGGTGCATGAAAAGGCTGTTGAATGTATGTATTCATGAGAGAGGGTTCAATTCCAGAGGATTGGAGGACAGGGTTAATTATGCCGATATGGAAGGGGAAGGGCAATGTTCAAGATCTGGGGAAGTACAGGGGCATTACGCTCCTGAGTCATGTCATGAAGATGTTGGAGAGGGTTCTGGATGAGAGGATAAGGAATCGTTTTGAGGAGGAGATCGGTGAAGAGCAGCAGGGGTTCAGAAAGTGTAGGGGAATGAGAAAAGGGATGTTCACACTGAGACAGCTGGTGGAGAATAGTTTGGAGGTGCAAGGTAAAATGGCATTGAGATTTGTGGATCTGGAGATGGCCTATGACACTGTCCCGAGAGAGATGGTGATGGCAACACTGAGATGGATGGGAGTGCCGGAAGCAGAAGTTAGATTGGTGGAAGGGATGTCCAAGGGAACAAAGGGAAGAGTTTTGGTTTGTCCTGGGATGTCAGATGAGTTCAATGTCATCATCGGTTTGAGGCAGGTAAGCGCTCCCAGCCCACTCCTGTTTATCATGGTGATGTAGCTGGTAAGCAGGAAGGTGAATATGAGGGGTATTCCAGGGAGGATATTGTATGCGGACGATCTTGCTGTTGTGGTGGAGAGTGGGCGGGAGCTGTAGGAAGTACTGGGGGAGTGGAAGGAGGCATTTGAGAAACATTGGCTGAAAATGAACATGGAGAATATGGAGATGATGTGTGTTGGGCAGCAGAGGAAAGAAATGAATATCAGGTTGGAAGAGAAAGAGATCAGACAAGGAAATAGGTTTGAGTATCTGGGGGGAACAGTGACCGGGAATGGTAAGTTGGAGGCAGATGTACGGAGGAGGATTCAGGTGGTTGTGCATGTGTGTAGGATAGTGGAGGGTGTAAAAGCAGATAGGAGGATTTCAAGGAGATTGAAAGGAAAGGTTGTGATGGTGTGCGTAACGCCTGCCTACCTTTATTGTCTGGAGATGGTGGCACTGACAGAGAGACAACAGAGGCTGCAGGTTTACGATAACAACTGGGTTAGGAGGATTGTGGGAATGAAGAGGGTGGATAGAAGGAGAATGGATGAACTTAGTGAGGGGATTGGTGTGCAGATGAGCCCTTACGGGAAGATTGGTGAAATGTCGGCTTAGATGGGCTGGATATTTGGTCTGGATGGGGTAGAAAGAATGGCAAAGAGAGCAGATAGGTTGAGGGTGCAAGGTAGGAGGAAAAGAGTGAGATGGGAGACCGTGGCTGAGATGGGAGGATTATGTGAAGAGGGATATCAGTAAGGTGTTGGTGGTTGAAGAGTGGAGAGAGTTAGCTGAGTACTCAGGGGAGTGGAGGAGTATCATGGTCAAGGCAGGGCAGGAGCTTGGTGCGATTAGACCTCACCCCTTATAAAGGGAAGAAGAGAACAACAAGTATCCACAAATGAGTGTTAGTTGACCAGACCTTCAAGCCTCTTCATAAAATAAATACGTTACTCTGATGATGCAACGTCCTGCCTATAAAGCACCAGGAGGGATGTTTGCATTCAAAACCTAATCTGTCTGGAATAAACCTCAAACTGGAAAACTCATTAGCAAGTATGCCTCCACGTTTACCCTGGTAGTAGTAGCAGTAGCAGTAGTATTCGTATTGGTCGTAGTAGTATTGACAGTCGTAGTTTTATTGATAGTGTTACGAATTCATGTGAATTACTATTCAGGTCTTTGCTTATCAATGTGTAGTCGATTAAAGGTTGTTGTGATTAAAGGGTCAGGAGCCCTTCTGGGGAAAAGGAGACCGGAAACGGAAGGAGAAAGACACGAGGTCCTGGAGAAGCGACGATCTTACCGAGGCGAGGGTACCGATATTGAGCAGCGTCTGACGCTGCGTTGGAAAACCCGTCTGGCGAAAGGAATTACCCCTTGACACATCAAGTTGCCGTGGGTTCGTGCACGGAACCAAGCGTCCTACACAGTTCGCCTCACCGTCTACAAGGACGCGTACGGGTCGCACCTTGGGCCTCGCGCGCTGGACAAGCCGCGCGTTGCTTTGCCCGCTTTGCTTGGCAAGGAGGTGTGCGCTGCAACCGTTGTTCCCGGTACGTGACGTGCACGTTTGGGAGCACGTCAGCCAGGGGTTCGTTCAACCGCCCGTGTGCGGAGAAGCCGACCTTCATCTTGGTCAGGAGGGGCCCAGAGACATTGTGAGGGACAGAGACCAGGGGTCGTGAGTACCCAAGGGGTCGGGAGTGGGGAAAGGGGACACACATATATAAGATGGCCATCTTAATAATATTGGTGATTGATTGTTGATTGTTGATGGTTGTTGATGGTTGTTGATGGTTGATTGCTCGGGGAAAATATTATTGATTGTTCCGGATCCTTGGTGTGGGGTGTCTTATTGATTGGAATTCATATTGATTGCGTTACGAAAGCGCATACATTATATATCTTTCTGGCGGAGTTCCTCTCACGGTCCGGGGGTCACCGAGACCAGGTAGTCACCGGGAGGACCACGTAACAGAATTGGGGGCTTGTCCGGGATCTAAAATTGTATAAAATAATAAAATAATATTTTTATTAATACAAATTTATTAATTAAGTATTAATTGGTAAATTTTTGGGGAAATTGGGGGTAAAGTCTTGGGTGAAGGTTAACAGGTGTTAACGATAGGCACCATGGCGTTTGTGGCACAGAACTTTGCGGTAACCCCGAGTGAGGCACAGTTCCGAGCGTTACTAAAGTCGGACCTCTTGAAATTGGCCAAACATTTTAACTTGGAGGTCCGAACTAATTTGAGGAAGGCAGAGTTGCAGACCACGGTGATACAGTCTATGGTGGGATTAGGAACATGGGACGAGTTAGCCTGGGAGTGGCTACCCGAAGAACCAGAAGACGTTGAGCTCCGGAAACTGGAGTTGCAATTACGGAGCCAGGAACGGATCAAAGAAGAAGAAAGGAAAGCAGAAAAGGAAAGAGCAGAAGAAGAAAGGAAAGCAGAAGAGAGGAGAGAAGAGAAACAAGCAGAGGAAAGGAGAGTGGAACGAGAACTCCAGGAAAGGTTAAAAGAAGAGGAAAGGAAAGCAGAAGAGAGGAGAGAAGAGAAACAAGCAGAGGAAAGGAGAGTGGAACGAGAACTCCAGGAAAGGTTAGCAGAAGAAGAAAGGAAAGCAGAAAAGGAAAGAGCAGAAGAAGAAAGGAAAGCAGAAGAGAGGAGAGAAGAGAAACAAGCAGAGGAAAGGAGAGTGGAACGAGAACTCCAGGAAAGGTTAGAAGGGAGAAAAGCAGAGGAGAGGAGAGCTGCCAGGGAACTCGAAGCAGAGGAGAGAAAAGCCGAAAGGGAGTTGAAGGAACGGGATCTGGCGCTTCAGCAAGAGATTAAATTCAAGGAGCTGGATTTAATGAGAGAACGGGGAGAGGTACCACCCTTGCTGACGGGGTCGACACCTAGCCAGAACACCTGGGAGGTGGGCAGACATGTGAGGCTGGTTCCACCCTTCAGTGAAAAGGAAGTCACTCAATTTTTCCACACTTTGAGAAAGTGGCTCGACAGTTAAACTGGCCAGAGGAGGCCTGGACCATACTAGTGCAAAGTGTGCTGGTGGGTAAAGCTCAAGAGATTTATTCGGCGCTACCAATGGACCAATGTGCAGATTATGAGGTATTGAAGAAGCACATCCTCAAAGCCTATAAGTTGGTTCCGGAAGCTTACCGGCAAAAATTCAGGAATGCCAGGAAGAGGGAGAGTGAGACCCATGTGGAGTTTGCTAGAGTGAAAGAAAATATGTTTGATCGGTGGTGTGAGTCAAAAGGAGTCGGGAACGACTTCGAAGCATTGCGTGACCTGATGCTGGTGGAGGAATTTCAACAGTGTGTCCACGAGGACATCAAAGTGTACCTGCAGGAAAAGAAAGTACCGAAGTTGTGGGACGCAGCTACCATGGCAGATGATTATGCCTTAACACACCGGATAGGGGTCCACGAACCTAACTCCCCGCCTATATCTCCGCAGGGGAGGTGTGGAACAGCAGGTGCGGAGAATGACAATACATGGCGGCGGCCGCGAGATGAATATGGGGACAACGCTGATACCCGAACTGTTCGAAATCAGGGGACTACGGGCCCAAGACAAACTTATTTTTCGGGGGGCCCGAGGCAGACCACGAGTTTTTCCTCCGGGCCTACTTGCGCTTTTTGCAAGAAA
This sequence comes from Myxine glutinosa, assembly GCF_964187855.1. Lineage (NCBI taxonomy): Eukaryota > Metazoa > Chordata > Myxini > Myxiniformes > Myxinidae > Myxine > Myxine glutinosa. Next base: position 339,513,354 of record NC_136261.1, read on the forward strand.
CCTGGACACTTGATGTCCAGTTGTTACCTCATGAAAAGGGAAAACCCAGAGCGGAGTCTGACTATTACCACTCCGAATGCGATGGCAAGCGTAAGAAATCGCCCACAGAAGAGTTACCAACCATTTATTTATGAGGGGTTGGTCTCACTCAAGGGAGACTTGACTAACCCAAGACCAGTTAGGGTTTTGAGGGACACAGGAGCCCATCAATCCTTAATGCTTGAAGGCATTTTGCCATTGTCAAAGAGTACCGCAACTGGTGATAGTGTTCGGTTACAAGGGATCGGTGGCTGTGTTCGTGCCCCACTTCATGTCATCCATTTGGAATCCGATTTGGTGTCAGGACCGGTCACCGTCGGTTTACAAGCCACGCTTCCTGTAGAGGGAATATCTGTGATTATCGGGAATGATTTGGCCGGGGGGCAAATTTATGGTAACCCGAGGGGGGATAAAGAGCCCCGCAGGGGAAATAACACCACCCCAGCTCGGAAGGGCGACAAAAGTTCCAAGCTATTTGTAGGGGGACTGAACTTCAACACAGAGGAAGAAGTTCTGACCTCTGTCTTCAACAGATATGGGCCGCTGGTGGAAGTGCGGGTGGTAAAAGACAGGGAAACGCAATGGTCAAGAGGGTTCGGCTTTGTCACGTTTGCAAGCACAAGAGACGCCAGGGAGGCAGAGAAGAATTGGAATGGTAAGGATTTGGAAGGTCGGACCATAACAGTAGGGAAGGCATTTCGTAGGCGTCAAGAGGTCTACAGAAGAGGACCACTTGGCGGTAGTTTTGGTGTTGGCAGCAGCCGATATTACTATGGAGGCTCCCAGAGTTACGGCACCTCCCGAAAGAATGAATGTCAGAGCACTGGCCGGGAAGGAGACCGCCAGTCAGGTAACGGCTGGGACAAGGGGTCCCACCGTAACTGTTAGGAGTCTGGAGAAGTTGAAGCACTATATACGGTGGAGCCGCCGAGCCGGGGCTCCTACACGGACTAACCGTGAACGCCACGTTCTTAAAGGCGTCCAGGTAGTGAACTTTCCTGCACGGACTAACCGTGAACTCCACGTTCTTAAAGGCGTCCATGTAATGAACTTTCCTCCCCGGACTAACCGTAAACTCCGCATTCCTTAAGGCGTCCATGTAGGGAATACTCAGCTGGGCCTTCCGAAAAAGTGCTATCGAGAGGTTTAACTTTGGGGCTTTGGTCACCACCTCTTAACCGTCATTCAAGAGAAACTAGAAGGGTTGACGCTTGGTCCAGAGGGAATTAATCTAGGGGATTGGGTGAAATATTGTTGCTTTATTTTTAAGTGATGACTGTGCCTGGGGGGAACTGATGATTTGGGGGGGGGAGAGTTATCTGGTTGGTTTATCCCAGTTGGCTGGCAAAGAAAGTTTTCGCTGGGTTCAAACTTTCTTTCTTGAAGGGGGGGAGTGTTACGAATTCATGTGAATTACTATTCAGGTCTTTGCTTATCAATGTGTAGTCGATTAAAGGTTGTTGTGATTAAAGGGTCAGGAGCCCTTCTGGGGAAAAGGAGACCGGAAACGGAAGGAGAAAGACACGAGGTCCTGGAGAAGCGACGATCTTCTTCTTCCTCGCCGAGCTCCGAGGCGAGGGTATCGATATTGAGCAGCGTCTGACGCTGCGTTGGAAAACCCGTCTGGCGAAAAGAATTACCCCTTGACACATCAAGTTGCCTTGGGTTCGTGCACGGAACCAAGCGTCCTACACAGTTCGCCTCACCGTCTACAAGGACGCGTACGGGTCGCACCTTGGGCCTTGCGCGCTGGACAAGCTGCGCGTTGCTTTGCCCGCTTTGCTTGGCAAGGAGGTGTGTGCTGCAACCGTTGTTCCCGGTACGTGACGTGCACGTTTGGGAGCACGTCAGCCAGGGGTTCGTTCAACCGCCCGTGTGCGGAGAAGCCGACCTTCATCTTGGTCAGGAGGGGCCCAGAGACATTGTGAGGGACAGAGACCAGGGGTCGTGAGTACCCAAGGGGTCGGGAGTGGGGAAAGGGGACACACATATATAATAATAATAATAATTCATTTATTTTGTATAGCGCTTTTCCAGAAGCCCAAAGGCGCTTTGACAGAGTGGCAAACATAATGCATAACAATACATGAAAACAACAATTGCAAAAAGACAAGAATCAATAGGGAAATATTTAAAGCAAAAGGAGGGAGAAGGAGAAGAGATAGTCAGGGGTTAAATGCTGTGGGTTGAATGTTGAATGCAGTGTTGAACAGGTGGGTCTTTAGTGATGTTTTGAATGTGGTGAGTGAGGAGGAGTCTCTGATGGTGTGAGGTAGTGAGTTCCAGAGGGTGGGAGCAGCGATGGAGAAGGCCCTGTCCCCCCAGGATCTGAATTTGGTCCGGATGGAGGGGGTCAGGAGGTTGGTACCAGCAGAGCGGAGGTTGCGGGTGGGAGTGTGTCTGGAGAGGAGGTCAGCCAGGTAGGATGGGGCCAGGTTATGGAGGGCTTTGTATGTCAAGAGGAGGATTTTGTACTGGATTCTCTGGGGGATGGGGAGCCAGTGAAGCTTGTAAAGGACGGGGGTGATGTGGTCACGGGTCCGGGAATGGGTGAGTAGACGGGCAGCGGAGTTCTGAATGTATTGGAGTTTATTGGTGATTTTTGAGGGTGAACCATAGAGGAGGCTATTGCAGTAGTCCAGACGGGAGGTGATGAAGGCGTGGATGAGGGTTTCTGCAGCCGTGGAGGAGAGGGATGAGCGGAGACGGGCAATGTTTTTCAGGTGAAAGAAGGCTGACTTTGTGATCTGTTTAGTGTATTTGTCGAAGGAAAGGGTTTGGTCAAAGATGACGCCAAGATTCCGGATGTGAGGGGAGGTGGATACTGGGATACCGTCGATGTTGAGGGCAAAGTTATGGGTGGATTTTGTGAGCGTTTTTGGGCCAATGATGATTATTTCAGATTTATCACAGTTAAGCTTGAGGAAGTTGATTTGAAGCCAGGATTTTATTTCAGTGATGCAGTTTGTCAGGATAGAGTGGGTGTCGGTGGAGACGGACTTGGTGGAGATGAAAAGCTGGATGTCATCGGCGAAGCAGTGGAATTGGAGACCATGACGGCGGATTAAGTGACCGAGCGGGGACAGGTAAAGGATGAAGAGGAGGGGGCCAAGAACTGAACCTTGGGGGACACCTTGGGGGAGGGGAGCAGTGGGGGATTTGCAGTTATTGATGGAGATGAACTGGCATCTGTCAGAGAGGTATGATTTAATCCAAGAGAGGGCAGTGCCGGTAACGTTAAAGGTGGATTCAAGTCGGGTGAGGAGGATAGTGTGATCGATGGTGTCAAAGGCAGCGCTGAGGTCGAGGAGGACGAGAATGTTGAGGTTGCCAGCGTCAGAGGAGAGGAGAAGGTCGTTGGTGATTTTGAGGAGAGCAGTTTCAGTACTGTGGTTGGAGCGGAATCCGGATTGGAATGTTTCATACAGGTTATTGGCAGAGAGATGATGTTTGAGTTGAGTGGCTACAGCGCGTTCCAAAACTTTTGACAGAAAGGGTAGGTTGGAGATGGGTCTGAAGTTGTTTAGGGTGTCAGGGTTTAGACCAGGTTTTTTTAGAATGGGGGTAACAGCAGCAATTTTGAGGGAAGGTGGGACGATGCCTGTAGACAGGGAGGAGTTTATTGTTGCAATGATAAGTGGAGAGAGAGCAGGGAGGGAGGCTTTGACAAAGCTGGAGGGGATGGGGTCAAGAGTGCAGGTGGCAGTTTTCATTCCTATGAGGAGTTCAGAGAGGTCAGTAGGGGAGATTGGGGAGAACCGAGACAGGGGATGGCAGGACAAGGGGGGGGGGGCAGGTGGTTGGAGGGGGAGCGGGTGCGGCGGTGGTCAAGCTGTTGTAGATGTTGTCAATTTTGCGTTGGAAGAAAGAGAGGAAGGAGATGCAGTTGTCTACTGTGAATGACTGGGTGGTGGTGTTCAGGGGGCGGAGGAGTTTGTTTATTGTCGAGAAGAGTGCTTTTGGGTTTCCGGAGCCAGAGTGGATAATTTGAGAGTAGTAGGCAGAGCGGGCGCGGGAGAGGGCATCTTTGTAGTGTTGTATGTGGTCCTTGTAGGCTTGGGAGTGAACTGTGAGACCCGTTTTATTGCGGAGTCTTTCAAGTTGGCGAGCACGTGTTTTCATCAGGTGGAGTTCAGGGGTAAACCAGGGAGCAGAATGGGTGAAAGAAACTGTTTTGGTTTTTACAGGTGCAAGCTGGTCAAGGCAGGAGGAGAGAGTGTGGTTGTAGTAGTCAGTGAGGTCGGAAGGGGTGTGGAGGTCAATGAAGGGAGAAGTGGACATTTTTTCAGAGAGGGTGGATGAGAATGAGGTAGGTGAAAGAGCGTTTAGCTTACGGAAGTTGATTGTGCGATAATGCCTTGGTGTTGGGGCGGGGATGTTGATGGTCAGAGTGATGGCTAAGTGGTCAGAGAGGGTGAGGTCGGAGCCATAGAGATGGTGCAAATTTAATCCAGTGGAGCAGACAAGGTCCAAAATGTGACCACGGATATGGGTAGGAAAGTCGACATGTTGAGTGAGGTTAAAGCAGGTGAGTAAATCAGTGAAGTCAGTGGTTATTGTGGAGTCAGTGGAGTCCATGTGGATATTGAAATCACCAAGGAGGAGGATTGAGGGGGAGAGGGAACATAGCTGGGTCAGAAAGTAGGAGAAGTCAGACAGGAATGATGGGTGTGGTTTGGGAGGGCGGTAGACGACAGCCATGACTGACTGCGTGTGACCAGAGAGTTTTAAAGCCAGGTGTTCAAATGATGGAGCAGATGAGATGGAGATGAGGTTGGTCTTGATGTCTTGACGGTGGATAACGGCAATTCCACCACCTCGGCCCTCCGAGCGTGGTTTATTGACGTAGGAATATCCATTGGGTGTGGTGAGGTTAAGTGTGTAGTAGTCCAGAGGTTGTTGCCAGGTTTCGGTGAGACAGAGAAAGTCCAGTTTGTTATCCAGGATGTATTCGTTCAGGATGAGGCATTTGTTGTTGAGGGACCGGGTGTTGAACAGGGTGAGCTTGATGTTGTTTTGAACAGCAGGGATGAATTCAGGTGATTTAGCCAGGGTTCGTAGGCAGGAGGTGCGATCGTGTGGGTTGCTGTGACCAGGTGCGCTGGGACGAAGAGTGAGAGTGCGCTGAGCCGACCAGAGGACGGGGATGGAGTGACCTGATTGCAAATAAACAAACTTACGACCGGAGCCACGGTGAATGTACCTGGGTCGTCGGAGGAGTCCATTTGATTTGATGGCAGAGATGCATGATGGGGTGGAGCGGGTATTGAGCAGAAGAAGCCTTGCGGCGGAGTACTTCAGAGCCATGCCAGGCAGGAGCGAAGGGACGAGTACGAGGCCAAGGTCGAGGAGGCAAAGCGGCAAACGCAGCGGCAAACGCAGCGGCAAACGACTGCAGCCGCTAATCAAGACCACAGCGGCAAACAGCCACCGCCGCAAACAACGGCCACAAACAACGGGAGCGGGCCTGAGGAAACAGTGGAGGAGCCGGGCAGGCGAAGCCAGGAGCAGAGCCGGGACATATAAGATGGCCATCTTAATAATATTGGTGATTGATTGTTGATTGTTGATGGTTGTTGATGGTTGTTGATGGTTGATTGCTCGGGGAAAATATTATTGATTGTTCCGGATCCTTGGTGTGGGGTGTCTTATTGATTGGAATTCATATTGATTGCGTTACGAAAGCGCATAAATAATATATCTTTCTGGCGGAGTTCCTCTCACGGTCCGGGGGTCACCGAGACCAGGTAGTCACCGGGAGGACCACGTAACAATAGTAGTAGTATTGGTAGTAGTAGTATTGGTATTAGTAATAGTAGTAGTTGTTGTATTGGTAATAGTAATAGTAGCAGTCGTAGTAGTAGTAGTAGCAGTATTAGTAATAGTAGTGGTAGTATTGGTAGTAGAATTTGTATTGGTAGTAGTAGTGGTAGTAGTATTAGAAGTAGTAGTAGTAGTAGTAGTAGTAGTAGTGCTTTTGTTGGAAAGGTTACAGAGATTTGCGTACAGAGCTCATGCAAGCTCAGGCAAACATATGTTCCCAGTTTAATGTCGCTCAATTCCTCATCTCTGCAAGTCCATGGTTTGAACTACAGTAGACAAGGTAGAGCATTTTGAAGAGAAAGTACTGCCAAGACCGATAAGGGGAAGGTAAAAGAACGCCAAAGAACACCAAAAAAAGAACGCCAAAGAACACCAAAAAAAAGAATGCCAAATAACACATTTATACAAATAAGAGCAAAGTATCTTGTGGGGAGACCGTACAAAGTGCATCATTTATAGTCCAGGTTTCCTTAAACTTTTGAACAGTGTTACTATATTCTGCCGCCTTGTACTCCGAAATAATGCGTGAGCGTATTAAGCCCTTCAGACATACAGAACTGTGTTCCACCACATTTCTCTCAATTTTTGCCTTCCTGGTTTTATATATTGCCATTTTCCGACAGGCTAAAATAAAGTTAACAAGGAGATCTCGTGACTTGCTTAGTTTCTTTACCGGGTGCCCGATGATAAAAAGTGTTGGAGAGAAGTGAAGCCAGAAGCGCAAGAGAAGATTTTTCATCAGTAAGAACACTGGTTCAAGACGGTGGCATTGAAGGTATATGTGAAATATAGTTTCCCTTTCACCACAAAAGCAGCAATCCTCTGAGACGTTAGTGAAATGCCGCATCATAGATCCAGAGCTCAGTGCACCATGTAGCAACCTCCAACTTAAGTCTGCCATCATTCTTGGCGTTGGGTAGAGATAGAGTGAATCCCAACGTGGATGAACAGTCAAAGGAAGTGGAAGAATCTCACGCCAGGGAGTATCCAGTCGGGTTGCAAGAGCTATATAATGGAGCGAGTGGATCACTAGCAGGTATATATTTTTCCTTGATAGCCCACAGAACGACATTTCCACTGTGCCAGGGGTCTTACTCAAATTGTTTGCAGGTATTGGCTGAGAGAGCTCGCAACATCGTGGTCGGATTTTAAAATCCATGGAGTTACCGATGGACATCTGTCCAGATCCATCACCCTCTTTGGGATTCTCTAGATATTCCAGACAATCGGGAGGCAAGGAGCTTTTGACCTCTTCAAGTATCCTGGAGGGGATCCTGATTGTCCTCAGGCCCATTTTCGCTGCGAGTTCCTTGGGTAAAAGCGTTCTCTTACCATCGTTCAGAAGGTCTCCCACTGTGGATATGCTACCAGCTAAGAGGCTCCTCCTTTCTGAAAAGGAAGCCAGAGTTGGGCCCTGTAGAAGAGGGTTGAGAATGAGCGGTTCTTCTAACAGGTCCTTGCCTGGATAAGGAACTGTTCTTTGTACGTCGACTACATTCCAAGCCTTCAGCATTTCTTGATAAAAAAGAGGCAATGTAGCACTAGACAGGCTCCGAGATGTAATGATGAAAAGATTCCTTTTGTACCCAAGATTGAGCACTTTGCTGAAGAAGTATGATGCCAGTGAGCACCATTGCGGTGCAGGGTTCACATGTAGGTAACGTTGTATGGTCTTCAGCCTGGATGTGGTAGTGGCTTCGAAGGCAGGGAAAAGACTGTCTACCTTCTGAAAAAGGCAAGCTCAGAATGCCCAGGGAAACCCAGTGTTTACCATTCCAAAAGTAGTCCAGTAGCTTCCTCTGAATCTTAACCAGAAACTCCTATGGAGTGCTTATGCAAGAGAGCCTGAATACTAACTTCGGAATTATAAACTGTTTAATAAGGAGTGTTTTTCCCCTCAGAGACAGGACTTTTAGTAGTCCACTCCAGTCTCTCAACTTTGCTTCGATCTTGTCCCCTAAAGTGTTCCAGTTAATGAGTGGTGAGTACCCATGGGAAGTGGACAAGTGCACCCCCAAATATTTGAGCTCATTGCGACTCCAGGTCAATTTCTGAAAAAGTGTTGGTAACTCCTTTACCTGCATTTGTCCAATTAGAAGCCCCGAGCGTTTCCTCCAATTGATTGTAGCAGACGATGCTGCTGAATAGACCTGCTGACAATCATAAACTATTTGCATATCCCTTGCATTACTGGCAAACACGAGAACATCATCTGCATATGCAGAAAGTTTTAGGTTGACCCTGTTGTGTGGCACCACAATGCCAGTTAGCCTTCTTCTCATCAAACAAAGGAAGGGTTCGATACATAGGGAATATAATTGGCCGGACAGGGGACATCCTTGTCTTATTCCTCTCTCAAATGGAAAGGGAGCGAGCAAGAAACCGTTGACTTTGACTAGGCATTCTGCCGACATGTACAACGTCTGAATCATGCCTACAAATCTCCTTCCCAACCCAAATGTTAGCAAGGTTTCAAACAGATACTCATGGTTCATCTGGTCAAACGCTTTCTCCTGATCCAAGGAAAGAAATCCGACTTGAGTCCGAGTCATGTCCGCATACTGTATCAGGTCTCTGACAAGGGATATGTTGTCATGTATTGTCCTGCCTGGAATGGCATAAGATTGGTCCGGGCTGACTAATTTTGTCAGGACTGGTCCGAGACGGAGTGACAACATTTTAGCCATGACCTTATAATCCACACACAGCAGAGACACAGGGCGGTAATTCTTCAAGTCTCTCAAGTCACCCTCCTTGGGAATCAAGACCAGCATCGCTCGACGCCAAGAAAGGGGCATTATACCTGTATCACATGCTTCCTGAGCTACGCTTAGGTAATCAGGTCCAACCAAGTCCCATACTTTTGTATAGAATTCACATGATAAGCCATCCATGCCAGAGGCTTTATCTCTTGATAGGCTGTGCAGGGCGGTTTTCAATTCTTCCAGAGATAATGGAGTCTCCAGCTGCTCCCGGTCTTCTACAGAGGCTTCAGGAAGACTACTCCACAAAGTGCCACCTGCACCTGCATCTGTGCTCTTACCCGAATACAGCTGAGCGTAAAAGGCTCTAATTCGTTTTTGAACACCCTCAGAGCCATTGAGCAAGAGACCATCTTCTGCAAGAACACTCGCTATAGTCCTGAATTGACCTTTGCGTTTTTCCACCCCTTTGAGATAATTCAGGACATAATCATCCTCAGAAATAAACTGCAAACGAGAGCGCACATACGCCCCTCGTGCCTTCACACGACTACATGCTTTAAGGGTGCTCTTTTTTTCTTGGTATGCCTGCAGTTCAGTAGAGGTAAGTGTGGCCAGGTGCTTCTCAAGGTGCAGCAGTTCCTCTTCCAGTCTTTTGATCCCTAACCCAAGTGTTTTGCTCGATCCATACGAGTATTCCTGACACAGCAATTTCAATCGTACCTTGCCTGCATCCCACCAGAATCCAAGTGAGCAAAAATCTCCTTTTTTATTCCTCCAAGCTTGCCAAAAATTCAAAAAGATTGACAAAAAGGCTTCATCCTGACTTAAAGCATTGTTCAGGTGCCACAAGCCAGGGCCTCGCCTTGTTTCCGCCAGGGAAAACTTAATCCAGGCCAAGTTGTGATCTGTGAAATGGGCAACTTTTATGCCGGAGTCACTGACAATCTTACACCAACGGTGAGACACGTAAATTCTATCGAGCCGGGATTGTGATATATGACCACCTCTGATACTCGTATACGTGAATGTTCTGTCTGTGGGGTGTTGTATGTGCCAAGTATCCCTCAAGTTTAACAGTGTTATGGTTTGTTGTAATATTCTTACAGAGGGATTATGCGGCTCCTGACCTATTCGATCAAGGGAGGGGTTTAGAGTGCAATTAAAGTCTCCTCCAAGAATTACACACTCTTCACCAGGCAAGGTGAGCATGAATCTCTGCAACCGGTTGAAGAAAATCCCCCTTGCAACTCCTACACAAGGTGCATAAATGTTGACGAAATTGACAACAAATTCTTCAAACTTTGCTTTTATATGTAGCAACCGCCCCACACTGGCTTCCTTTACAACAAGTATTTCAGGTTTCCTCTTTGGTGAAAAGAGGGTAGCCACTCCACAAGATGTGTCCGTTAGGTGACTGAAAAAGGCCAAGCCTTCCCATTGGTTTTCCCATCGGGATGCAGCCTCTGGGGTCATGTGGGTTTCCTGCAAAAAGGTTACTTAAAGTTTTTCCTTCACACAGAATGACAATACCTGGTGCACACGGAATGCATCCTTACAGCCATTGACATTCAATGATCCTATTCGTAAGTTTGATGTCATTATTGTATTGAGAGTTTTGTTTCTGTGAAATTCATCCTCCTAAACGAATTTATATTCAGGCCCGTAACTCAACAACTTTGCTAGAAACTTCCTGACTCGGGCTTGTTCGGCCGAGCCTGAAGTCCTTGTTTTATGTCCCTCTCTCCTTAGTGCATACAAGGAATGCACTAGCAAGTCATAATCTTTCCACCTTTTCAGCGCATTTTCCACTTTCTTCCTGCTATGCAAGCTTTGTTCCAGGAACTCGAGTATCTCCTGGCTGGGAATGCAGGAATGGCGTCCTGCAGGTAGGTCTGTCTCTAAACCAGTCAGTGACCCTTGATAGTCTTCCCCATCACCAATACTTTCCTCATCATTGCTGTCTGGAGGTTCAAGATCCTTCTCCTTTGGTGTACTTGTACAATGTGTCAAGTCTTCTGCCATGTCGTCTCTCAAGGCTGACTTGGCATAATCTTCTGGCGCAGAGGAACGCTCCTTTGGCTCTGATGCGGCGGACGTTGCTACACCTGTGGGAATGTATGCCTCCTCCTCAGTTGGTATAGGAGATCCAACCTTTTGGGGTCGTAAAATAGAGATGTGCTCAACTATTCCCCTTTCTGCGCCAACAGTGAGTGAAGTGACATCACCTGAGATGTCGGTCAGTGCCAGCAACTTTATTGATGCTTGTGTGTCTGGTTCCCTCTCTCTGTCTGTCCCACCGATGAATGCTACTTCAGAATCCTTTGAAACTTCGGTGTTAATCCTTCGGTTCAGAACTGCTCTTGTAGATGTTTCAATCCCTGGTTTATTTTGAAGCTTCGTTGCAGTTGTTATTATTGGATGCATTTTCTCAGGAGCCAACATCACAGTATCGTTTGGCCCTGTCAAGTCAGATACCTCTTGGGTGTTTGTCTTTACCGTGCTGGGTTTACTACCTGACGGTCTCCCTTCCTGTTCATTCTTCAAACTGTCTTTGGGTGGATCTGAGAGAGAAGACTCTCCATATCCTGTCGTTTGATGAATAGTTTCCTCTTCTTCTTCTTCTTCCATTTCTTCAGATTGGGTTACCACTCTTTTCTCCTTCAGAATACTAGGCTTTACAAATCCCTTTGACACATTACTTCCCGTGTCATCCTCAATTGTACCAGGGTGTTCCGTGGTCCCATCCTCTGCGGGTTCTGATTTCCTCTTCTGTGCTCTCTTTGCCTTCCCTGCTCCCACTGCCTGCCATTGATTTATGGCAGCGGAAGAGTTGGGATGAGAAGCTGGTATAGAACTTTCTTGAGGGTCCACTGCCCTCGAGCACAAAGGAGCAGCCGCCTCTCTTAGGTTACCTTCAGTGACGCTGGGATCCTCTCGAGGCTGATCTGGACGTTGAGGAGCTGCAACCTCTTTAATGATAGTGGGGCAGTCTGCTCTCCTGTGATCCTTCGCTTTGCACACAAAACAACGGGGTTCATTCGTCATATAAAACACCCTGTAATTCTTTCCGTCAAAAGGAATAACAAACGACCCCTCACATTCAGCATCCTTTCCCAATTCAATGGATACTTGTCTTTTAAAAGACCAGACATGTTGTAGGGAGGGCTCATGACAGTCCAAAGACACAGGCTTGATGGGTGATCTCAACACTCCCAGTCGTTCCAGGAAAGGCACCACGACATTGTCAGGCACGTAAGGAGGTATATTAGATATAATTATCCTTGTACCAAGACTTGAGAGTGGCTCGACTTGTACAAAGAGTCCTCCCACACAAATCGCTTTCTCAATGGACTTGTTTGCTGAAGCCTCTGAGTTAAGAAAGAACACAGCTTGTCCATACATTTTCGAGGCTGCAACTATCGTTGCTGGATCAACCAGACTAGCGAGTGCTTTCACATAGGCCTCTATTTGGGTGATTTGTCCCAACTCGCATTTCACCCCATGCTTCCTTGTTAACGCCTTAAACGGGTGAGCAGGGCGGTTCCCACCTGCACCAGAGGTAGTAGCGGCCATTTTTGCCCATGTACCATCCAGAGGCATGATTGCTATTAACGGTATATTTCCCGTCAAATGAAAATGAAAAAAATATAAATTAGCTCGTTCGCGAGCTTTTGCTTGTTTTAGCACGACCGTACCGGTATGCTAATGATTAACTCAAAAGGATAATCAAACGCGCGTTGAGCAAATAACTTATCGGCTTAATCGCCAAAACTATGCAAATATAGCACAGAAAGTCAAGGGTCATTAAGCAACAAGTACAAAAAGTTTTAATTAAAACAAAAGCCGCGTCGATGTTACACAATGCCTAGATGCAGCTGTGCCTATAACGTCGATGTTATAGGCACAGGACATTCCTATTGATTCGATTACTTGATGTTATTTTTGTGCAAAGTGAAAATAGATCTCGGCAATTTCCCGTGTGTGGCGACGAATTTTTAATATATCTCGGCATTTTCCCATCTGTTATTTCAGGCGGTGTATGACTGACCATGCCGTGATTGTAAAAAAATATATCTCGGCAATTTCCCGTTTGTGGCGACACATGAACGAAGCTATGCTCCTCTCTCCACATTATTGTGACGACGTATAAATTAAATATTTCATCATGACGATTGTCATCAAATGGACGAATTTTTAATATATCTCTGCATTTTCCCGTCTGTTATTTCGGGCGGTGTATGACAACATGCCGCGATTTAAACACAATATATCTCAATGGACTTGAAGTTACAGGCTTTTGAGAATTCATTTCGTTCTATAAAGGGCAACTTTCATCGGATTTTCTTCCCGTTTTTTTTCAACCGAGTCTAAAACTATGTTAGCGACTGTGAAAAATGAAATGATATATCGAATTTGATTTGAAATAAAACTGTGTGAGAGAGGAAGACACCACGGGCCTACAAAACAGGCCTCAAAGCTATGCGAGTTAATAAAATGATGGATATTTGTTTATATGAAGCCTCTCCCACAATGGGTGGAGCTATGGTTCCCAGAATGGGTGGAGCTTTGAGGTTTTGTCTTCTCTGCAAGAACAAGAAGAAGAAGAAGAAGAACAACAACAACAACAGCAGAGGGCACTCTATGAGCAGCGTCTGCGACGCGGCTAAAAACAAGGAAGTCAAACAGTGTGTGATACGCCACAAATCGGGCGCGGCAAATCTAGTCCCACACGGGTGCGGCCGCATGCCACGGCTAGGCCCGAACACAAAGGGACTAATAACTCAAACGGGACGTCAAAGTAAAGTAACAAAATGAACCAACTCGGTTCAAATAACCCAAATAAACCAAAAATACAAACGAAAACAGAAGAGGATGAGAAGGAAATGTCGAAAATAGCACGGCTCGAGGAGCAGCAAAATGGCGTGGCGTGGCGTAGTAGTAGTAGTAGTAGTAGTAGTAGTAGTAAGTAGTAGTAGTAGTAATGGTAGTATTGGTAGTAATGGTAGTAGTAGTAGTAGTAGCATTGGCATTAATAGAAGTCGTATTGATAGTAGTAATAGTGGTAGTTGTATTGGTGGTGGTAATTGTAGTAGTAGTAGTAGTAGTGGTGGTGGTGGTAGTATTATTGGTAGCATTCGTAGTATTAGTAGTCGTAGTAGTAATTGTAGTCGTAGTATTGGTAGTAGTAGTAGTATTGTTAGTAGTAGTAGTATTGTTAGTTGTAGTAGTATTGGTAGTCGTAGTAGTAGTATTAGTTGTATTGGTAGTAGTAGTAGTAGTATTGGTAGTAGTGGTTGTAGTAGTAACAATAGGAATAATAATAATGATCAGCATCATCACCATATGTACTAAATAAAAAGGAACACATTGTTCTGACTTTAAAGAAATAAACCGAAATGTTTCCATGAAGTCCTGAATAAATTCAGTCGCATTTGTGGCACATGTTTAGACGGGAAATTGGGGGAAGGGAAGAAAGGAAATGAAAGAGGGGGCATGCTCGTGGGGTCAATCATGCAGCAAGCCTCCTTTATGTGCCAGCAAATCAGGGATCGTGAACACGTTTGTTGAAGCCCTATCCCGAAGATACACAAAATATAGGAGACAATTAAGTGCAGCTAACTTGTGTTCAGGTTGATTTATTAAACGCACGGTTGGCCCAGAATTTCATTCCCATTTTAATGAGACAAAGCTGATATTGAGGCACGTGACAAAGATAAAGTACAGAGGATGGAATGTGAACATCTTTAAGTCTCTTTATTGCCGATAAAGAATGAAAACAAGCACCATTGTTGTTGGAGGCATCAACAAGAGATGAACCTGTTATAGGTCCCATTGCAGTGTGTGAACCACTTGGTGACTCGTCCAATAACATTGCAACTGAACTCAGTGGGGACAGAGATGCTCTACCTCATATTTGTGGACTGTTCAAAATCCTACAACAATGAGATACTCACAAATAGTCAAACAAAAGTTATAACTTGTGTATTACAAGTAACTGAGTTTGAAAACGATTTTCCCCTTACAAATGGCACTAGTATATATTGATAAGTGAAGAAGTTGGCATTTGTTGGCCATTTATGAGTATCTTGTTGGTAGGGCATCTTGATCACCCCTTCGATGTGGTGCGGAGCCCTTTGGTAACTGTCGCAAGAGAAATTGGCTTCGTGCCCCACAAAATGTTTACCCAAAGTGGTAAGGCCGCTGCCAGAATGGTTTTATGACCAAAAAGTGGGTTTGCATGACCAAAAAAAGCGATGCCGTAGACTTGCGGAACATATCTTGCACAAAGGATCCCTTTTAAATACATTGCTTTGTGAGAATGATGGAATGCCGTAAATTCTCACCATCCAGTGGATCAAATGAGAGCAAGGTTTCCCTACTTGGTGACCGGCACAGCTGTTTACAATCAGCTGCCGTCCATGCGACTCCTCCTCTTCCCCTTCTCTCTTTCTCCATCTTGACTAGTGCCAGCACATCAAGGAAGATTGGCCTCTCCCTGGACCCCTGTGGGATATCGAGTGTGCAGCTGCCAGTGCAAATGTTATGCTTTAAGCGGAGGGTAGCTGGTGTAGCTGCACATCCATTATCGGGGAATTCATTTTGGGATCACGTTGTTCGAGGTGTACCTGCTGTGTCATTTTGTAAATAGTCCGGTTTCTTCGTGTATTTTACAAATGTCACGTTGAGTGTACGATTCACCCTGTACTACGTTGCTCCATTAAGCAACTCGGATCTCGAGGTTTTGGACAAAACTACCTGTTGCGGCATCATCGTTGTCCCAAAAACGTAAATTTCTGTGCCGATGAAAAGGATTGCTGAAAGGTAATAGTGCAATGCAGTGCAGACCTCAAACACGCGCACTAGATCCGGCTACCATTAACTACCATGCGGACGTGAAGTGAAAAGCGGGGTTAAGCACTTGGTTCATGTCGTCCGTTTGTGCGTCTTATCAGCTTATGGGAACAACTTGTTTCATTGAATGTTATATTTTGACCATTAATTGGAAGACAAACCCACCTTTTATCGTACCTTAGCTCTGAATTCTTCCCGACCGCACATGCGCCTCTTCATAGAGGAGTAGAACCACCTTTAGAGGCCATTTTTATCCACAGAGCAGGGGTTCGCCTGTTTCGTCCCCTTTTTGAAGCAATGTTTTATGGCCAGATGCCCTTCCTGCCACCAACCCTGTTAGTCACCTCTTGCGACACACAGGGAATTGTGCCGCCAACCCTGTTAGTCACCTCTTGCGACACACAGGGAATTACCAGTGAACTGGTACTCGATTTGCGGACCTCGGAAGGATGACAGGTTGAGTCAACCCCACTGGCGTTAATTCAGCAATCGACCGGGATTTGAACCCAGGATCCTAGGATCCCAAGCCAGCACCCTAACCGCTAAGCCAATACCAGGCTTCTTCATAGAGGAGTGAGATAATATTTTTACTCTCTCTGATTTTAGTCAATCAAAATTGAAAATCATTCCAAACAGGAAACTTACTGTTTTTAAGGACTTTATAAAGGACACAAACAACAAGCACGAAGAACTAATGTAAAGTGTTAGATAGGGTGGTGTAGAGTCCCTGTATATAGAGAGTTGTGTCAACTCAAATTTGGACGCCATTTTGTGTCTAAGTGTGTCGGATTAGATATACATGTACATTCGCGATATGGGGTGATATATTCTAAACCTGCTAAAAAAAATTTTGCTACACATATTTAGTCTTATTATTACATACAGGTGATATTTGTTTTGTCAAAAACTCAGCTATTGCCGTGAAAAAGAGCTGTGTGGTGATATTAAAAGTGGTATGGCAATGCATATTACAAGCCAACACTGCATATAAGAGCTAACATTATAAGTAAGACAAACCAATGCTGTCGTTCTCTGAATTTTAATAACTTTTAGAAAGGAGTGTGGGCATATCCAATATTTTTTAAAGGGTGCCGAGAGCAATTCCGGTGTAGGACTTCCAGCCGACATATAGTCTAACACACTTAAAACAAATTCTGTACGTGGTATTGCCATATTTCTATAGTGTACAACTTTAGTTTTATCGACATTTATATTCAATTTCCATTGTAATGATTTAACAAGCTGCAAGTCAGCTTCTGTCTCTGACATAAGGAAAACGTCATCGGCATCTAGTAAGATTGAAACGTTCATTTATTACTACACCCTTGCCCAGAACTCTGATGGATATTGCCTGATCGATTAATATGTTTCATAGCTGGCGACTTGGCTGCACAACCCACAAAAAAATTGAGCAGGTCCCCCCCTAAAATTGCTTTTATGATTGCCGATTAGGCTAAAGATTTTAAACCCAAAAAATAACTTGCCTCGGAATAAGTTTTGAATGGACGGACAGACAACTGAAAACAAAACGGACCATGGGTTTCCCACCCCTATAAAATCAAAATTAATTCCCTCTGAAAAAGTACAGTGACATTGCCCGCAGACTACCCAACCGCAGACCAGGCAATGTCACTGTACCGGGACATTTCATCAATCAATGACAATATGCGGTCCGCTAGGACTACCCGAAAAAAATTGAGCAGGGTTCTTCCCACGGAAATGCATTTTTGGTCAGCTCCTTGAAGATTATAAACAAACACAAATCACTTCCCTTTAAAAGGGTTTTCAACGGACAGACAACCAAAAAAAAACCGAGCAGATAGAATTGCTTTTGAACATCGATCATCAAGCGGCGTGGGCCTACCTGGCAGAGTCTCGAGGAGTCGATCGCTTTCCAGTTCTTTCGTCTGACTTTCGCTTCCCAAATTTGTCTTCTGACTTTATCACTTGGAAATCTATACATCTTATATTTCCCAGATTGGTTTGAACAACCAAAAGCAGAACAACCAGTCATTTTGTTTGGCAATAAACAACATTCCCGTACCAAGCTGACGTTCACGCACGGTGAAGTTAGACACAAAATGGCGCCACGAAATCACGTGACCAGAAATCTCGGGTCAGCGCATGGCGCAACTCTCTTTATACAGGGACTCTAGGGTGGTGTAATTGACACTGGGTAAAATGGTGGTAAAACCCGGAATTAATTTATTCAAATGCCTTTAAACCTTTTTTTTAAATCTAATTTTATACTTGAAGACTGTAGAACACAAATTGTCTTCATAATACTTCCAAAGCCATGCTATATATATATCAATATATAGCATTAGAGGGCGTGGCTTGTGAGAGTGTTGGGGTTGAAGAAGATGCTGATTGACAGCTGCGTTTGATGATGAATAAAGCCTCCATCTCCTAAACTGCGGCTCAACCTCGTGCTATCACAGTGTATAAGGATGAGGTATATAAGACTGCGTTAGTAGCGCTAAACTTCCAGATTTTTAAACTATCTTTAAAATTATTATTTCATTAAAATGGAAGTATATACCGGAATACTGCGCGGGGTATCGTGTTCTACGAACTCTCTATAGTTGATAAATGTGAAAAATATTTTTGTCAAAATTTTCATGATTAATGCTTATACTCATCTTAATATGTTTTAGTAATGTCACGACAACTCTCATTTTTTAAATGACATTCTCCTGGAAAAACAGGTTTCCCACCAGTGCTGATAGATTGACCGAAATAACCATAGATATTGAACTGCCCAAGAAGTGGAGTTGTACCTCAGAGCTTGCAGCCTTGAGGAGAACATATTAAAATTGCAAGTGAAATAGGACTTTACATGATCCCTTCTTGCATGGCACTATGTCATGCAAACACAGTGTATCATAAATGAGGTTAGTTTAAAAAATAATTTCAAAAAACAACATTTACACCCCCCAGGCATTGAAGCACCATCTGACCCTGAGCAGAAAGGAAAAATCCCAAATAAAGACAGCAACATTTCCCAGGCAAAGGGCACAATTCCCATAAATACCATTTGGGAACATCTTCACCATACGCCATGTGCGATGGCATTATTGTGTGGTTAGGCTGGAACATTGTGTAACCTAAAGGCGTCACGTTCATAAAAAGTTTTGCAATAAAAGATTGTTGTCTGCTATTCTTTTCAAATTTCAAAAATGCATCAGATATGAGGTTTGGGCTGTCATAATGACCTGGAGGAATGCACACTTGCCTCAAAGCTGTTTAATCTGGGTTCGAACCTCAGCCCAACTAGAAACTGCCATCCTGCTATCCCACTGGTGCCAGGGTCATTCATCAATGTGCGTGCGGTCCCTCGAATGGACGTTAAACTGGGCGTCTCGTCTGCCCGCATTATTTGGTGGACGTTTAAGAACCCACGATGCACTTCACAAAGAGTAGGCGAGCCATCGACAGCACCATGGCCAAATTTGAAATTCCTGCCCTAACTACTGCTGAGAACGCAATGGCAACCAACCCGGTATAATTCTTGCCAATAAACTGTTTCGGCAGCACCGACGCTTGCTCTATAACAGAGTATGGTACTCTAGTATGGGACTATGTCTGTTATGGTTGAATCATAATGTTTCTTTGACTCTTTCTTTTCATCCATTATCCCTCCCAGAAGAAGAAGATGACTTCTTTTGCATCTTCCGATGCATATGGCTGCCGAAGCAGTTTCTTGTGCATTGGGCACAATCCTGGATGGGTCACCACTCCGACGCAGGATATCTGAATGGCTCATTCTTCCCAGTAAGCTGGTTCTAATTTTGCTGACCTCGGAAGGATGATGACAGGCTGAGTCAACCCACCCGGTGTTCATTTAAAGGAATGACATGGGTTTGAACTCAGGGCCCTGATATCTCAAGCCAGCCACATTAACCATTAAACCAACACCAGGCTTCCCATAAGAAGAGCAACATCCCTTATTGGGGCAGAGTATGTGGGGAGGGGGTGGCAAGTGAGTCTTCAACTAAACAAATAAAACAACTAGAACGCCACTCAGTAGAGCGCATACTCCCGCCGTGGGTCAAGTTGGAATAGTACGATTTCACAAAAGTTTGAGGGAGTAGTTCAGTGACAACACAAGACAAGACAACACAAGACAGACACTGCACAGATATATATTTAGAATATATAGAAGGTAATGTTAAAAAAAAACAAGGCAATTTCACTTACATTTTCGGATTCAGCGTTCAATTCTATATAAGTGAGTGTATTTTGAGGCGTGTGTGACTTCAAATAAAATTGTAAGCCAGGAAAACGTTTGTTTCATTCCTTAGGGATACAACATGTAAAACTGGCCCAAACGTCAAAACAAAACTCGCTCATTTTAAGTCGTACAAGCTAATGCGACCACTCATTCTTCTGGGAAGAATCCCGTGCACATGCTGGTCACACTTATAACTCACCTAAGTCTTTATAAGTTCATCAAATACTGACACCGCTATTGACATTCGCTGAGGTAAATGTTGATATCTCTTCTGAGGTAAAAATAACAAAACAAAAAAAAACAGTTTTAAAGCATTATACGTATCAAATGATACATTTTATGAAACGGGGAAACCGAATACACACTTTGGTGGTTTTAAAATGACAGAATATGTCTTTATTAGAAGAAAAAAAAAGAACCTTGAAGATGCTGCTGCTAACAAAATACACCGCTCTAACGCATAACCACGAGTTTAAACGACATTTACAACAAATATGAAAACTATTTTCATATCACAATGTTAAATATAGAATATATAGAAGGTAATGTTAAAAAAAAAATGAGCCCTATCTTCCAATGGTAAACAATCCTTCAAAAAATTCCTGGATCCGGAATAATATCCTGAGCTTCACCAAAAACTAATCAATTCTTCCTTATCCCAAGGGCAATCATCCCACCAACTTTCATCCAAATCCGTTCAGAACTTTTCCAGATATCTTGTTCACAAACACACGAACACAAACACTCACAAGTATTGAACTCTCACATTTCTGGCTGCGATCAAGAGAAATATCCACCATATAAAACACAATATGTTAGTTTGTGTCTTTGTACAGATGTCTGTCCCTCTTCATAGAGGTGGTTTCCCTGGTGGAGTTTCACTGTACGTAAAAAAAACTATATTTCTCACTCTCTCTGTACTGCTCTTACACCTCCCACCCCCTGGAGTACCTCTGGCTATGGCTTCCTCTCCGCTCCCACCGTTTGTTCATATGTGTGTTGTACCATCCTCCAAACTGTGATGACTCCATCTACATCTCGCTGTCTGATAATATGGACCAACTTCTATCTACTCATCCCAACTCTCTCTTCCTCATATGTGGCGACTTCAACTGTCATCATGCCAGTTGGGTGGATGTGGGTACCTCTCTCACCAGGCATGGCTCTTCAGCAAAGGACTTCTGCGACTCATTGGGACTGATACAATCTGTCAATTTCCCAACCCGGATCTCAGTCAATGGAGTATCTGCTCTTCTAGACTTGGTTATGACTAACTTCTCTGAAAATGTCTGCTGCTCTTCTTCTGCTCCAATCGGTTCTTCGGATCATTTCCTTGTTAAAGTGGACATCTCTCTGGCCATTCTCAGGGAGCCTCCTCAGCGCTGATGAATCTGGCATTTCACTCAGGCTGACTGGCACGGTCTTCAAGCAACCATCAATCATCTGGACTGGTCTCACATCTCTACCGCCTCTGACATCAACTCATCCTGGGAATTCTTCCAAAGTAAACTGCTCTCTCAATGCACAGATTTATCGCATCTCATCTTCAGTTGTCATACCCTTCCTCCTGCCCATGGTACACGGAATCTTGTGTTGAGGCAGTTGCCCACAAAATAACTTACCTTCGCCACCTGGAAGGCAAATCCAACTGTAGGCAATCTCACTTCTTTCCACAAAGCTCGAAACAAGTGTGTCTAGTGTTTACCCTCAGGAGAGCCAGGAAACAATATCTCTCTACTCTCAAGACTGAACTCTCAAACCTATCTCGCACCTCAAAATCCTATGGGTTTCAGACCAGTTGCATCTAATGCTTTTTATTGGTTTCATCTGAATCTGGTTAGGTTTCTATTGAAAACTCTACTGGTTCCTGCAGAGACCAATAGAAACCGTGATTTCCAATAGAGACCCATAGAAATGTCCTATTGGTTTCTATGGGATTTTAGATCTGGGTAACTGCCTGTCTGGGAAAGGAAAGCTAATGGTCCGGTCCATGGAGTAATGCCAGAAAAACAAATACTACTGCCCCTCACCCGCTAGCGACACCAGACTAATCTACAAGTATATATAATGGAGCAAGTGTATATACATATCATATACTCCAGGGGTGTATCCAGACTTTTTGAAATGTGGGTGGGAGCTGCGGGGGGTCCAGAAATGAAGGGAACGGGGTGCAAACTGGCCTAGATACTGTGAACATGAACCCAGCTAGCATGTCTAGCTGGGGCCCATATGAGTCCTATGTTTGCTAAACTGTGGGTCCCAAGTGTGTCCCCCGGGTAGGCCCGAGCTGGATTTGTCCGTAGGCACCACCTGCGGGCCAACTGGGTTAGCCCACGTGGGCTGGGCATGGGCTTTTTGTGGGCTGGGCATGGGCTTTTTGTGGGCTAGCCCATGTGGGCTGGGCATGGGCTTTTTGTGGGCTAGCCCATGTGGCCTGGGCATTGGCTTTTGTTGGCTAGCCCATGTGGGCTGGACATGGGCTTTTTGTGGGCTAGCCCATGTGGGCTGGACATGGGCTTTTTGTTGGCTAGCATGTGTGTGTTAGTAGCAGCTGGCATGTAGTAGTAGTAGTAGTAGGAGTAGTAGTAGGTAGTTGGTAGTTAGCATGCTACCATGTGGACATGGGATTTGCATGGGTTATACATACGTTTTCCTGGGCTTCATGTGAATGTAAATGGGGTGTAAATCAATACTGCATGAGCTACATCACATCTGCTTTACTGTCAGTAGAAATATAGAATGGTGCGTATTTTTAGAGAGGTTTTTGCTTGGAGTGATCTTAAAGAACATCCTAACTTGGATCTGTAAAAAAAAGCTATAAATAATGGTGAATACTTTAATAATTCAATAGTGTTCCTGTGGTATTTGAAATGTCTTGGAACATCTTGCTGTGGTATCGCTGCTTCCAGAACACCAAGGGTGTGAACATCTGAAAGTTTGACGAAGATAAGATCCGTTCACCCATCCCCGAGAAACATGGCGACACGCACACACACACACACACACACACACACACACACACACACACACACACACACACACACACACACACACACAATCTCTCTTATAGCCGACGAAGCCGGTGTTGTGAATGAACGCGTACGTATTATGTTGAAAAAACAGATTATGCTGGATCCCTTGGCTTGAGAATTTCGAAGCTTTGACACCAAATCGCTCAATGGAGGCCGTCATCTTGCGGATGCGGAAGTATGCATAACAAATTGAAAAAAGTTCAATAGGAGTTTGTTTCACCCGTCTTTGTTTGATTCACAATGTTATGCACCTCTAATTTGTAATTAAAACACTTTAAGACCAACCTCGGCCTGCACGGGCCTGGTTATCTTCAACGAAAATCGTCACCAAACACCGGAACCAATGAGATTCGAGCATTTGAAAAAATATTTCAAAAACCAAATCACTCAATGGAGGCCGCCATCTTCCGGATGCGGAAGTATGCATAAAAAAATTGCGAAAAAGTTCAATAGGAGTTTGTTTCACCCGTCTTTGATTCACAATCTGATGCACCTCTAATTTGTAATTAAAATACTTTAAGACCAACCTCGTTATCTTCAAGGAAAATTGTCACCAAATACCGGAACCAATGAGATTCGAGCATTTGAAAAAATATTTCAAAAAAGTTTATTACGCGTTTCGGAGGGTGAAAACGGCGTCAAATATTCTAAAATTGACGAAGAATTATTTTTTAGAAATCTCGCGGCCGTAGGGGATAGTTTTTCACCGCCGGAAATATCTGAAATTGAGACGGAATTAACCGAATTAATCAAGAAGTAAATTTTATAAATTTTAATCTCATCCAGAATGCAAATGGTGTCATTTTGAACTAGGTACGGTACCTACTACACCTACCTACTACCAACTACCTAACCTACTGATGCCATAGTGATGGGTAAAATAGTGGCAAGAGGCTGTGGCTTCGCCGGCTCTTTGCGGCTTTGCAGTCGTGTACTAGTAGCCGGCGAAGCCGGTGTTGTGAATGAACGCATACGTATTATGTTGAAAAGCCAGATTTTGCTCAATCCTTTGAGAATTTCGAAGCTTTGACGCACCAAATTGCTCCATTGAGGCCGCCATCTTGCGGATGCGGAAATATGTACACAAAATTGCGAAAAAGTTCAATAGGAGTTTGTTTCACCCGTCTTTTTTTGATTCACAATCTTATGCACCTCTAATTTGTAATTAAAATACTTTAAGACCAACCTTGTTCCCCAGGCCCGCATGGGCCCTGGTTATCTTCAACGAAAATCGTCACCAAACACCGGAACCAATGAGATTCGAGCATTTGAAAAAATATTTCAAAAACCAAATCGCTCAATGGAGGCCGCCATCTTGCGGATGCGGAAGCATGCATAAAAAATTGAGAAAAAGTTCAATAGGAGTTTGTTTCACCCGTCTTTTTTTGTTTCACAATCGTATGCACCTCTAATTTGTAATTAAAATACTTTAAGACCAACCTCGTTCCCCAGGCCCGCATGGGCCCTGGTTATCTTCAACGAAAATCGTCACCAAACACCGGAACCAATGAGATTCGAGCATTTGAAAAAGTATTTCAAAAAAGCTTATTACTGCGTTTCGGAGGCTGAAAACGGCGTCAAATATTCTAAAATTGACGAAGAATTGTTTTTTAGAAATCTCGCGGCCGTCGGGGATAGTTTTTCACGGCCAGAAATATCCGAAGTTGAGACGGAATTCACCGAATTAATCAAGAAAATTTTATAAATTTTAATCTCATCCAGAATGCAAATGGTGTCATTTTGAACTAGGTACTGTACACCTACTTACTACCAACTACCTAACCTACTGATGCCATAGTGATGGGTAAAATAGTGGCAAGAGGCTTTGGCTTCGCCGGCTCATTGTGGCTTTGCAGTAGGGTACTCGTAGTATGGATATATTTACGAAAAAAGAAAAATCAAACTTTCAGCCCTCTACATTGAACCACCATCCGAAGTATCATAAAATTGACGATTCAAGTATTTATCGATCTACATCAGGGTCTACAACATGGCCGCTGATTGAAAACTGCAATGTTTCTTCAAACGGAACGATTCACTTCAGACAACAACTTCACGTTTCAAAACTGTTGTTGAACTGGTCTCGATAACACGTTGGCTGCCAGCTGCTGCATGTAGTAGACCTTTGTGCATATACTTAAATCAGGAACTTTTGGCAGAGTTAATCACGGATGGAAAATAACTGTTCAACCATTTTCAAAACGAGCCATAAACATGGATGTCTATTGGTCCGATTTGGCAGCTACCGTAAATCTCGCGAGATTACGGCAGGAAAAAAGGTGAGATTACAGGAAGACTTGACATCACTCCGTACGGATTTATCATTGACCTCACTCCGCTCACGAACCACAGAAGTCAATTCTCCTGTTCAGGGGCATCGAGAGGGGGCAGGGGGTGGCACCCGCACCAACTCCAACCCACACTGGCTGCAACAACATTTACCGCTGTTAATGGTACAGTCTCAAACTTTACAGAAAATGGTTATGAACCAGAAATCTGTGTTACACAAAAATGGGTTTGTATCCTCTTTGTACAAAAAAAAATTATTAACCATCTTCTCACGTATATTTTTGCCAATCGAATGGAGAAATAGTGTTCAACAGTCGAAGGTGCGAATTGACTCGATCGGTCCAAACGTCCCGCTATCTCCATTATTTTTGGTCATACGGCTAAATAAAAGTGACCATTTGTTTTTAAAAAGTTTTTGGTTTTTCATTGAAGAAAGTTATTTTAAAAGCTATAAAAGAGTGAAAGGATGGGGCGGTGGGGCCCCGAGGTTGTTTGCCTCGGGGCCCGTGACTGCTCTCGCGCGCCTGCTCATGCGTGTTAACTTACACATACACACCTGCATGTATTGTTTAATTTTTTTTGGGTTGTTATAAAAGGCGACAAAAAGGGTTGGCGCCAGGAAGGGCATCCGGCCGTAAAACATTGCTTCAAAAAGGGGACCAACAAAAACAACAACAACCACGGTGCCCGAAAAAGGCCAACCCCCGCTTTGCGGGGAAAAATGGCCTCTAAAGGTGTTTTTATATATAAAAGCATCTTCCACAGTTAAAACAAGAAAAAGAGCAATCAGAGATTGCAAACCCTCACCAGGATGTATTTCAGTGGTTTTAAGGTTTTTGTGTGAAAACAAATATGGCGTCCGAACCACGTGACCGATGACGTCATCATTATTTTTTTCCGAAACTAATTTATTCCTAGATTATGCTCAAGAAATTTCATCTTGATCGGATGAAGTTTTATACTTGTCAAATTATGACGTCATAATGGAGGCACCTATGACATCATTATTAACATATTTTATTCCCCATGGAGAGTTCTTTACAATAAGCCATGTCTCAATTTTTTCTATTCAGCACTTTCGGAGATATAGAGGTGCTAAGTTTTTCGGTTTTTCCAAGATTGCGGCCGAACCACGTGACCGATGACGTCACCATTAACATATTTTATTCCCCATGGAGAGTTCTTTACAATGAGCCATGTCTCAATTTTTTCTATTCAGCACTTTCGGAGATATAGAGGTGCAAAGTTTTTCGGTTTTTCCAAGATGGCGGTGAACCACGTGACCGATGACGTCATTATTTTTTCTCCACAAGTTTATGCCGACATGGCGCTCAAGAAATTTCATCTTGATTGGATGAAGTTTTGTACTTGTCGAATTATGACGTCACAATGGAGGCACCTATGACATCATCATTATTACTGTTTATTTCCCATGGAGAGTTCTTTACAATGAGCCATGTCTCAATTTTTTATATTCAGCGCTTATGGAGATATGGAGGTGCAAATTTTTTCGGTTTTTCCAAGATGGCGGCCGAACCACGTGACCTATGACGTCATAATTATCATTAAAATATTCTACAGGTGGAGTTGCACCTATGGTGAAAATTTCCTGTAAATCGGACCAACGGTTGCAGAGAAAATCATATTTATTCTGTGCGGACAAACAGACAAACAAACGGACTCAAATGCAATACCCTCTCCTCAGGCGAGGGTAATAATAGCCGGCATTCGATTTTAATATGATTCTTAAGAAATAAAATACACAGAAGATTTATAAAGGTTATAAGCACCACGGCAATCTAATCTAGATACCCCAGGGAGGCTCTGCATTGTGAAATGCTATGTCTTGTTCGATTATGCAATCAGCGGGGGCAAAAGAGTTGTTAATATACCCAAAGACCTTCCGAGCTTTCCACCAAAGTTAAAACAAAAATAAAGGATTGCAGCAGCAAGTTTGAAGGCCTTCCCCTAATAAATCTTTGCAAATCGCAAGCTCGGGTTGAAAAATGAAAAAATAAACAATTTTCTGCTTCTGGAGTTTGCAACGTGGTTAAATGTCAGCTTACTCAACTCGATTCTTATGTCACTGTGGGAAATGAGCTCTTTTGGTGGACATTTGCTCTGGCTTGGGAATTAAATGCCCTTCATGGAATATTGTCACTGTGTGTCAACATTTCTCCTCGATGTTGGTCACACATAATCTCAATCTTTTTGGCAAAGTAAAGAAACATAACATTAGTTCCCACCTACCATGCCAACCTCACTCTGCACCAACTCCAACCCACACTGGCTGCACTTTCAAGAGTTCGAAGTTAATCTTTGTGAAAACCTTTGTGTTTAAAATATTTCACATTTCTTTCCCGAGCTAATACACCCAACCTTGTAATATTTTGTAACCTATGTATTTGCAAGTTTTCATATGCTCCACATCACATGGCGATGTCTCCTAACGATCTGCTCTTCTTCACACAAGTCAGCACTTGGGAGATTGTGCCATGACTTGGTAACTTAACTATGCGCAAGGTACAGGGTGTTCCAAAAAGACACAGACAACTTTGGTTGTTAATATATGTAGAACCACAAATGATACAACGATACCCTTTGGGTTATATGATACAGAAACTCGTATAGTTTTGTGCACACAATCAATACACTTCAATGTCATCCCTGATTGTTGCGCGCAGGACATCATTGCGGTATACGAGTTCTTGCCATGTTTGCGTCTATTAGTGCGCATGCAGTTGTGATCCGGGAACGAAGATCCTGCAGGTTTGCCACCTCGGTGTTGTGGACAACATCTTTGACAACCCCCCACAGAAGAAAATCAAGGGGGGTTATGTTTGGTGATTGTGGTGGCCAGACCGGTTTGTCCGTCTCGGCCAAGCTAGCGAAGCTGATCTGGAAATTTTACATTCAGGATGGCTCAAACGACTAAGGCCCAATGAGGGGGAGCACCGTCCTACAAAATGATATCGGGTTTGCAGGTTTTCAATCTGTGGGAAGGAGAATCCTTCCAACATGTTCATGTACATTGTTGAGGTCACTGTGTCCTCCGCAAAGAAAAACGGACCCACCAAGCGGTCCTGGAGAAGGCCACACCACACGTTGACCTTTGGACTGTCGCATATGTGTTAATTGACACGTGGGGGTTTTCAGAATCCCAGATCCTCAAATTCTGCAGGTTCGCCTTCCCCAGTACATGAAAGTAAGCTTCGTCTGTGAACATGACCTTTTTCAGGTAGTCTTCGTCATCCTCTATGCGACTGAGCATTTCCAAGACAAACGGCTTGCGTTTGGGTCCATAATTTGATTTGGCCTGCAGAATCTGCACCTTATAGACATAAAGCTTCAGTATTTTATGCAACATCCTGTGTACAGTTGTGGTTGGTAGACCCAGTTCTCTGGACCCAGATGGGTTGGTAGACCCATCAAATTGATTTTCTGGGACTTTGTTGAAATGATTCACGCACTGTTCAAGGTCTACTGCACTTGTGCTTTTTATTTTACATTAAACCACCAGACCTGAAAATAAAGAAAACTTTGAGTTTCTGTATCATATAAAACAAAGGGTATCAATGTATCATTTGTGGTAATAAATATAGTAACAACCAATGTTGTCCAGGTCTTTTTGGAACACCCTGTATTTCAGAATTTCTCAAACGTATTATTATACAATACAATGTCTGAAGTGCAAATCAACCGGAAGGTGATGTATGAATTGCTGCATAAGTTGCTGTTTTTTTAAAAGTCAGTTTAATGTAGGAGTGAATTCTGATGAAATAGTGGTCTTGAAAGATGCCCCGGTTGGCTTTCCCAATGTGTCCTCCGATGCCACAAACACGTGTTATCTCAAACCTTTATCTTCTCCCACATTCCAGCAACTTTGCACAAATATTTATTTGCTGACTCCTTGCGTGTGTTGAATATTTTTTTGCTGATATTTTAACAAGTCGGTGTTATTGTTTTTTGTTGTTCGTAAAAAGAGAAATTTGGCAGTTAGTGTAAATTTCAAAAAGTACCTCAGCTTCTTTTATATATTATATCATTGACACAATTACCATTCTCAAATAAATCTCCTCTATAAGGATAATAGATAAAGGTATGGCCCTTGAAAACAGCATACAGACACACTCAGGCAGACACATGGTAAAGAGACTAAACAAATGAAAAAACCCCAAAGAACAGTGTGGGCTAACCGACAATAAGGAATGGAAGCATATATAACTTTCCTTGATCCATCTTCATGGTACCAAATTAATTTGTGGTTAATTTTGTTGTAAAAATGTTATTATAATGTCAGAAAACTTTGTCTAACTGTGCTTAATGTCTATAGTGGGCACTAGAATCAGGTCTATACATACACTGTCGTGATTGTACATGTATATGGATCGTGTTTACAAACACACACGCATATACATATACATATACATATACAAACACACATATACATAAACACACATATACAAACACACACACACATAAACATAAACATACACACAAATATACAAACACATACACACATATACATACACACACACACACATAAACACACATATACCTGGTGCACCATTCCATGCATCTAATGTCATTCTGGGGTTCTTGGAGACTTATTTCAGCATCTTGCGGTCTGCTCTCGGGCTGAACTTGCTGGGGCGGCCTGGCCTGAACAAGTTGGCAGTTGTTTGGCATCTTCTCCATTTGTTGATGATCTTCCGGACAGTCGAATGATTGATTTCAAATTGTTTGGAGATCTTTTTAAATCCCTTCCCAGACTCGTAGGCATCTATAACCTTCTTTCTGAAGGCCTCAGAGAGCTCTTTTGATCTAGGCAAGGTGACGCCGCACACTTCAACAACAAAGAGCAAACCAAACTAAATGTCTGAGGTTTAAATAAGACAGGTTTCTCCAAGATCCTCTCTAACGATGTTCTAATCATTTGCACCTGAGCTGGTGCACCTCATTCTAATTTTAGGTATTTGAAGTAGTGATAAATGTAGGGGTGTACTTACTTTTTCCACATGCGAAATTTGCATTTATATTTATTTAAATTATACAATGGACTACAAAATGTAAATGTTTCATGATATTTGTTATATTTTATCACCTTTATCTATCAATATTGTTGAAATGAAGATCAAATAGCTGTATGTTGAAATATGTTGAAAGTCAAAATTTTACATGGGGTGTACTTACTTTTTCACGTGACTGTATACATACACACACATATACATACACACACATATACAAACACACACAAACATAAACATACACACAAATATTCAAACACATACACACACACACACACACATATACAAACACACACATATACATACACTCACACACACATACACTCACACATATACACACACATTTACATGCACACATATATATATATATATACACACACATATACAAACACACACAAACATAAACATACACACAAATATACAAACACACATACACACACATATACACACATATACACACATACACATACACACACATATACATGCACACACATATATATATATATACACACATATATACAAACACACACAAACATAAACATACACACAAATATACAAACACACACATATACAAACACACACACATTGGGAATACAATATAAACAAACATACACACATATACATACATACACACACACACACACACACACACACACACACACACACACACACACACACACACACAGACACACACACACACACACACACACACACACACACACACACACACACACACACACACACACACACATACATACACACACATGTACACACATACATACACATACACACTTATATATACACACACATATACACACACTAACACACACACACACACACACACACACACACACACACACACGTACACACATACGTACACACATTCACACAAACACGCACAAACTCACACAAACACACATGTACACACATATACATACACACACATGTACACACAGACACACACTCACACAAACACACACCTCGCATCCCTTCCACAATGAGCAGGGCTGATAAAATTCACTTGTGGGAACCAAGGAAACATGAGTGATTAAAATCGCTCCAAACGTGGTCACGTCACATGTACAAGCCAAATCGATCGTCACAATCCGTAACAGCAGATTCCGATGCCAGGTCTTAAACATCGTCTTAACATACACAGATGTAAATGAATCTGAGTAGTTATATACCATTACTTTCCTAACCACGAACACATGTTAACAAACGTGCTGCTGTTTAATAAAGGCTCTAACATTGTAAAATATTGTATTAAATACAGAGGGTGCTCACAATAGAAGAACCACCTTTAGAGGCCATTTTTCCCCGCAGAGCAGGGGTTGGCCTTTTTC
Source organism: Myxine glutinosa (assembly GCF_964187855.1). Lineage (NCBI taxonomy): Eukaryota > Metazoa > Chordata > Myxini > Myxiniformes > Myxinidae > Myxine > Myxine glutinosa. Next base: position 339,544,701 of record NC_136261.1, read on the forward strand.
GGGCACCATGGTCCCCTTTTTGAAGCAATATTTTGCGGCCGGATGCCCTTCCTGCCGCCAACCCTGTTAGTCGACTCTTGCGACACACAGGGAATTACCAATGAACTGGTACTCAATTTGCCGACCTCGGAAGGATGACAGGCTGAGTCAACCCCCCTGGTGTTAATTCAGGCTGAGTCAACCCCCCTGGTGTTAATTCAGCGATTGACCGGGATTCGAACCCAGGATCCTAGGATCCCAAGCCGGCACCCTAACCACTAAGCCAACACCTAACCACTAAGCTCACAATAAAAGGTAATATTGCACAATGGCACAGCAACAAGTCATCGTGTAAAGTTGTCCTAGTGTTGGCTCCAACTGGGTCTGGCAGGCCATTGTTACCCATATAACAACCTGGTTCCATGGAGATGTGTTGGTGTCACCCAGCACAAGGTTAGGATTCCAGTCCTTGGCTGCACCACCCAATACATGATTTTGTTATTGGAGCCAAAGTTGTTGTGTAATGGCATTGCCAGCCATTGTCAATAGAGTTTCATCATAGAAAACAAGCATGTCGTGCCCTTGGCAAATGCAACTCCACTTTTCCTGTGTACACACACACAAGGAACTTTGGCACAGGAGAAGGCCATTCGGCCCACCATGCCTGCTCTGCACCAACCCCAGTATCCATCACCCATCCACCTACAAGTCTTACCAATATCCCTATACACACACAATATCCCCGTACACCCTCTACATCTAATGTATATAGATACCTATCTAATTACAATTTAAATATATCTACTCCCACTGCCTTTCCGGAGAGACCATTCCATGCATTAACCACTCTCCGACTCAAAGACCCTTACATTCAAACTGTCCAACTCCCATCTTCTTTATCCTCAAGCGATGGCCCCAGGTCCTAACACTGTCCATTCATGCTGAAAAAGTCAATTGGACATATCTTGTCCACACCCTTCATTATCTAAACATCTCTATCATATCCCCTCGTTATCACCTCCTTTCTAATGTAAAAACCCTTTCTCCTACATCCACTCCTCATAGCTTAGTCTAGCTAAGCCCAGAATCAATCTAGTACCCTATGCTGAACCCTATATATGGCATATATGTCCTTCCTTGGATGTGGTGTCTACAACTCCACAAAATATTCCAGATGAGGCCTCACTAAATTCCTACACAGTGTTGACTCTTCCTCTTTTGATATTATACGAGTAAATTATCCCGCAACGAATACAAACTAAAACCCTGTTACCTTTACCTGTAGCTGCCTGGCACTGTGATGTCTGTCCTTCCCCCTTGTATATTACCATATACAGTATTATTCGTTTTTACTGAGCTCTTTAAAATTCAAGAAGTTTGTTTGTCTTTAAAAAACAGATGCAATATTTTATCTCTTTTTTTTTGGCTGGAATAACCAGCAACACATTCCACAAGGCATTTTTGAACCGATTTTGTATTCTCTACTCTCCTGCTCCAAAATATGGGAGCCTATTAATGAGGATAACAAGTTAATGTTTCTGCATCACTCCGGCTCTCCTCAATCTTACAAACGCAGAAGGACCATAGTGTTTTACTAAATCACATGATGTAATATTGTTCTGTTCCAGCATTCTCTTTCACTCAAGAATGTACAGTCAGTGATATATTTATATAATTTATTATAATTATCAAGAATATGAAATTGGTGGGGGAAAAAAACAATTTATATATATATATATATATATATATATATATATATATATATATATATATATATAAACAGTTTTTGTCTGAGAAATGTCTTTGAGATGTGAAATTATTCATTTACCGCAAGGTTGAGTGCCCTCCTTCTTAAGAACTGCTCTTTCTTCATTTAGTTGAAATAATCCATATACTAGCATTTTTGAAGTGATTCTTCACCATTGAGAGATAGGGCCAAAGACAATTTATAACACAATATCTCATAAAGTCCTGGACGGATTCAGGCGAAACTTGGTGGTTACATGACAACAACAAGCCGAATCAATTTTGGTTCAGGGCCGAATCCAGATCTGGCCTATCAGTGGGATACAAAATATAAACTGTTCAGCCTGGCAGGGGTATGCGCTCTACCGAGTTCCGTTCTAGTTATTATATTATAATCATTATCATGTATTTGTATTGTTATGTTTGTAGGGGGAAGTGATACCTTAGTGCAGGTAGAATGTATAGGTAGGTGCTCCGATTGTCGTGTATAAATCTTGATGTAAATAAATCAGCTCAGTGTGTTCGTATTAAGCGTATCTTCGTCCCACTCGGAGGAGTGGGGTATGTTAATTAGCTCAGGGATTATGGGTAATTTATCCCCTGTATGTCGTTACCTCTGTACTTTATTCTTATGTCCCTTTTGGCACCACACCATAGACACATAACCAGGCCACGCAATCGACTCCCCATTAAGCTGACTAATTAAAAAGCCACAGGAAACCCAGAGGAAGCACTCATGCTGATTACCCCGACTGGGGGCGCGAGTTGCATGCCTGCTCATCGCTTCGCACGACCGAGTGAACGAGGGCGCATTGAGGCCTGGTTCCACACACGGACTTCGCGCCAAGGCGTGTGTTCCCGCGCACGGACCTCCGGGACCCGTTCGGGGACTGATGAGAGACACGAGCCTATTGAGCTAAGTGCTACAAACAACGTTATTATTTTCCAGTTATTTTTCCCTTTTGCCTGTCTTTGGGTCTGTTTGTGGGGATGTGCCATTTATAATTTTGGTTTATCTCGCAATTTTCTTTGTACCGACATTTTATTAAATAAACCTGTTTATTTTTGTTCATTGATATTCCATTTCATATGAGTTTATTTATTACAGGTTCGAGGGCAGCCTGTGGGATCGTGAAGGTAAGCTTTGGTTTTCCCTCCCCCCCCCCCCTCCCTCTTGCTCCCCCACGCGTATTCTCGGCTATATTTTTTACTGAACGCCTTGGAGTAACAGCTTGTTCGGCTATCCGTTCCTTGGAAAGATTTTAATTACGAGGAACGCAACAGTATTATTACCTTTGATATTAAAGGGCTTGATTGTGAAAAGTACATTCAAATTGGAAGGACTTTTCAGAATTCTGTTTCATCAATGAAATGGTAAGAATAAGAAAGGGAGGTGCACCTGGTACAGTCTCAATGTTTAATGATTATCGTTTATCGAACCAGCCAATAGTGATCAGACTTATAGCAAGTAATGCGACATGTGTTTTCCTTTTGTTAATTAGAAGTTCCTTAAGTCCACCAGACTCTCCATAATAAACAAGTCAACAGATCTTTAAATTTCCTCCTGAAAAAAAACGAGGTTAATGATTGAATGTACTTCAGAGGATTAGTGAAAGGAAGGCGGTGATCAAAGGAATTCCGGGGTGGTGGAGGAGGTGAGGAGGAAGGGAAGTTTGGGGAGATGAGTATAGAACATGAATTACAACCTGTCAACCGTGAGAGAGACTTAAGATCACATGAGACGGATTCCGACTAATAGGGTATTGTCTTTTCTGGCAGCATTAGCATAACAAATTGGTGGGAAATAATTGAACATTTGAAAAGATAAATAAATCTTTAGAAAATACTGAAAAATGTACTGTTTTGAAGGTATTGAATAAGCATGTGGCTGTATCAACGTTCAATAAATAAAATGATGATAACAGAACACTAGGATTTAAAATGGACTATCGCTTTACTATTATCTCCCATTATTGCTTTAGAACCTTCTTTGTTATCAATTATCATTTAATTTAAGTTTAAATATTTCAGGGTACTGATGGAATCAAATACAGTACTGAATAAAAAAACAGTCCTGATGGAATTAAATAGCATCCTACCACAATTTAACCCAACTCAATGGGATAATCGTTCTTGTATTAGCTCTGTGTCTGGGGGAGGTCGGTGTTTCAAACTGAGTGAGAGCAAAGATCTCCTGGCTCGATGTTCAGCATTTATAAAGGATCGAGCATGGATAAATGACTCGGTTTTCAAACATTGTATGTGCTTGAGGGTTCTCCTGCATTTAAGTTCCTCGTACGATAATTCACAATAGTAGCGTGACTCGGCGCGCTCTGCGCGCCTCACCACACGTCGTTTCAGAGGGGTAGGCATCTTTGACCATTTCGGTGTCTTTTGGGTCTTCATGGTGTTTTGGGTCATCAGGGCCATTTGGGTCTTCAGGGTATTTTGGATCCTCTGGGACTTCAAGGGTATTTTGGGTCTTTAAGGTGTTTTGGGTCTTCAGGGTCTTTTGGGTCTTTGGGAGTCTTCAGAGGCTTTTGGGTTTTAAAGGTCTTCGGTGTCTTTTGGGTCTTTGGGGTCTTCAGGGGCTCTTGGGTTTTAAGGGTCTTTTGGTTCTTCTTGGTCTTTAAGGGTGTTTGGGTCCTTTTGGGTCTTCGGGGTATTTTGGGTCTTCGGGGTATTTTTGGTCTTTGGGGTCTTTTGAGGTATTTTTGGTCTTCAGGGTCTTTTTGGTCTTTGGGGTCTTTTGGGTCTTCGGGATGTTTTGGATCTTCCGGGTGTTTTGGATCTTCTGGGTCTTTTGGGTCTTCGGGGAGTTTTGGGTCTTCGGGGTGTTTTGGGTCTTCGGGGTGTTTTGGGTCTTTGGGGTGTTTTGGGTCTTTGGGGACTTTTGGGTTTTTTGGGGTCTGTTGGGTTTTTTGGTATTCAGGGTCTTTTTGAGCCTCAGTGCCTTGGAGGGTATTTTGGGTCTTTTGGGGTGTTTTGGGTCTTTGGGTTCTTTGGGGGTCTTCAGGGTATTTTGGGTCTTCAGGGGTCTTGGTGGTCTGAAGGGTCTTGGGGGAATTAAAGGGTCATCAACGGTCTGAGGGGTCTCAGCAGTCTTAACGCAATTGAGAGGGTTAATTAAGAGGGTTAATTAAGAGGGTGTTAATTTTTTTGGAAGAAGAAGATGTTTTCGTCGCATATAAACATAGCGACAAACACAGCGACAAACATAGCGACATAACGACGTAACCATACAGTCACGTGAAAAAGTAAGTACACCCCATGTAAAGTTTTGACTTTTTCAACATATTTCAACATACAGTTATTTGATCTTCATTATTTTTTTATTTTTTTATTTTTTGGTATACTGAATCGAGGCTCGTGAAAGAGCTAAGATTAATTGATATTATACTGAATGATATAACAGCGCGAGCTGTTAATGTTAACATCTGTTGGAACAGTTTACCCAAATGATATTATACTGTATACTGAATCGAGAATTTGCATTTCAACATTATTGATAGATAAAGGTGATATAATATAACAAATATCATGAAACATTTACATTTTGTAGTCCATTGTATAATTTAAATAAACATAAATGCAAATTTCGCATGTGGAAAAAGTAAGTACACCCCTACATTTATCACTACTTCAAATACCTAAAATTAGAATGAGGTGCACCAGCTCAGGTGCAAATGATTAGAACATCGTTAGAGAGGATCTTGGAGGAACCTGTCTTATTTAAACCTCAGACATTTATTTTGGTTTGCTCTTTGTTGTTGAGGTGTGCGGCTTCACCATGCCTAGATCAAAAGAGCTCTCTGGGGCCTTCAGAAAGAAGGTTATCGATGCCTACGAGCCTGGGAAGGGATTTAAAAAGATCTCCAAACAATTTGAAATCAATCATTCGACTGTCCTGAAGATCATCTACAAGTGGAGAAGATTCCAAACAACTGCCAACTTGTTCATGCAGGCCGCCCCAGCAAGTTCAGCTCAAGAGCAGACCGCAAGATGCTGAAAGAAGTCTCTAAGAACCCCAGAATGTCCTCACAGGACCTACAGGTAGCTCTTGCCACTGTTTATGTCAAAGTGCACGAGTCTACCATAAGAAAGAGGCGGCACAAATTTGATCTACATGGGAGGTGTGCCAGGAGGAAACCTTTGCTGTCCAGAAAGAACATCAGGGCAAGACTAAAGTTTGCCAATGAACACAAAGGCAAAGACCAGCACTTCTTGAACAATGTGCTCTGGACAGATGAGTCAAAGGTAGAGCTATTTGGCCACAGTACCAGAAGACATGTTTGGCGAAAACCAAAGACAGCATTTGACGACAAGAACCTGATACCAATTGTAAAGCATGGTGGTGGAAATATTATGGCTTGGGGCAGCTTTGCTGCGCCAGGGCCTGGGCAGCTCACCATCATATAATCCACTATGAATTATTAATTGTACCAGAGGGTGCTTGAGGATAATGTGAGGACATCTGTTGGAAAGCTGAAGCTCAACCGTAGGTGGACCTTGCGACATGACAATGACCCTAAACATACCAGTAAATCCACCAAGGAATGGCTGAAAAGCAAGAAATGGAGGGTTCTGGAATGGCCAAGGCAAAGCCCGGTTCTAAATCCCATCGAGATGTTGTGGGGGGATTTTAAACGAGCTGTGCATGCAAGAAACCCCTCAAACATCGCACAGCTGAAAGAATTCTGCATGGAGGAGTGGGAAAAAATTTCTCCCAGTCGATGTCAGAGACTGGTAGACAGTTATAAGAAACGCCTACTTGAGGTTGTATCTGCCAAAGGGGGCAATACCACCTATTAGAGCCAAGGGTGTACTTACTTTTTCCACATGCGAAATTTGCATTTATGTTTATTTAAATTATACAATGGACTACAAAATGTAAATGTTTCATGATATTTGTTATATTATATCACCTTTATCTATCAATATTGTTGAAATGAAGATCAAATAGTTGTATGTTGAAATATGTTGAAAAAGTCAAAACTTTACATGGGGTGTACTTACTTTTTCACGTGACTGTATACGTTTGCTCTATTATAATAAGATGTATTATTAAGTGTGTGGGCTACAGGGTAGTTTTCAAGGTGGAGGCCTAAGCATGCACTCTGCTTGCATAGCATTGATCATTTTTACTTGTCACAAGGAATTTTGTTGAGGCTAAGTTGTCTTGTTTAGCTCCACCACCTTATTTTTTCACCCCTGTCTGTCTGTGTGTGCAGTCAATAGTTGCTGCAATGAATTAAAGTTTATGGATACATACCTTCAATATTTTGACAAATTTGTGCTCAAAATCGTGATTTGAGGAAGCTTGGCATTGATTTAAGTGGACTCATACTTTTATCCCCCCACCCCCCACCCTCTTCATCATTTATAAGGACAAAGTCTTCCCTCCAGGGCTTTAAGACAGGTGTTCACCACTACTTGAGGTCATCTCCCATCCATACTCATGATCTTTTCTACTGCAAACTCAATGCCAAATTGCTCCTTTTTATTACACACTTTTATTTAACTTCATGTGAACTTTGTATGTTTGTCCATTTTCAAATATTTGAGCCATTCGTTTTCTAGGTTCCATACGTCATAGAGAGCTGAAATTTGGCCCACGGTCCTCTTTTCTGGTACATTTTCATCTATCAAAATTTAATTTTAAAAAGAATTAATTTTTTTTTTTTTTTTAAAGGTTTAAAACTTAAAAAAATAAGTATATAGCCCTAAAACATGTTTTTTCGCTTACTTGTTGCATACTTTTATTTAACTTCATCTGAACTTTGTTTGTCACGTTTCAAATCTTTGAGCCGTTCGTTTTCTAGGTTCCATACATCCTAGAGAGCTGAAATTTGGCCCACAGTCCTCTTTTCTGGTACATTTTCATCTATCAAAATTTAATTTAAAAAATGAAAAAAAAAAAATTTACAACTTAAAAAAAGAAAAGAAAAGTGTGTAGCCCTAAAACATGTTTTTTCGTTTACTTGTTACCAAGTTATTTCTTTTTCTCCCTCCACTACACATATTTTTGTTTGTGAGTTTGTTCATTGTTTTTTTTTCTTTTCCGGCTTCATCGAAACATCCCTGATAATAAATCATCTCCTCACACACAGGAAGATCTTCAGAAAATCATTACCTGGGCTGTAGAGATGGTAAACTGCATTAATTGATGCCACATAATTGCATGATGAGAGATAAGAACAATGTTACAGGAAGGTGTGAGGCCTGTATGCTCTGCCCTATAGTCATTAAAAATTTCCATCTATTTTTCTTGCATTTCATCGACTTGTTATCCCATGTAGGCATTTGTTTCAAAATGTCTAGGAGCAAGTTGTTATCATGGTATTTGTGCCATGTGTAGTCTCGTGCTGTGCATAGTCCCGCGCACAATGGAATTTGAAAACAAATGTTGATGCACATGTACAGGGTGTTTCAAAAGTCTGGAATCACAGAGATATTCATTTTACAATTTTATGATATTAGTTGCTCAAATGATGAGCCACTGACATACACACGGATATCAATTATTAGTCCCCTACCGGTGTACACCGGAGGGGACTATAGGTTTGCACGCCGTCCCTCTGTCTGTCAGTCCGTCAGTCCGTCCGTCCGTCAGTCTGTCCGTCTGTCCGTCCGTCAGTCCGTCACGCAAAGAACAGTTTTCCGGACTTTTTTCTAAACGCTTAAGGCTAATGATTTCAAACTTGGCACATGGTTTCCTCATGATATGTTACAGATCAAGTTCGAACTTCACGACGTTTCGATCATTTTTGACAAAGTTATGGCACTTTGAACTTTGGGAATTCTGATAATTCTTATGATCCTTAACTCAGTGCCATTTTAAGTTTTAATTTCCTTTAAAAAAGATTTTTTTCTGCAATAATAGGACCGATTGAGATCAAATTTTCACCGTAGTGGGGACTCGGTCTGTAGAATATTTTAATGGTAATTATGACGTCACACGTCACGTGCTTCGGCCGCCATATTGTTTTTCGTGAAAACACGAAAACCCCTTTTTCTCTGCAACGGCTGAACAGATTGAGGCCAAACTTTGCAGGCAGAATCGCATACCCATGACGAACAAAAAGTCAACGAGCTCGACCTCATGCGTCACATGGTTTCAGAGTTATGACGTTTTTAAGCATGAACCTTTAAAACCGAGCTCCTCCCTCATTTTTGATCCAATCGAGGGGAAACTTCACAAATCTGTTCAGTATGTCAGTCTACTAAAATGTCCTTTTGGAATTTGTGATAGGGCACGTGGTTTGGCAGATATTGTTAATTAAACGAAAATATTTTTTTAAAATGGATATCTCTTCTTTATTCTAGAGTTCTCCTCAAGCCGCACCGCACGCCCTCAGCCTCATCTCACGAACGTCAACAGCGCGACACAGCGCGTGCTTTCCAGAGGGGCGGAGCCAAGCCGAGCAACATATATATACACATCGATCATTGATCGTGAACCGGAAAATATAATAAATTACTGATATTTAGCGACTCGAAAGGTTCTTTATCAACAACTTATTTTCTCGTGCTTCTGCTGACCTGTCTGCAAGGTGTATAAATCGAAGTCCCGAGTGTGAATCACAGGTGAGCCCGTCCTGAGGTAATTAGCGATTGGGAACGATTCAGAACCTGTGATTGAATAACCTTTGGTAATTTCCCCAACAGTTTTCCGGACGACAGACTGCCGGTAGGGGACATTTATTGCAGTGCAATACTCAGAATGCTTGTTGTATGTAGGTGTCTTTGAATGTTTCTAACATTGACGCATCAATTTTAGCACATTTGTTTCTGATTTCATTCTTCAGATCTTCAATAGTAGAAGAAGGATGAGGAATGTCACGGTAGAGGGTGTAATCGTCAGATTTTATAGAGTGCTTGTGTAGGACCATTCAGGATTGTTTTTTTTGTTTTTTTCCAATATTGTGGTAAATGCTGTCAATTAAGAGGAGCTGAAGCTATTATTTTATCTGCTATTTCAGAAAAGAAATAACCAACTGGCACACCCTTGGCATGACAACGAATGCCATTTTCAATTCTGTATATTAACATGCTGTTTGTAGGTTGTTGTTTCTTCATCATTCCAGCACACAGTCCTGTTTTCAAGGGCCACTTCATATTTTTATTCTTCTCTGCACATTCATCCCAACATTTTGGGGTCATCCACTTGAATCCGCCTTCTCCATCCCCCTCTGTCCTTCGCCTCTTCCTCTCTCAATCCTACGCTCTTCAAATCTCTTTCCACTACCTCCCTACACCTTATTCTCTGTCATCTTGATATTTTCCCTCTAACTGGCTCATTCCATGCTTTTTTGATTGGCTCTTCATCCCTTTTCCTCATTACATGTCCAAACCCTGCCCTCTCCTCCAGTGCCGTGTGATTCTTCAAGCCTTGCTAAATACTGTTCATATTTCCATTAACTGAGCAGAATATATGGTAGAGTTGGGAATCACAATTTTAAAAAAATGCAATAATAAAAAAAAACAACCTTTGATTGATCAAAGTACACTTAACAACCTCACACACTTCCTGCAAATGATAGAACTGCTGCAAGTAGAAATAACTACCAATAAACACGGACTGCAAAAAAGATGCGCAAACTGATCTTACACACCAACCGATCCTCACCCAACCCGAAATGCATGTTTTTACTCCAGAACTCGTGCCATGAAATAATTCATATCTTACTTTTCCAAAGTGAAAGTTCAAGATTGAAATTTGATTTTAAAAATGGCCCGTCGCCATATACATGAACCTTAAACCAAGCCCATATGGAAAGATTGCTATCAGTAATTCCCCCATTCATGCCTAAACATGGGAAGGATGTGCATGGTAGTGATGGGGAGGGGGATTGGAGGGGAGAGACAAAAAGCAAGACCATTGCTAATGCGTGAAATGTGTAAGTTAATTACAAAGGGATGTAAATGTAAAATTTGATCCAGTTCATGTGTGGAAGAATGGGGTCAGTATATAGAAGGGACGACACCAATAAAGTTGATGAGTTAGGCCAAGGGAAATAGCTTCAGAACTACCAGGATTGGCATACAACTGAAGTAAATACCTTATTGTCACGGAAAAAAAATTCAGGAAGGTTCTCTAACTAAAAATGCTTACATATCGCCAATCATAATTGCTATGTACATATGCAACCTCCCTTTCCCCTATAAATGACCCCTATCCTTATGACAAACCACAACACATATTTTGAATTCAAAGTTCCATCTCAAAGGGTTTACTCTTTCATATCACACCAAAGGATAGTTCACGTCCATGTCAGATACCTACTCTCTTCGAGAGATACCATGGGATGGATATTCAATGTCCACAACCTAAATATAGACAGCATAACCGACTTTACATCTCCATCGAAAGAGAGGTGTAGTTTAAGTTGCAGGACACCTCCCCTGCGGCACTGCATCAGATTGGAGTTTTTTAGTTAAGTTTGATCCTGTCTGTTATCGAACCCAGACTGGCTGTCTGGTGCTCTGCCCGAAGGCCCGAAGCAGCCTGACGGCCAAGATTACATTGGGGGTTGAACCCAAGCTAGAGAACTCAATATGGAGCACACAAATAAATTAACTATACATTTCCTTTTTTGCATAAAGGAAACATGGCTGCATGTCAAAGAAGCAGAATGTGATTGAGCCAGTCGTTTGGCAGACAGATTAAATCACTAAATGGTTGTTGCATACATTGCATGCAACGATACGTGTCCGATGAGATGAAAACATTTGAAAGGTGATCCGATGATAATTTATGAATTTATTTTTGAAAAGAAAGAGCATAATACGAGAATAGAGGTAGATTCCCAACAGGCGATTCAGAAAGCATGAAGTTTCTCCAAGTTAAACGTATGGAGAGGATGTCCAGATTGATTTATATCCATGGAAAGTGGAATCATCACCAATGTAGGAGTCATATAGATAGACATACTTCATGTATGATAATACTATCTATACTTACCTGCGCCACCAAAGGTGGATGGAGATTATGTTTTCACCCCTGTATGTCTATCCGTTTGTCTGTCTGTCTGTCTGTGAACAAAATATCTCAAAAACTTGTGGACGGATTCGGACGAAATTTGGCAGAGATGTAGCGTATGTGACACTGACGAAATGATTAGATTTTGGTGAAGATCCGGATTTTAAGTGATTTTTCACCATTGGGAGATAGGGCCAAAAACGATACATCGCAAGATATCTCAAAAAGTTGTGGACGGATTTGGACGAAACTTGGTGGCCGGTTGGGTGTCTGACAAGGACTATTCGATTCGATTTTGGTGAAGATCTGAATATGGATTCGGATATGAGAATTATTTAATTTTTCAAGTGATTCTTCACCATTGGGATATAGGGCCAAAAACGATTCAAAGCACAATATCTCAAAAAGTTATGGATGGATTTGGACGAAACTTGTTGGACAGGTTGTGGGTGTGACAAGGAAAAATCATTTTTTCGAATCAAATCGAAATCTCAATTTTTCTCAGAGATGGCTGAACAGATCTTCGTCAATTTTTCAGAGGTTTGTCAGTGAGTGCTGCAGCGTGTTTTATCAAAAAAAAAGAAATGCAATTTTTTGAAAGAAAAAAAAGTTCGATTTTTTTTTCATTTTTTTTTTTTTATCACTCTATCGTGCCTGAGCCTTTGTAGTTATGTGAAAGGTAATATTAAATGGTCCCTGATTATTGTGTGTGTATGTGTGTGTGTAATACAATAATATTTAATATACATCTTCCTTAGTGGGTGCAGGTGGGGGAGTGTTTTAGGCACCTGCACAACAAAACTAGTTGATTTCCTCAAAATGCCAACAGGATTATAACATCCCCGAGCAACTCCTGTTACTGCATGGTAAAGAATGGATAATATATTGAGTTACAAACAAAAATAGAAATGCTAAAAAAATGAAAATGTGGAAGAGTATGGGAAAAAAAATAAACAGAGGTCAGGGGAATGAACGGAAATTGTAGTGATGCATAGATTTCCCTCTACCTGAATTCAAAAATTTGACAGTTGAAAATGCATCACATGAAGTGAAGGATTATTTTGCTTCTGATTTTCAAAATGTATCTTGTTTGAGCCAAGAAAACTCTTTTTCTGTATTTTTATTTTCTGTATTGCTGGTGCATAGTTATCTATTTATCTAGTTCTGTCAAGTCACGGTCGACTTCTGGTGACATTCATGTTCGGATTTCTCCAAACTTCCCTATCCTGCACTGCTTCCCGATGTTTTGGTAGAGACATCTTGGTTGCAGCCTTGTTCTCCCTCCTCCTTATTACTCTCTCAACTCCTATATTATTGCACTAGGGAGGGAAAATCTAAAAACATTAATATGAAAATACCTCTCCGTTGAAAATGCCTGCTGTAGACAGTGTTCAACCATCCGGGCAAGCACTCATCTTGCCATGTTTCTGGAGGAGCGTTTGTCAAGCCCATCTGGTATTGCTGCCACTTGAAGTTATGACTTCCGTTTGCCTTCGGGAAAGCAAACAGGCATGTTCAAAGGCTGAGAAAGGAAGTACGAGTAGAATGACAAAGCAGCACCCCTTTAAAGCACACACCTTTACATCCATGAATATCGTGTCCTATTGGACAATTCGTTACTGCGTAAAGGATCGCACTAAGATTTATACATTTTGATAGAAAAATAACACTTTTTAATTACATCAATAATAATCATGTAAATATTAGTACTCGCAAAAATAATTGCTTAAATTACAAGTAAAAAAATTAACAATTATATAAATTAATATTTTTCTAATCACAAAAATTGGAAATAATTGTGGAATTTATAGCGAAAGATTTGCAAGTAAAGTGGTTTTTGGGTTTTTATTATTATTTTTGACATACAAGTATTCTTTACTATTATTTATTTCAGGGTCAGATGTACATAATTACTGGGAAGGCTTAAATAACAAGTATTTGATGACGTATGAAGAAAGAAAATAAGATAATATAAAACTAGAAATATGTTCATTAGATGTCAAACATGGAGGAATCTCCATATGGAGTTGCCTGCACAGCAGCTGTTAGGTTAAGCCTGGTCTGACAAATTTAATGGAGCTCTTGTAGTGAACTGTGTCTAATTAGTAGCAGCCTGTGTGTTTGGGTATTTCCTTTGGATGCAAGTTCCAGATGCAAATTAGCGGTAGGATTTTAGGAAGCCAATTATTAGGTTGTTTTGGCGACCTCAAATGACCTGCCAAAAATTGGGACCTATTTCCCACTTTGTAAAGTTATATGCTTGTAAGAATTAGTCATTGTTAGGAATTACCATCGGGTAAATGTCAATTGCAAAAAAGCTACTTGTTTTACAAATTATTATTTTTTAACTGCACTGTGTAGTTTTAGTTCACAAAACATAAGCTTTGCCGCTTCCGACTCCTCGTCGAAGAACGCATGTCCAAGCGATCTAACTCAAAATATAAGGATACCATCAGGGAATTGCCTAATATTTTATTTTTATTGTGCATGTACAAGTCAAGAGTTGTATTTTCAGTGTTTTGTGTATTTATTTACCCTTTCCTTTTTGTTCTCATCTGTATAAACTGCGCCCCGCCAAGTGCTCCATTCAACTCCTTTATTTTACATCAATCATTCCTTACTCTCTTCCATTCTTTTCTTGTATTGACTTCTTGTATGTGGTGGAGCGATCTTAAGAAAATAACGCCATCCTCTCCCAATGGCATGATTAACACGCCACAGCTCCATGCTCCATTCGTCTTTCTCTTTAAAAAAAAAGTAAGGAAGGAGATGGTGGGGGTAACAAGGAAATAAACAAACAAAATCTCATGCTCTTCATTTTTATTCTTCAAATTACCAATGTTTTCATTTCCCCATCTCATGTGCAACCTCTGCCCCCATCTTCTATCACACAATTATTTGTCATTTCCTCTTTACCTTCCACCTCCTCCAACACCTCTCACCCTCTCCCTGCTCCTGGCTCAATAGCAGAGCCACGTCACACCTCCCGTCCCGCAATGTATTCCACTCCAAATCCACACTTTCAACCAACCCCCTTTCGCCACTCAGACGAGATGCTCGTCTCCGCATTGCTGAAACGGGTATTCAGATACTTGATAAGACCAGCAATGAAGGCCAGCTTGCATCCAACTCACCCGGCCCCTGCTCTCCTCTGCCATTTTCCATACGTGATTCCCTCTCGCTAACACTTAGGTCCACCAATATCAGAGGGCTATGATCCAAATTCACAGATATGTCTATACAGGCTGCTGCAGATATTGTATGTCTCCAATAAATATTTATTTCACAGGATGTCTGGTACTCTACAGTCATTCTCCCTGGATATCGTCTCCTCTGCTTTGATAGGTCTGATTCCCACACTGATGGTGGTGTCGCTGTATATGTTCATTCTAAGCTTCCCCACAACCTCTGCCCCTCAATGGACACCACCAGCTTTATGGAGTACATTTGACGTTGTATGCCTCTCCTCAACAATGTATATTGTTTGTTTGTATTGTCTATCATCCTCTCAACTCGGATGACGCAACATATGAAGCTCTTTCTGCAAACATTGAGCTAAGTTCTCTGCTTGTCACTGTTTACTCTTCTGAATCTGTGGAGACTTTAATTGTCACCACTTGGAGTTGATCACATAATTCAGCATCTGGTCAAGTGGCTAAGTGATGTGTGAAATTACTGGAATTACTCTGTCGATGTATTTTCTAAAACACATCTCTCCAAATGAAAACCAATCATTACTGGATATTGTTATGTTAAACCTTTCCTTAAACATGTTGTACTCGTCCTCAACTCCCCTGACCTCTTCTAACCATGTGTAGGTAAAAGAGGACATCTCTTTTGCAGTTATTGAAGAACCCAAACGCTGCATAATTAGTAGCAATATTATAAAGCTGATTGGTTTGGCATAAAATCTGTTCTGTCTAGGCAAGACTGGTCAGTCATCAATCTCCACCAGGTGCTGGGGGTACCCAGTTCAGGTCATGGGCACACCCCTCCCTGCCATCCCTCCACCCAGCAAGGAACCTCTCTAAATTTCTTTGTGTACGTCTGAAAAAAAAAAATAGCTCGCCCAATCTCCACCAAATTTTGCACATGTGCTAGGCCTACCCAGGATCAGGTCATTGGCATTAAAAAAAAAATCTCCCCCCCCCCTCCCGCTCCTCAAATCTCCCCCACCACAGGAAATTCTTAATGAATGATTATTTAAGTCTGAAAATCATAGAAAAAAAAACTGCTGGGCCAATCTCCACTAAATCTTGCATACGTGCAGGGTCATGTCAAGGTATAACAAATATCCATCCCAACCCACCTCCACACCCCCCACAAGATAATTCTCTGTATTTATGTCTGTATGTCTGTATATGTGGGTAGTCTGAAAATCATAGATAAAATGTGTGGACGAAACCACCAAATTTTGCATATTTGTTGTGGGTACCCTGGGGCAGGTCACAGGCACAGGAGATAGATGGGGTAGAGAAAACAAGAAGGCATTTCCATTTTGTTTGTACAATACCACACCGGTGTATTTGGGATTGCTTTGTGGTATTTCTGTTAATAAAATCAAGTTTGAACCAAAATTGACTGATTCCCCGTTAGGCATCGATAGATGTAGGAAAATTGATTTGTAACACATGGGGGCTCATCCAGTATCGATCTTCCCACCTGCAGTGTCGATTGCTGTACGGACTTGCATGAATGTAGCGATAGGTTGCCATGGCTCGGTAGTCTGTATGTTTGTTGATTTTTCTCCTCGGTGGCACAAATGTTTGTCCTAGGCTGAAGATTAGCTTTAGCGAGAGAAAAGGGCAGAAGAGAGGAGCAATCACGTGGAGATGGCCATGGAAACATATCAAACGAGGCCATTGCTGGTCGAAGTTGCTGAGTGTAAAAGGGGAAGAGCCATGTGCTGCTCCCTGTATCTGGTAACTCCGCTGTGGTTTTAGCGTGCCTGCTTTTTGCGGATGTTGGTGTGAATGATCAATGCTTTGGAAAGTTAAGTTGAGAGGAGTGTGCTGTTACAAGTGCTGTGTTTTCAAAAAGTTCCAATTGCCATTCTGGTGTGCAACTGTGCTATCTCATATAGTTGGCTTGAAAGACAAGGAACTCACAGAATTGAGGATGGAAACGTTATTGGAGATTGGAGGCAATCTGGGCATATAGGGCAAGGAGCTGTTGCAGTTTGTGGCATGAACAGCAAGCTCCTGGAAGTGAACAGGAGGCCTTGGTGAAAGAGGATGAAAGGGAGATTGTTGATGTCAGAAGATTACAGGCTAAAAGGCTCACTTTTGAAAGCTAAAGGCTTGAGGCTGAAAACATAAAACTAGCAGAAGCCCTGCATTTAACAAACCTAAATATAAATAGTAAAATAGCCTGGTGTTAGCTTGACCGTTGGGGTGCTGGCTTGGGATCCCAGGATCCTGAGTTCAAATCCTGGTCGATCGTTGAATTGACTCAGTCTGTCATCCTTCCGAGGTTGGCAAATTGAGTACCAGCTTGCTGGGATGAATGAGCCATCCGGGTATCCTGCGTCGGAGTGGTGACCCATCCAGGATTGTGCCCAATAGCCAAGGCAACTGCTACGGCAGCCATATGCATCATCATGGTGCAAAAATGAATGGTCTTCATCATCAAATATAAATAGTGCTTAAAATATGAACACCCACTTGGAAATATAGAACAGAAGCCAAAACCCAAACACAATGACAGCAAATGAGACAATTCAGGGGGGGAGATCTCCTTGAATAGAGAAGTCTTTTCAGACCGACTGATGTGACAAAGAGTTATGCAAAATTGGCAATATCAAATGCTTCACTGTAATTCCCAAACCTTACACCAAAACCAATCTTTTAAAACTGCTTTGAACCAAATGACATCAAAAAAGCTGGCGATTCAAGACAAGCTGGAAAATGATCGATTGTAGAATGTTTTAAAATCTGTGAAGCTCTGTTATATAGACGAGCGTGGATCGGCTCGCTGCGCGTGCCTCACCACATGTCGCTATAGAGGCACAGGCTTCTTTTAACTGAGGATAATGACCTGACTGAACTGAAGTTGCTGTGTTGTCATGATTTACACCAATCATAATACAAATATTTCTTTTGTACAAACTTATATGTAATATTGGTGATATTATTTATATTTAATTTTAAAAGGTCTAAGTGGTCTAAAGTTCAAAATGGTCAAGGGACCAATTTAAATTTAGTTGTTCTTCGATCATAAACTGACATTTGTAGACAGAAGGACAGACAGATGTGACCCAATTGCTTAACCCTGCTTTTCGCTTCGCGTGCACGGGTAATAAAAATATAAATGTGTATCTTACAATGTAATAATGTAAAAGGTTACATTCTTAAAATAGAGGATATCCATTTATATGTTGATTGTGGAACTCGTTTTTTGTGGAAATGTAAGAGGGTAGGTTCTAGTTCTCACCGGCAGACATGACAAAAACGTTCTCAACTAAAACAAGCTATCACTGTACATAAAATATTTTGCAGGCTAATAATAGAACTTGCAATGAAATCAGGCAGTATGTAGTGGTTTGCATTCTTGGGAAATTAGAATAAAGAGAAAAGAAAGCTCAGTCTTAGTCTATGAAAACACCGCAAAAGAAACCTGAACAATACTGCATTTATGTTGCTTTTGGTTGCAGTGAATTTTCTGAAAAGGAACGGTGTGTTTTTTACTTTTTTACTTCTGCAATGCCACTTCACCCAGTTTTTACAAGTCATCATAACCTACACAGCTTCATATCATCAGGCTTTGCATTATAAAGAAACACGTTTGACCTTCTCAATGTCACAACGTTAACAAATAAAGCTGTTACATTCAGACAAAAAGATACTTCCTTCCAGAGCATGAACGAGAAACAGCCTTTTCAGATGGCTTCAATGTATTTCCACACATTGCATTGCCTGTTCAAATAATTAAATAATTCCCTTATCCAAGGCCAAATTGCAAGAATTAATTTGCATGCGATGCGCAACATGACTTAGCAGTGCTTTTTAAGTGCTGTGTAAATTATATAATCAATTTGACATACAGTCACGTGAAAAAGTAAGTACACCCCATGTAAAGTTTTGACTTTTTCAACATATTTCAACATACAGCTATTTGATCTTCATTTCAACAATATTGATAGATAAAGGTGATATAATATAACAAACATCATGAAACATTTACATTTTGTAGTCCATTGTATAATTTAAATAAAACATAAATGCAAATTTCGCATGTGGAAAAAGTAAGTACACCCCTCCATTTATCACTACTTCAAATACCTAAAATTAGAATCAGGTGCATCAGTTCAGGTGCAAATGATTAGAACATCGTTAGATAGGATCTTGGAGGAACCTGTCTTATTTAAACCTCAGACATTTCGTTTGGTATGCTCTTTGTTGTTGAAGTGTGTGGCGTCACCATGCCTAGATCAAAAGAGCTTTCTGAGGCCTTCAGAAAGAAGGTTATAGATGTCTACGAGTCTGGGAAGGGATTTTAAAAGATCTCCAAACAATTTGAAATCAATCATTCGACTGTCGGGAAGATCATATACAAGTGGAGAAGATTCCAAACAACTGCCAACTTGTTCAGGCCAGGCCGCCCCAGCAAGTTCAGCCCGAGAGCAGACCGCAAGATGCTGAAAGAGGTCTCTGAGAACCCCAAAATGTCATCATGGGACCTACAGGTAGCTCTTGCCACTGTTGATGTCAAAGTGCATGATTCTACCATTAGAATGAGGCTGCACAAATTTGATCTACATGGGAGGTATGCCAGGAGGAAACCTTTGCTGTCCAGAAAGAACATCAGGGCAAGACTAAAGTTTGCCAATGAACACCTGGGCAAAGACCAGCACTTCTGGAACAATGTGCTCTTGACAGATGAGTCAAAGATAGAGCTATTTGGCCACAGTACCAGAAGACATGTTTGGCGGAAACCAAAGATAGCATTTGACCAAAAGAACCTGATACCAACTGTAAAGCATGGTGGTGGAAATATTATGGTTTGGGGCAGCTTTGCTGCATCAGGGCCTGGGCAGCTCACCATCATATAATCCACTATGAATTCTTCATTGTACCAGAGGGTGCTTGAGGATAATGTGAGGCCATCTGTCGGAAAGTTGAAGCTCAACCGAAGGTGGACCTTGCAACATGACAATGACCCTAAACATACCAGTAAATCCACCAAGGTATGGCTGAAAAGAAAGAAATGGAGGGTTCTGGAATGGCCAAGTCAAAGCCCGGATCTAAATCCCATCGAGATGTTGTGGGGGGATTTGAAACGAGCTGTGCATGCAAGAAACCCCTCAAACATCGCACAGCTGAAATCATTCTGCATGGAGGAGGAGGCAAAAATTTCTCCCAGTCGATGTCAGAGACTGGTAGACAGTTATAAGAAACGCCTACTTGAGGTTGTTTCTGCCAAAGGGGGCAATACCACCTATTAGAGCCAAGGGTGTACCTACTTTTTCCACATACGAAATTTGCATTTATGTTTATTTAAATTATACAATGGACGACAAAATGTAAATGTTTCATGATATTTGTGATATTATATCACATTTATCTATCAATATTGTTGAACTGAAGACCAAATAGTTGAATGTTGAAATATGTTGAAAAGTCAAAACTTTACATGGGGTGTACTTACTTTTTCACGTGACTATATATATATATATATATATATATATATATATATATATATATATATATATATATATATATATATATATATACTAGCTTGGCTCGGCTCGCTGCGCTCGCTTACTGAGGAACGGGCTTATTTTAGCTGAGGATAATGACTGTACCTGAGTTGCTGTGTTGTCATGATTTACACCAATCATAATACAAACAATCAATCATAATGCACAAATGTATTTGTTGTGTTTGTGATATTACATTTTATAAACAATTGAAGTTGAAAACTTAAGTTAAAAAAAAAAAAATTCCCTAAAAAATTCCCCCAAAAATAAAGAAATAAATTGGAAAAGTTTTCAAAAAAAATACCCTTAGGACATACCGACGGGAGAGATATGTGCATACCAGAAGTTTGGTACGATTTCACAAAAGTTTGAGGGAGGAGTTCAGTGACAAGACAACACAAGACAACACAAGACAACACAGACACTGCACAGATATATATATATATATATATATATATATATTGTTACGGACCGCGGACAAGATGTTGTTTGGCCGAGCGGATGGCACCGCGGCCCTAACAGTTACCCCGACTAACCCGATTCCTGAACGTTGGCCGAATCGCGCCACAGATATTCAATGGGGAAAAGACTAAAGCGAAGGATGTGAAGAAGAAGAAAGACAAAGGGTAAGGAATACAAATATAATTTATTACGATGTACAGGATTGAAAGAAACCAAGGAAGAAGGAAAGATAAGAAAATAATTTACAGAAGAACTCACAGACACAGTGCAACACTAGCTTACCTACAGTCTTAATTAAACCCAGGACAGAACAAACAAAAGACAGACTCACGCGGGGAATGATGATAGGAATTGCAGGAGGTGGATGGCTGGAGGGGGAGGAAGGGTCACGTCCCTGCAAACGGCAGGGCTGGAGGTGACAGCTCCGACTCCTCGCGTTCTTTGCGGGAAAACCTCGTTGGCGTCGACGCAACTCTTGGTGTCCCTTTTTGTGCTCCTCAACTCAACCCTCACAAGGCTTGCTGTCTTTCTTGGCTTCACTCTGCCTCACTCCGCCTCACTTCTCTTTACTTCTCCCACTCTCTTTTGTAACCAACTCTCTTTCCGCCACCAACCACCAACCAACGTTCTGACGCGCCTTTCTTTGCACGTCTCTCGCTTGGTCCAACCACTTCTCTTTGCACGTCTCTTTGCACGTCTCTCGCTTGGTCCAACCACTTCTCTTTGCACGTCTCTTTGCACGTCTCTTTGCACGTCTCTCGCTTGGTCCAACCACGCACTCGGTTCTTGCGCGCGCGCTTTTATAGCACCTCAGGCGATCAAGCCGCCGGCCTTCAGGACACGCCCCTCGGTGAGCTCGCTTCGGCCCTGATTGGTGGGCACAGGCCCTCTGACTTCACCCTTGATGACGATGGGCGGGCACGCCCTTCTTCCCCGAGCTGAGCACATGCTTAATGGTGGTTTTGGGGCGAAATCAACAACCCACTGCTGTAGCAAACCTGGCATACTGCCCAGTGCAGTTGGCAATGGAGGCTTGGAGGGGATGTAGCTGGCAATTGAGGCTTGGCAATGACGCAGTTGGAAATGGAGGTTTTGGGAATGGGAATGAAAGGGGATCTATCTTATTTCACTTGGTGCAATGGAGTGTCATCTTAATGGAAGACAAAGCCTTAACCTAATACACAGAATAAGGAAATAAACTACTGAACAGGGATATTATGGTGTTGTAGCGGTTACCGCTGGGTGTACACAATCGCCTTGCACCTGCCAGGACGCGGCCAGGGCGCAATCGCCATGCCGGGCTCGTCTGGACGGGCCCGGACGCGCCTCTCCCGGGCATGCCCGAACTCGCTGTTCCCGGGCTCGCCCGAACCTCCCGGGCACGCCCGGTCTCGTCTTTCCCGGGCATGCCCGCTCTCGCCTTTCCAGGGCTCGCCCAGAGCGTCCGGGCATGCCCGCTCTCGCCTTTCCAGGGCTCGTCCAGGACGCCCGGGCATGCCCGCTCTCGACTTGCTAGGCCTCGTCCAGCACGCCCGGGCACGTAGGCTGGGCCAAATCGGAGGTGATTTTCCTAATTCAATGTAATTTACCTAAAAGTTGTGAGTGAGTATCAGGAACAAAATCATGAAAAAAAAATTCAAAAATATTGACGTTTTACGGTCAGACAGCCCGTTACCATAGCAACAGTTACAGACGACTCAAAAAATGCCTAAATTGACGATTTCTCAAGCTGTGTTTGACCCCCAGAGTTGATTCTGGTACCAAAAGATGCAGAATTGAAAGCCAAGGATGATTGGATAGCTTAACAATGTCTGTGACACAATTCAATACCACTTTTATCCAAAAAACTGATTTTTGTCTGAAATTTCAAGCATATTTATGGAAAAAAATTGAAGATTTTGCTTTTTAATCATAGGATAACCATTAATCAGATTAAATTTACTTTAAATTGTCTTTTACAACCTTGTATTGTCCAGTTTTTATAACTGTTATAACGTTGTTTAAATTTGGCCATCTTCATTTCAATAAAAAAAGTTAACAAAAGCAGCTTACAATCATTAATTTTAATGCCTGCTTTCGGTTGTTACTGTAACCATTCATCAGGGCGTTCAAGGCGCTCTTGCACACATCAAGGATAGGCGCTCTTGTCTTCGATACAACGGCAGTGAACTCTGGGGTCAAGAGTGGAGTCGTAGTAAGACTGGAGACTGAGTTTGGCAGGAGTCTTCTGCAACTGGCGTGTCGGCACCACATCCACGAATTGGTTGGAGGGGCGTCTTGCTCAATAGTGTATGGCCCCACCACAGGACCTAATGAACAGCTGTTCAAGCGACTGCTCAACACTTGGAGTGAATTGGACCAGGGCAACTACACATTGGTCGAGGTGTCTGCTCAACAGAGAGAGCTGGCTGGCCATGTACATGCCACCATCACCTTCCTTCAGACGTGGATGGATAATAGCACAAAGGAGACTCTTCGACACGACTACCTGGAGCTGGCACACCTCACACTGCTGTTTCTTGGAGGGACTGTCCCTGATGGTATGAGGACCATCACTATCAAAGCTCCTGGGGCATTCCACCACGCCCATTGGATGAGCAAGACTTTATACACTATAAAGGTGGCACTCTTCCGTTGGCAGCTGGGAGATATCTACACACCCGAAGAGCTGGAAGACATAACCAGTCTCGCTGCATTCATGTCAATCTTCTACACTAAAGCGTGGTTGACATGTACCAGT